>NC_142883.1:61096250-61420833 GCF_051225735.1 Oryctolagus cuniculus
TCTTGCTGCCATCACAGGTGTCCATGGCAAAAGATAGGCATGTAAGGGGAGTGAGGGCAGAGGTGGTCAAGCCAAGGGGCCTTGCTCCTCACCTCAATGTGTTCTTTCCCACCCTTGTAAAGGGAGATTAACAATGCTTGTCCTTCTCACCTCTTGAGACAAAGGGAATAATATAATTGGTAGGAAACTGGTCTGGAAGGTGAGCAACACTGTGTAGATGGGTATACAGTTATCACTGTGCTAATGCCTCAGATCCCTGACTGAGATCCGAATTCAAGCTGTCTAAGGAAGAAAGTGGTCACATTTTGGAAGTCATGACATCAGTGGTAATAACCCTCATCTACAGAAAGATACTTAAAAGTACCCGAGTGTTCTGTGGATAGAAAAGCGTGAGACTCAGAGCAGGTTCAGAGTTGGACAGTCTACAGGAATGGAGGAGCCTTCCGACTGCATCAGAGGAGCCAGGCAGCCATTTCTGGTTGTGGGACCAGAAACTCCCAGGCTCCCAATAAAACAGCATCACTTGTACTCTTCTCTACAAGTGCAAAAACAAACAACCGCAGTGAGCAGTGTAGACCTGTTCTATAAGACAGAGGGCCCTTGAGGCCCAACACATAGAAAACCAGTTTATAGACTGTGTGCAAATGAGTTATCATTGGAAAGCAAAGCACCCAAGAGCACAGAACACCACGTGTGTGGTTCCCAACATTACTTCCTTCCCCTTCCATCTCTTTTTCATGATCCTTTGTGCATATGTAAGTTACATTATTAAATTACATAGTGGTAATTGGGAACCTGACTTTTAGCAAGGGAGCAGTTTAGCAATTTAGGGAGTTGAAATCTGAATGGATGAATAAAAATATAGCAGTTAATCACATTGTTACTTTAAACTTGTCCCTAAAATTTTAAAGTAAGAAATTTAAAACAAATAAAAATTAAAAAAAAAGATCATCAGGTAGTTCCGACTCACGCCAATGTGTCATATTTGCCAGGCTTGATGGTCATGCAGACACTCTTGATAGTATGTTTAAATTGGCAGAGGCAGCAGGCCATATGGCTAGGTAAGATCCTATGAATAGAAACAAAGAACTAAGTTACCTGTAAAGGGGTTCCTTGGGTGGGTCAAACAGGTGAGCCAAGATGCCAGCAAAGGCGTTCTTGAGGTGTGCGGCCAGGACATCTGGGTAGGTGCCTGGTGGCCAATTGTTGCTCTTGAATATGAGACTAGAGGAAGGAGGGAGAGGTGCCCAGAGAAGGAGTAGGCATGGAAGTGGGTGTGGTGTGCCAGCACCTGGAAGGGAGCAGAAGACCCCAGGTAATCAAAGCCGCCAGGGTCTGCCATGGGTGTGAGCGAGTCAGGCGATTCAGGTGGGACATTCAAGGAGTGGGAAGACCAGGGCTCAGAGAGCCAAGGGATCTGGACTGGGAGCCCCTGGTCTTCCCATGTGGGGTCTCCTAAGTGATGGGAAAGTGCAGGTCTCCTGTCCTCACCTTACTCGACTCCTGCTCTTTCTGTCCACTCGGGGCTTCTGTACTCTCATTGATATAGGTCTCAGTCCTCCACTGCTCTGCGTCCCATTCTTTCTTGGCTATCTTTTCTTCCTGCTGCTCACTGAGGAGCTTCATCAGGATGCCTGTTTTGGAGGTGAGCTTGGCACAGGGCAGTTGCACCTGGGCCTCAGAGCTTAGGCTTCCTGATGGATTGGAGAAGGCTCAGCCTCCTTGGGGTCTGTACATTTTCAGCTGTTTCCTCCTGTTGGGTCATAGAGGGTTTCTCATCCTGCATTACTTCTGGGGATTGAATTGGCAATGGTTCAACCTCTTCAAGAGGCTTTGGAGGCATAGCTGGGACTGAGGCCTGAGTTGTCGTGGCCTGATGGCTGACTGGAAATGTTTCCACTTCTGCTGCAGGTTTTGGTGTTACGGTCAGCTGCAGGTCTGGAGGTTTAGTAGTCACATTGTGCAAGTCGTACTGCTGAACTTGATAGTGACCGGGAGATAAAATGGTCACTGCGTGAGGACTTGGAGGCTGGGCTGGGACTTCTGTCTTCTTTCCAGAAGATTCAACCTCCTCAGAAGACTCAGAGGGCTGCCTTGGTTGCTCCTGCTCACTGATATAAGGTTCTGTCTCCATAGGAGGGACTGGAGTCAGAGCTAGGGCTTCCAGCTGGCCTGGAGGAGCTTGAGTCTCCACCAGGGCCTCCGCGTACTGAGCAATCTGCTGCTGTTCTCTGAGAGAAGTCTCTGTCTCCACGGGAGGGCCTGGAGGAGGCTGAGTCTCCACCAGAGCCTCCGCATACTGAGCTATCTGCTCCTGTTCACGGGGAGAAGGTTCTGCCTCCACGGAAGGGCGTGCAGTGTGAGCTCTGGGTGCCTGCTGGAATGGGGAAGGTTCTGTCTCTGCAGAAGGGACCGGAGTCTGCTCTGGGGGTTCCTGCTGGGCTGGAGAAGCTTCTGTCTCCAGGGAAGGGCCCAGAGTTTGATATGGGGTCTCCTGCTGGGCTGGAGAGGGTTTGTTCTCTACAGAAGACTCAACATACTGAGTGGGCTGCTCCTGATCACTAATATAGGGTTCTGTCTCCACAGGAGGGCCTGGAGTCTGAGCAGAGCCCTCCTGCTGCACTGGAGAAGAGTCCCACTCCATGGTAGGCTCTGGAGTTATGGTCAGTGCCACATCTGCAGGCTTGATGGTAACGTTGGGCAGGTTAGAACGGTGATCTTGATTCTGATCTAGAGACCAGTCTATCCCCTTCTGAATATGTGGATGTGAGCTATGATATTCTCTTCAGGAGATTCTAGCGCTTGAGCTCGGGGATCTTGCTGTACTGGAGATTTGACTTCCACAGGGAGTGCCAAAGGCTTCTCTGGGGCTTCCAGTTGGCTTCTAGAAGGTTTGATCTCAGGAGACTCAGAAGGCTGAGCATGCTGCTCCTGATTGCTGGGGAATATTCAATGGTCACAGGCAGGCCTGGAGGCTGAGCTGGGGCCCCCTGCTGGCCTACAGATGGGCTGACTTCCTCAGCATACTCTGAGGGCTGAGCTGTGGCATTGTTTTGGGTAGAGAAAGGTCCAGTCTCCTCAGGGAGATCTGAAGTCTGAGCTAGACCGTCTTGAGTCCAAGATTCCACCCTCCTAGGGAATTCCGGAGTCTGCACTGGGGCCTCTTGTTGGGCTGAGGGGAGTCCCACTCCCTCAGGATGCCCCAGAGGCTGAGCTGGAGCCTGCTCTGTGCTTGGAGTAGATTTGAACTTCCTCACCTGCCCCTGAGGCTTCTGTCAGCTCCGTGTCTGCAGGTTTCAGTGTGACGCTGGGGATGTTTGCTTGGAGAGCTACAATCTGAGGTGAGGATGGAGTGTTAGGATCGTGATACACTGATGCCTGACCTACTACTTCTGCAGTAGCAAATGGATTCTGAGCGGGGGCCTCCTGCTGCAATGGAGATGCTTCTTCCTCGGGCTGCTGTAGGTCTGCACCTGGGCCCTCTTGCTGGGGTGAAGAAGGTTCATCTGGTTCAATGGGCTGTGGAGGCGGAGCTTGTTCTTCTTGCTGTGGGGAGGAGGATTGGATGGGCTCCTGAGTCTCTGGATTTTGAGTCTGGCCCTCCAGCAGGAATTGAGATGGTTCAGCCTGCTCAGAGGGCTGTGCAGTTTCCCCTGTGTTCTCCTGGGATTCTGTAGGAAAACCACCAGGATAGACCCCATCGTCAGCCAGCAAAACTTGATTTTGACCCTGAAGCTTGTCTGCTTTGTCTGGAGTTCCAACACCAACCTTAGGAAGCCGTCGACACCGAGCTAGATCTTTCTTGGGGATCAGGGTCAGGGGTGAAACAATCAACTTGTTTCCTTGTGAACTCTGACTGTCTAGAGGCAGAACGAGTGCTTCCAATGACTGGTGAGCATTTCCTTCCAGTCGAGGAGGCAGAGCCAGGGGCTGATCCTGATCCCCGTCTAGCACGGGAATGGCCTCTGGTAGCCTCTGTTGTCGAGTCAGCCTGTTGAAATACTGGTATGGAACAGCAAGCTGTTCTGACTCTAGGGGCAGCCCTTGAGCTGAATCCATGTCCAGAAAAGGAAGCAAACTCACAGTGGACTCTTGAGGCGAGGCCAGCACCTGGGAGGGAGCAAAAGACCCCAGGTCATCAAAGCTGCTGGGGTCTGCCATGGGTGTGAGCGCGTCAGGTGATTCAGGTGGGAAGTTCGAGGAGTGGGAAGACCAGGGCTCAGAGAGCCAAGGGAGGCTGGAGGTCATCTGGACCAGGTCCTGGGTCCACTCCAGAGGCTGAGTCGCCTGGACCAGCAGCCACAGCAGTTGCCACTTGAAGAGGTGCCATGGGACCCACAGGCACAGATGGGTCATTGACGGGGTTTTCAGGATACAGTGACTCAGGCTGCTGGGGCACATGCAGTATGCCCTGAGCAGGAGCTGATGGATTATGGCAGCCCCTTGGAGCACGTGCCTTAGCAACTGTGCACCCCGCCCCACCCTTTATGACACCTGACCTTTATTTACACATTCTTTACTAGGCTCCGCCTCCAGGGCTCTTCAGCTTTGAGCCAGGGCAGCCTTTTTCTACAGCCACTGGGCCCCAGCCTCCGCTGCCCATGCAGAGGCGACAGCTGCCTCCCTGCCAGCCTCATCATCCCTCATCACAAGGCAGGATCTGGGTCACAGACCCAGGTGGTGAAGAACCAAAATTACTCCATTTTAAAACAATAAAAAAAGCAGCCTCCATTTCCCATAGCAGTCCCAGGTCCTTGTAAAAGCAGGCATTCAGGCATTCCAGAGATATCAAACTTTACCAGGGACAGCTAGCTCGGTAGACCAAGGACAGCACAGTAGAGATTGCTAAACAAAGTAACTCCCTGCCCCCAAAGCTCCGGTGCTGTAAGCCCCCACTGCAACTCCCTGTACCCAAAGCTTCCATGCTGTATGAACTCTTTTTTCCTGCTGATGTAGCCCATTTTTCCTTTAAAAACACTCCCAAACAAAGACTGGGGCCTCACTCCTTCCTCTGCTGCACGGGTTCGTTGGATGGGGTCCCTGTCGTGGCTTGTACTCCCAAAGAAACCTTGCTCTCTTGCAGTTTGGTGTGGTCAACTCTCTGGGGGTCTCTGCGGGGATCTAATGATCTGGGCACAACATATTTGGGGGCTTGTCTGGGATTGTGATCCCCAAAAAGCCCCTCAGCTACTTCGACCCCGAAGGTCCAGTTGACTGGGTGAGTTTGTTTGTTCGTTAAACAATGAATCTGAAGCATCGGCCGCTGTATCTGTATTCTGAATCTGTGGAGGGTCACTGCCCAAGTGGACATGCTTGCAGGGCACACCCCGCAGGAAACGGGAGATGTCCCGATTCCTCATCTGGGACCTGGGTAGGTCCAATCTGTATCTGGGGACAAAGAGAAGAGGGACTGCTGCAGAGCTCTCGTCCCATCTGTAAGGTCTGTGGTCTCCTTCAGACTCCCAGAGGTTTTCCCTCGGAGCAGTCGAGATCTTCTGTAATATGACCATCTGAATCTGTCCGCAGAAATTCTATATGGGCCCTGTGTTTGTCTTTTCGTTAAGTGGTGTTTGTGTTATTTCTGTTGACAACTGACTTAACTGGACAGAACATGGGGGTGACTCCACTGGATCTAACTCTTGCACAGTAAAAAAAAATGTAAAAAAAAAAAGGTGGCTCATAATAATGTAGGTTAAGGGCTGGGTCGGTCGGGCTGGAGCGCAAAGTGGAGTTGGGTGTGCGCCTCCCCTCGGCACCTGGGGAGCAGGCGGCGGAGACTCTGGATGAGAGCTGGGCCCTTCCCATGGATTGCCCCAGCTGCAACGGGAGTTGCGGCCGCCTTCGGGGAGCCAGGCAGGCTCTGCATGCGCGGTGCTCCTGGGGTCGGGGTGCGAGGAGGAGACCCCTCTCCTTTTCCCGCAGTGCTGCGCAGTGCGTGGCCCCTCCCCCCGCAGGGCCCGCCCCTGCGGCCTCAGTTCCATGCAGCGGCTGGCCTTGGCTGGCACCTAAGAGCCAACTTAGAACTGGTGCAGACCAGGGGAATCCAATTGTTAAAGCATCCTGAGGGCCCGTGGCATGTGTTGACGCGATGTGATTTCTGCCCAGTGCTCTAAATGTCAAAGTAAAAAATTTCAATAAAGCGCGGAAAGCCAGCGGGAGCCCTGGGGGGCTGGCGGCATCCCTGAGCTCTTGCTGGCCCTTAAAAATCTGGGGGAGGGAGCCAAGATGGCGGAATAGTGAGGGCGCGCACCGATAGTCCGGGAAAATTTAGTTTAATAAAAGGGGAGTTACGGTAGCTGCAGAAAAAAGAACCAGGAAAAAATTGCACGGGAATCGTGAATCGGAGGACCTACTGGGAGAACAAGGTCGCCCACCGTGCAGAAGCCAAGTCGCGGGACGGAGCTGCAGAAGCCCCAGTGCTCCAAGGGGAGTGCATGCCACACAGACAACAGCGGGGAGACTTGGGACGCTCAGGGCTCCGAGTCCACACATCGGCGCTGGAAAGGGAGGTGAGCTCAATAACCCGAGACATTGGTGGGGAAACGGGGGTCAGAATCTAGAGGGGGGCTGGAAAGTGCAGCAAACTCACTACCGGAAAGAAGGGAAAAAAAAGCTTCGGGTTTCTCTTCCCCCTAACCTTGCAAAGGTTACAAGGCTGCAAGGCTAGAAGAATTCCCAAGAGACAAAGAGCAGGCCTGCTCTCTGGATTTACATATCAATGGGGGAGAGCTAAGGAACCGAGTCACTACAATTCAGTAGCCTAGGCAACCCAGTGGGAGTCCAGAGGAGCCAAAGACTGGAAGCTAAATACCATCAATTCTGCACAGCCGTGCCCTGCGGTGTTACTTACCCCCTGAATAAATAAAATAAATAAATAAATAAAAAGAGAGAGATTTACCACGCATAACCTGAGGGTGTCACCTTTGCACACCCTTAACCTGGAAGAACCAGGCAGAGCTCTCAGGCCGCACCCATCTCAAGCCTCCAAGGCTCCTCCAACAGCAGGCAGTCCACTTAACATGGACACAGTATAAAAAAAAAAAAAAAGAAAAAAAAAACGCACAGTGACGCAAGAAGAATTAACTATGCCGAGTAACAAACACAGAAATAGAGGGAGCAAGATCAACGATGACACTATGATGCCTCCAAATAAGCAAAACACCCCAAGCCAAGAGTATGAAGATGATGAGATAGAAGAAATGCAAGATACGGATTTCAAAAAATTTATGATAAGAACATTTAGAAGTTTTCAAAAGCAAATCCTTGAACTACAGAAATCCTTAATGGACAAGATTGAAAATCTCTCTCGTGAAAACGAAATTTTAAGGAAGAGTCAAAATGAAACTCAGAAACTAGTAGAACAGGAAAGTGTTATAGTGGAGAGAAATCAAAATGAAATGAAGAGCTCAATAGATCAAATGACAAACACATTAGAAAGCCTTAAAAACAGAATGGGTGAAGCAGAAGAGAGAATATCGGACTTAGAAGATAGAGCACAGGAAAACATACAGTCAAACCAAAGAAAAGAAGAGGAAATTAGAAACCTAAAAAATATTGTTGGGAATCTACAGGATACTATTAAAAAAACCAACATTCGAGTTCTAGGAGTTCCTGAAGGCATGGAGAGAGAGAAAGGATTGGAAGGCCTTTTTAGTGAGATACTAGCAGAGAACTTTCCAGGTTTGGAGAAGGACAGAGATATCCTAGTACAGGAAGCTCATAGAACCCCCAATAAACATGACCAAAAGAGATCCTCACCACGACACGTGGTAATTAAACTTACCACAGTGAAACATAAAGAAAAGATCCTAAAATGTGCAAGAGAGAAACGTCAGATTACTCTCAGAGGATCTCCAATCAGACTCACAGCTGACTTCTCATCAGAAACCCTACAAGCTAGGAGGGAATGGCGAGACATAGCACAGGTGCTAAGAGAGAAAAATTGCCAGCCCAGAATATTATATCCTGCCAAGCTCTCATTTGTGAATGAAGGTGAAATAAAGACCTTTCATAGCAAACAGAAATTGAAAGACTTTGTGGCCACTCGTCCGGCCCTGCAAAAGATACTTAAAGATGTGCTACACTCAGAAACACAGAAACACGGCCATCAATATGAAAGAAGGGAAAGGAAGAACACCTACCAGTAAAAGAGCATGGGAAGCTCAAAGCATATACTAGAAAATATTTCCGGGAAAATGGCAGGGCAAAGTCACTACGTATCAATAGTCACATTGAACATTAATGGTCTGAATTCTTCAGTTAAAAGACACCGTTTAGCTGACTGGCTCACAGAACACAACCCAACTATTTGTTGCCTACAAGAAACACATCTCTCTAACAAAGAGGCATGCAGACTGAAAGTGAAAGGTTGGAAAAAGATATTCCATGCCAACAGAAACCAAAAAAAAGCAGGTGTAGCCATATTAATATCAGACAAAATAAACTTTAATACAAAAACTGTTAAGAGAGACAAAGAGGGACACTATATAATGATTAAGGGTTCAATTCAACAGGAAGATGTAACTATTATAAATGTATATGCACCTAATTACAGGGCACCGGTCTATTTAAAAGATATGTTAAGGGACTTAAAGGGAGATTTAGATTCCAATACAATAGTACTGGGGGACTTCAATACTCCACTCTCAGAAATAGACAGATCATCCGGACAGAAGATCAACAAGGAAACAGCAGATTTAATTGACACTATTGCCCAAATGGATCTAACAGATATCTACAGAACTTTCAACCCTACATCTACAGACTTCACATTCTTCTCAGCAGTGCATGGAACCTTCTCTAGGATTGACCACATACTAGGCCATAAAGCAAGTCTCAGCAAATTTAAAAGAATTAGAATCATACCATGCAGCTTCTCAGACCACAGCGGGATGAAGCTGGAAATTAGCAACTCAGGAAACCCCAGAAAGTATGCAAACACATGGAGACTGAACAACATGCTCCTGAATGAACACTGGGTCATTCAAGAAATCAAAAGAGAAATCAAAAACTTTCTGGAAGTAAATGAAGACAACAACACAACATATCAAAACTTATGGGATACAGCAAAAGCAGTATTGAGAGGCAAATTTATAGCAATAGGTGCCTATACCAAGAAATTGGAAAGGTACCAAATAAATGAGCTTTCAGCGCACCTCAAGGACCTGAAAAAACTGCAGCAAACCAAACCCAAATCTAGTAGGAGAAGAGAAATAATTAAAACCAGAGAAGAAATTAACAGGATTGAATCCAAAAAAAATTACAAAAAATCAGCCAAGCGAGAAGCTGGTTTTTTGAAAAAATAAACAAAATTGACACCCCATTGGCCCAACTAACTAAAAAAAGAAGAGAAAAGACCCAAATCAATAAAATCAGAGATGAAAAAGGAAACGTAACAACAGACACCACAGAAATAAAAAGAATCATCAGAAATTACTACAAGGACCTGTATGCCAGCAAACAGGAAAACCTATCAGAAATGGATAGATTCCTGGACACATGCAATCTACCAAAATTGAACCATGAAGACATCGAAAACCTAAATAGACCCATAACTGAAACAGAAATTGAAACAGTAATAAAGGCCCTCTCAACAAAGAAAAGCCCAGGACCAGATGGATTCACTGCTGAATTCTACCAGACATTTAAAGAAGAACTAATCCCATTTCTTCTCAAACTATTCAGAACAATCAAAAAAGAGGAAATCCTCCCAAATTCTTTCTATGAAGCCAGCATCACCTTAATCCCTAAGCCAGAGAAAGATGCAGCACTGAAAGAAAATTACAGACCAATATCCCTGATGAACATAGACGCAAAAGTCCTCAATAAAATTCTGGCCAATAGAATACAACAACACATCAGGAAAATCATCCACCCAGACCAAGTGGGATTCATCCCTGGTATGCAGGGATGGTTCAACATTCGCAAATCAATCAATGTGATTCACCACATTAACAGACTGCAGAAGAAAAACCATATGATTATCTCAATTGATGCAGAGAAAGCATTTGATAAAATTCAACACCCTTTCATGATGAAAACTCTAAGCAACTTGGGTATAGAAGGAACATTCCTCAATATAATCAAAGCAATTTATAAAAAACCCACAGCCAGCATCCTATTGAATGGGGAAAATTTGGAAGCATTTCCACTGAAATCTGGCACCAGGCAGGGATGCCCACTCTCACCACTGCTATTTAACATAGTTCTGGAAGTTTTAGCCAGAGCCATCAGACAAGAAAAAGAAATCAAAGGAATACAAATCAAGAAGGAAGAAGTCAAACTATCCCTCTTTGCAGACGATATGATTCTTTACTTAGAGGATCCAAAGAACTCTACTAAGAGACTATTGGAACTCATAGAGGAGTTTGGCAAAGTGGCAGGATATAAAAATCAATGCACAAAAATCAACAGCCTTTGTATACACAAGCAATGCCATGACTGAGAAAGAGCTGCTAAGATCAATCCCATTCACAATAGCTACAAAAACAATCAAATACCTTGGAATAAACTTAATCAAGGACGTTAAAGATCTCTACGATGAAAATTACAAAACCTTAAAGAAAGAAATAGAAGAGGATACCAAAAAATGGAAAAATCTTCCATGCTCATGGATTGGAAGAATCAACATCATCAAAATGTCCATTCTCCCAAAAGCAATTTATAGATTCAATGCAATCCCAATCAAGATACCAAAGACATTCTTCGCAGATCTAGAAAAAATGATGCTGAAATTCATATGGAGGCACAAGAGACCTCGAATAGCTAAAGCAATCTTGTACAACAAAAACAAAGCCGGAGGCATCACAATACCAGACTTCAGGACATACTACAGGGCAGTTGTAATCAAAACAGCATGGTACTGGTACAGAAACAGATGGATAGACCAATGGAACAGAATTGAAACACCAGAAGTCAACCCAAACATCTACAGCCAACTTATATTTGATCAAGGATCTAAAACTAATTCCTGGAACAAGGACAGTCTATTCAATAAATGCTGCTGGGAAAACTGGATTTCCACGTGCAGAAGCATGAAGCAAGACCACTACCTTACACCTTACACAAAAATCCACTCAACGTGGATTAAAGACCTAAATCTACGTCCTGACACCATTAAGTTATTAGAGAACATTGGAGAAACCCTTCAAGATATTGGCACAGGCAAAGAATTTCTGGAAAAGACCCGGGAGGCACAGACAGTCAAAGCCAAAATCAACTATTGGGATTGCATCAAATTGAGAAGTTTCTGTACTGCAAAAGAAACAGTCAGGAGAGTGAAGAGACAACCGACAGAATGGGAAAAAATATTTGCAAACTATGCAACAGATAAAGGGTTAATAACCAGAATCTACAAAGAGATCAAGAAACTCCACAAAAACAAAACCAACAACCCACTTAAGAGATGGGCCAAGGACTTCAATAGACATTTTTCAAAAGAGGAAATCCAAATGGCCAACAGGCACATGAAAAAATGTTCAAGGTCATTAGCAATCAGGGAAATGCAAATCAAAACCACAGTGCGTTTTCACCTCACCCCGGTTAGAATGGCTCACATTCAGAAATCTACCAACAACAGATGCTGGCGAGGATGTGGGGAAAAAGGGACACTAACCCACTGTTGGTGGGAATGCAAACTGGTCAAGCCACTATGGAAATCAGTCTGGAGATTCCTCAGAAACCTGAAGATAACCCTACCATTCGACCCAGCCATCCCACTCCTTGGAATTTACCCAAAGGAGTTTAAATTGATAAACAAAAAAGAGGTCTGCACCCTAATGTTTATTGCAGCACAATTCACAATAGCCAAGACCTGGAACCAACCTAAATGCCCATCAACGGTAGTCTGGATAAAGAAATTATGGGATATGTATTCTTTAGAGTACTATACCGCAGTAAGAAACAACGAAATCCAGTCATTTGCAACAAAATGGAGGAATCTGGAACACATCATGCTGAGTGAAGTAAGCCAGTCCCAAAGGGACAAATACCATATGTTCTCCCTGATCGGTGACAACTGACTGAACACCAAAAAGGAAACCTCCTGAAGTGAAATGGACACTATGAGAAATGGTGACTTGATCAGCATAGCCCTGACTGCTAATGGACAACTTAATACATTATCCCTCATAGTATTTTTTTTGTCTGTTCTACTTAATATGACTGGTTTAATTCTGTAATTATCACACAGTTATTCTTAAGTGTTGAAAATTAACTGAAATGTGATCCCTGTTAAACATAAGAGTGGGAATAAGAGAGGGAAGAGATGTATAATTTGGGGCATGCTCGGGCTGACTTGCCCCAATTGGTAGAGTTGGAAACATACCAGGGGATTCCAATTCAATCCCATCAAGGTGGCATGTGCCAATGCCATCTCACTACTCCAAGTGATCAATTTCAGTTCACAATTGATCATAATGAAAGGACTAAGAGTCAAAGGGAGCACATAAACAAGTCTAGTATCTGCTAACACCAACCGATAGAATAAATAAAGGGGAGAGTGATCCAACATGGGAAGTGAGATACTCAGCAGACTTATAGAATGGCGGATGTCCTAAACAGCACTCTGGCCTCAGAATCAGCCCTAAAGGCACTCGGATCTGGCTGAAAAGCCCATGAGAGTATTTCAGGCATGGAAAGCCAAGACACTCTGGCAAAAAGATCTCTGTGAGTGAGATCCCAGTGGAAAGAACAGGTCTTCAAAGAGGGAGGTGCCTTTCTCTGAAGGGAGGAGAGAACCTCCACTTTGACTATGACCGTGTCTAAACAAGATAAGAGTCGGAGAACTCAAGGGGCTTCCATAGCCTTGGAAACTCATAACTGGTGCATGGGGAGATTACTGATGCCATAAACAGGAGTGTCAATTGGTAAAGTCAACAACAGGAGTCACTGTGCACTTACTCCTCATGTAGGATCTCTGTCCTTAACGTGCTGTACACTGAGGCTTAATGCTATAATGAGTACTCAAACAGTATATTTCACTTTGTGTTTCTATGGGGGTGCAAACGACTGAAATCTTTACTTAATGTACACTAAACTGATCTTCTGTAAAAAAAAAAAAGAAAGAAAAAAAGAAAGAAATTATCAATTCCCAACTTGACTCTCACTGGGATTAAACATGACAATAGGTCTGATCTGATTTCATCATCATTTAAAAAAAATCATCTATTATTTTTCACTTTATGTTTCTGTGTGGGAGCAAACTGTTGAAATACTTACTTAAGGTATACTAAGCTGATCTTCTGTATATTAAGATAATCGAAAATGAATCTTGATGTGAATGGAAGGGGAGAGGGAGTGGGAAGGGGGAGGGTTGTGGGTGGGAGGGACGGTATGGGGGGGGAAGCCATTGTAACACATGAGTCGTACTTTGGAAATTTATATTCATTAAAGAAAAGATAAAAAAAAAAATCTGGGGGAGAGGGTATAAATCTCTCACGCCGGGCCATACCCATATCTGCAACAGGTCTCCAAGGTGAACAGCCTCTGGCATGTTAAAACAATGTAAATGTTAAAAAGGACAATTACAATTGGGTTAATTTCTGTAAAGGAGAGAGTCCATGTCTATCACCAGACTCTGTTGGCGGGTTTCAAAGCAGTGGCGCTGTGCGCAAGATTGGCACAAAATTTGAATTTGGCCTTAGAGACTGGCATGGACTGGGTAACTCTCCTCCCCCTTGCCTTATCTCAGAATTTGAACTCTATCTTAAAATCAGGTCTGGTCCAAAGTCTACTCTCCCTGTCTTATCAATGAAACAAATCGGGTATCCCACCCTTCTGATGGCTCTTCTGTTTTATCTCGTACAAGCCAGAAGATATTGCTTTGTAACTTGCTGAACTTATTTTGCAATTTATTTTAAAAAATTTCTGGGTGGTCAGTACTCAATGAAACAGTAATAGGTAATTAGCACTTGTTTTAGATAAATACAATTTTAATTTTAATTAAATTCAGATAGAGATATATAATATCAGGATCTTAAGTCATTTAGGTGTAACTGCTAATTTAAATTGGGTAAAGACAAATGAGATAAGTGTCTAAATGTAAACTTTGGTACTTTCAACACCTTACACCTTATGTTCTATAGAAAAACTACTTAAATTGCTAACGTGTTTTCATAGATTGTCTATATAAAAAGTAGTTCAACATCACTTAAAATTAATTAACACTGAAATTTAATGTGTTACCTTGTTTAAAAATGTTGTCTTAATTTAAAGATTTTAATAGGTTATTTCAAAATGTAAAGCAAGAAAATTGACAGATAAAAAACATCACAAGTATAAAAAATTTTTTGAAGTAAGAGGGTATGCAAAAGTCACAAAAAGTTATAAGAAAAAAATTTTTGGACACGGAAGCTATTACTGATTCTCTGTTAAAGCAATAAGTTAAAGTAATCTATTATGTTCTCTTGATGTCTTTGTTAAATTCTAATTGTTTAAAAACAACTGAGTTTTTATTAAGAACTATGGGTTATTTAAATATGTGCTTATTTTCAAACCTTTAAATAATCACCCTGTAACAGTGATCAAATTTGGTCTGTATTATGTCATAATATAAAATGGTATTAATACAAATGTCAGAAAATTATAAAGTCTGGTAATCTAGTGTTACTGAACATAATGGTCATCTTGGTGAAGGGGCCCCAGAGGCCTAAAAAAGTTAAGTGTGCCTTGTAAAATCCTACAGGTGCTTTCAAAAATGCTATGTAAAGTAAACAAGTGTCTCTTCTTGGTTAACAAGTTTGTAATTTTAAATATAACAACTTAAGGTCTTTTGTCATCCACAGTTTTGTATATCAGATTTACTACTCATAAAACTAAAGTGTTGTTGGTTCTGTGTTTAACTGTCCTCCTATTGGTTGCAATGGACTTTTTCCAGCTACATCTATTGTATTCAGTACCTTGGGATGACTTTGTGGACTGATAAAGCCAATAATGTATTACAGGTACCAACTGGGAAAAAGTATAGTTAACTGAGTTTACTAAGATCAGAAAGTAATTCAAATCAATTGGTAATTTATAAAAAAGGTTAAAGATTTTAACAACTATAAACTGCTTTATTGTTCTGATGTATGTGACCCTATAGTTTGCTGTGAAACTAAATGCATCTATCTAATCAACTCCTCTGTATCATTTATGTATGTTTTTCTAATGTCTCTGCTGGACTAAATGTTATGTATACAAGAAAGTTATCTCAAGTGTTCATATTGCTGTAGAGTTTGATTATATTGTAATCTGTAACAAAATGTTGCCTGTAAGTTTAAACAGCTAAAGTTAATTGAAAATTCGTGTAACCTAAATCTCTGTAAACTTGTTAAAAAAAAAAAACAACTGAAAATATTTTATTACTTGTGCTTAAATTTGCTGGTTAAACAAGCTACTCCATGTTGGGTATTTAAGAGATGTTTCCAAGTACATGTATTCTTTTTTTTTTGACAGGCAGAGTGGACAGTGAGAGAGAGAGACAGAGAGAAAGGTCTTCCTTTTGCCATTGGTTCACCCTCCAATGACTGCCGCAGCCGGAGTGCTGCGGCTGGCGCACTGCGCTGATCCGATGGCAGGAGCCAGGTACTTATCCTGGTCTCCCATGGGGTGCAGGGCCCAAGCACTTGGGCCATTCCCCACTGCACTCCCTGGCCACAGCAGAGAGCTGGCCTGGAAGAGGGACAACCGGGACAGAATCCGGTGCCCCAACGGGGACTAGAACCCGGTGTGCCGGCGCCGCAAGGCAGAGGATTAGCCTAGTGAGCTGCGGCGCTGGCCCCAAGTACATGTATTCTTAACATTTGTAAAGGACATTGGACCTTCTGGTAAGTGTTTTCCTAAGTTGTTTTCTAATAATTAAATCTATTGCTAAGTTTTCATTTGATATTACTCTTAAAATGTTTGTGCATGGAAAAGCTGCCCTACCTTTTTGACCCTATTGCCATATGTAATTATTCCTTGTAAGATTACTTAATTACTTGGATTAAAGACTAGCATAAAAAATTAAAGCTGCCTCCAGGCAACACCACACAGAGTAACGTGTCTGTTTTGCCTCTGGTGGTGCAAGGTTTTTAAGCATGGCTGGTAACTGGTAAGATTTTGTAGTGACAATCTGGCAGTATCCTTGCATAGCTATTTGGGTAAGGATATAAGTCAGTTCTGTTAAAGGTCAACCATGTTCAGAAATCAGAGTAACTCAGTCCAGCTAAATATTCATAAAAAACATGCCTATGACTATAGACTTCTAGTCTAGGCAATGAAAATTAGAGGTGGGACTGAGCACTCCCTTGACTTGCATTCTCTGGTCTGATTTAACAAGAACCAGGAGAAAAAGAGAGCTGGGCATCAGAAGCAATGTAAAGATGGGTGGCAGGCCTATTATAGGCAGCTCTGTACAGTGATCTGCCCTCAGGGAGACCCAACAGGCCAGTCCACTGCAGTGGCGTTCAATGTGGTAAGCCTGGGCTTCAGCAGAAGTCAGCTTGTGAAGAGCCCTGGCAGCTCTGCCAGCCAAGAATTGGATCACTGGAAATGGACCTGTCCTGGAGTCGAAGGACTTCAGGTCAGAGCCACGGATCTTATTGGCTGTAAGCTGAAAAGCCCTTCACTCAGCCCAGCCTCCAAAGTGACCACCACTGTTGAAAGAATGGCCAAGTAGGGTCAGTAACATTGCAGACAGAGCTGTAAATTTCCTATTGGAGATGCCACCTGCCTTTACCTGGCCAGCTCTCCTCCCAGGCCAGGTAAGTAATAAAAGTCAAAAGGGTGCCTTCCCCAAGGAGGTTCACACCACCCTTAAAATGTACCCTATGTAAAAAGATAAATAGGTCTAGGTCCCTTAACTTACAAGGCCTAAAGCCCACCAGGTTATTATCAAGCCCCTTCTATCAGGTTCTCTTTGCATCTCAATCAGAAAACTTATTTGTAACTTGGACAACACCTTTCTTGACTCCTCTAATAGCAACTCTGTCCTTTGTTCTGGACCCTGCCTGGCCCACTCCTGGGCCTCATTCCTATGTAATTTTGTTGCTTATTAAAATCAGTGGTATACAGACATTCTGTACATAACCTGTGGGGGCAGCTGTAGTATCTTTTAAACAGTATTACCGTAAATAGTGTACTTCAAAATGTAAATTACCTTGTTTAAAACTGTGACTTTAACATCTGTATAATTAGTGCATATGGCATCTACTCTCCATTATCAGGATAATTCATTATTAGGTAAATTTGGCTAGTAGGAAATACAGTTCTGTGAGCAGTGTTTCCTATTAAATATCAACTACTATCTCAGTTACACATAACAGCAGCAGCTCCGCCTTGTTCAGAAAAAGTAAATGCACAAAGTTAAAAAGTTAAAAAGACATACTGCAAATAGCTAGTCATTATTCTGAGTACTAAAGTAGAGCAGAAATTAAACGCTGAGGATTTCTGTAAATTCTTTGTTCTCTGTAGTAGATTGCCGTTTATACTCCCAGCATGTGTGTACTGGTAATCCTCTCCCACACTAATGAGTGATTTTTCTCCCAGTTTTGGCTGGAATATGCTTTATTCTCACCCTGTCTCTATAGTACAGTGTCTGGTTAAGTGTTTACAGCTGGTGATAGAGCGAACCAAGGCCTTCGGCAACCAGGAGGTCAACCAAATGCTACTACAGGAATGTGCTCGGCTCCCCACCCAGGATACAGTGGCTTAAGACATCGCCCCATGGCAGCGCAGAGTGCCTCGTTGCCCCACATCAACAGGGGTGACTCTGAAGATGGATCGTCATCCCTCTGTACCTCTTGGACTTTTGGGACCGATGTGATGGGCTGTGCGCCACTCTGGGAAAAAATGCTGCTTTTACGCTGATCACTCGGGCCTAATAAAAGATAACATGGCTGGCTAAGGTCAGGGAGGGGCTGGCAAGATAAAAAAAAAAGAACAGGAGGCTTCTCAGGGGTGGTTTGAGTCTTGGTTCAATTCTTCTCCGTGGCAAGCCACCCTACTATCAGGACTCATAGGGCCCTTGTTCTCCTGATTTTAATTTTAACCTTCAGACCTTGCATTGTTAACAAACTTGTACAGTTTATGAAGCAGAGATTGGACACCATTCAATTAATGGTCCAACAGTCCCAATATAAACCCTTAAATGTTTGTAAAACCTATAAAATGTCAGTCCAAAACCCATGATTGGGTTTTTCAAACATGTACAAAAACAAGGGGGGAATGAAGAACCAAAGTGACTCCATTTTAAAACAAAAAAAAAGCAGCCTCCATTTCCCATAGCAGACCCGGGTCCTTGTAAAAGCAGGCATTCAGGCATTCCGGAGATATCAAAGCTTACCAGGGACAGCTAGCTCGGTAGACCAAGGACAGCACAGTAGAGATTGCTAAACAAAGTAACTCCCTGAGCCCAAAGCTTCCATGCTGTATGAACTCTTTTTTTCCTGCTGATGTAGCCCCTTTTTCCTTTAAAAACTCTCCCAAACAAAGACTGGGGCCTCACTCCTTCCTCCGCTGTGCAGTCTGGTTGGATGGGGTCCCTGTCGCGGCTTGTACTCCTGAATAAACCTTGCTCTTGCAGTTTGGTGTGATCGACTCTCTGGGGGTCTCTGCGGGGATCTAACGATCTGGGCACAGCAGTGGCTCCAGGACTCCAGCAGCCCACTGGTGTGGGGTGGGGTGGAGGAGGTGGAGTTTCCCAAGGAAGTAACGGGGCTGGCTTTTTTGGAGGGGGGTCTTCAGAGTTGTGGTCTGGTTCTGGTTGCTAGCTTGAATTTTCCTCTTCCAAGTTCAAATCCAAGAGCTGTCTTTCCTCCCATCAGGGCCAGTTAGGGCAGACGTAGGAAGACACATATTATGCTTATTTATTATGGAATGAGGCCATTTCCTCTAAATTCTCAGTATCCTTTTTTTTCATATTTGACAATTCTGTTAGGTAGGGGCTACAGTGAAATCAGTTCTTAGAAGATTTCTGTAGGAGACGCGGGCAATTCAGTGTGGGTGTGATGATTAGAACACATATGAATAGCAGTTTACATTGCCATAGGAAAACTTCCCCCATTCTACCTTGGCTCGGTACAGCTACTAACCTAGAAGTAACAATGGCACTTACTAGTGGTTTTACCCTGTGTGGCCATAGAGAAGATGTGTAAGATGTTAAAGTGCACAAAGCATACTGCTGTCACCAGAACCCAGCTGACTTCCTTCAGAGCCCTTTTCAGAATCTATTTTGTTATGCACTGTCTGACACAGCTTCTACTATGGAAACTCCAAGAGAGGTCTCTGTCTTATTCCCAGTACCTAGCACATGGCTTGGCATATGGTAATGATTTTCATAGTTTTTAAATTTGAAATGATTATTTGAGAAGTAGAGAGACAGAGGGAGGGAGAGAGCGCTCTTTTGTACTGGATTATTTCCCAAATACCTGCAATGGCTGAGATGGGGCCAGTCAAACCAGAAATCAAGAACTCAATCCAGCTTTGCCATATGGGTGGCAAGAACCCAACTACCCAAGCCGTTGCTGCTCTCAAAGTCTGCATTAGGAGGAAGCTGGAGTTAGAAGCCAGATCTGTGTGTTGAACCCCAGGTACTCTGAATGTGGGATATAAATGTCTTTATTGCCAAATATCCTGGTAATGGTGTTAAAAGTGGAAGTGAAGGGGCTGGTGCTGTGGCTTAGCAGGTAAAGCCGGTGCCTGCAGTGCTGGGATCCCATATGGTGCTGGCTCGAGTCCCGGCTGCTCCTCTTCTGATCCAGCTGTCTGCAATGGACTGGGAAAGCAGTAGAAGATGGTTCAAATCCGTGGACCCCTTCATCATGTGGGAGACCTGGAGGAAGCTCCTGACTCCTGGCTTCAGTTTGGCCCAGCTCTGGCTGTTGTGGCCATCTGGGGAGTAAACCAGTGGATGGAAGACCTCTCTCTGCCTCTGCCTCTCTGTAACTCTGCCTTCCAAATAAAGAAATAAATCTTTAAAAAATGGAAGTGAGCGCAAGATTTGGTTCATTTGAGGATCTGTTAACAAGTTTCTAAAATCAGTGCTGAATTCCTTTCTCTCATATTTCAAAGGAAGTTTTTTAAAAAAAAAAGATTTATTTATTTATTTGAAAGGCAGAGTTTACAGAGGAGCAGAGGCAGAGGGATCTTCTGTCTGCTGGTTCACTCCCCAAATGGATGCAATGGCCAGAGTTGTGCTGATCTGAGCCAGAAGCCAGAGCTGCTTCCGGGTCCCCCACGGGTGCAGGGGCCCAAGCACTTGGGGCATCCTCCACTGCTTTCCCAGGCTAGAGCAGAGAGCTGGATTGGAAGTGGAGCAGCTGGGACTCGAACCGGTGTCCATATGGGATGCTGGTGCTGCAGGTGGCGGCTTTACCTGCTATGCCACAGCACCGGCCCAGGAACTTCTTAAAGTTTGCAGTTTCATTGACTGGCTTTTATTTAAATTGGATTAAAGTGTTTTATATGGAAAAAAATTTGATATACTTTTCAGAATGCAACTGACAGGTACTAGCCTATGTTTATGGGAGGAAAAAAATCAATTACCTGAGACAAGGGGCCTAGATATCTTGGAAACATGTCTTGAGAACAACCCAACATTTGCAGATCAAAGGCCCTGCCCAATATCATTGTAAGGAAGGTCCCAAGTCTGGTGCCAGGAACCTTTCTGCCCAGTAATGTAACACCCAGGGAGGATCCTGCACTTGGGTGTTCTGCCTAGTAATCTTCCAGAGATGGGTAGGGAATATGGTTGAAAAAATTTGCCCATACCCATACAAACCATAGTCTAAATGCGGATGGGGGCATATACACTGACTTTTGGCTGAGCTCCCTTCTTGATGAGTCAGGTGCACTTCTTCATCAACCTCACTAGCGTGCTTGCTGCCAGTCTCTTGTCTCTCCTCTGAATTCTTGTCCAATGGGGAGGTAAGGACTCCATTATAAATGTACCTGAACAAATGCTGTGAAGAGTTGGCCTGTCTTCCTGGGAGAAGTGAGGGATGATCCCAGAAGCTTAAAAGGCCTATTTGCCTGTGAGAAACTCCCCTTTAGACTACCTTGGTGATGTCACAGCTCTTTCCATATTTCAAGGGGAGAAGCAAATTTTGGAAGTGCTGAGCTTCAACTTCCAGCCTTACTGGCAATACCGCTTTCGCTACCTTTGTCAAAACAACACACACACACACACAACCAACAAAACACAACTTTGGGCTGAGTTAACAAATCAAACTCACATAAGACCACAGTTAGTTTGTTCTGAATTCCTGGGATCCTGTATGTGGGGAGTTCTGAAAGGCTTGTGTTCAAGCAGCCCAGCATCTGCAACACCTGGAAATGTCGTAGGGTGGCTTGTCCATGTTCTTTTCTTCAGGGCAAGAAAAGAGTTCAAGGATGAGACTTAGGTAAAGTTTAGCAGAGAAACAAGATTTAGTTACATGCAAAGTGATGCATGCTCGAGAGAGCTACATTTTGTAAGGTTCAGGTCCATCCTTTTCTATGGCCTGGAGGCCAAAGGGATGGGCTTGGAGCAGAGCTTCTAAGAGCAGAAAGAGCATTTTCCTAGAAATTTTCTCACCTTACACTTTGGTTTTTTTTTTCACAGTTGTTAAAAAATGTATGAAGTGCCAACTATTGTTGGCTCAAAGAATTTTGTGATCTTAGATGTAGAAGCTATGGAAATAGGAAGTATGGAAACAAAAATATCCTATCGGTGTTGAATAGTAAGGTATTAGGTGGGTGGGTGTGTCAAAGTGAGTTTAAATCTGGGATAGAGACCACTGAACTAACACACTTCATTGTATAACGTTGGGGGCAGTTGTGTACTCCCTTTGAACCAAAACTGCACTAGATTGTGAACAAAGCTTTGGAGAGAGCATTTCAGCATTTTATTTGCAGATACTGGCCTACCTACCAATCAAAACACAACTCCCTTCTAGGCAACCTGGATACATACAGCTTTGGACCCAAGAAGGTTTGAGTATATACAAGGGTAGGGAGACATATTAGGGAGAGGTAAACAACCTAGACCTTTAGTTTGGTTCATAAAGGGTATTCAGTGATGGGAATTCCACCTGAGGGCAAGGGAAATTAGACCACCACTAGAAGGGCTGCCCTAGATCAAGGCCACCTTGGATAACTCAGCTAGAATTTCTCTGTCTAGGCCTTCGGGATTGGGAAGCAGGAGAGCAATTATGTTCAGAGACTTTCTGGAAAGTATCAAGTTTCTTTTGAACACATAAAACATTCATACCACTGTGGAACTAGCAGGGATCACCATCAGTGACACTCAGTAGTGTGGCCTCTTTCAAGGCTCACACAAAAGCAGTTGATTAGACAAATCATATTTGCCCAATGTCTATGTCAGCAATGAAGCCTGAAACGGAATTCTTGATTCAGAGAACAGAATCTTACAATTTCCCTCCTCTGCAGTGATTTAACACATACTCTCTGCTTACAATGTAGCCATAGGTAGAAGCTGTTTCCATTCACCATCTCTTTGGCAATATCCTTCATAAGGTGGATTGAATTGCTAAACCTGTTTTATGGAAGAGATGACAGCTTAGAGATAATAGAAATCTTCAACTCTTTCTCACCTATAACATGTAAAATTGTGTAAAAAAATCTGAGACAAAATTAGGACTCAAATCCCAGTGTCCAGTGCTTTTTAGCACAGTGTATATTAGGCAATGATCAAGAAAGGAGAGCTGGATCAAACACTTTATTATTCTACATTATAAACCGGGGAGATAATGTTTGCTGGCTTTTTTTCTCAGAAATGTCATAACAGATTTGAGATCATTGTTGTGAAAACTTTAGTAAATAAGAGCATACTATGGAACATCTTCGATGTCCCTCTTTAAATCCTAGTAACTTTTTAAAGTGAGTTTATTTGCTCGTGGAAACAAGCACTTTAAAGATAGTTGAGAAAGCCCTACCTAAAACCACAATCAACAGTTTCTGGAATCTATCTGACAATGCTTTCTGAATAGTTTGTTTCTGGGATGTCTTCTCCTTCATAAGGAAAAATCGTGGTCTTAGATTCAACCAGAACAAATGGATGGAGAATGTCTGGATGAGTGTTGATATTATGTCTAATAATGGAAGTATGTCCACTCTTCTTGGATGTGTATCTTGGTGATGACGGGCACACACAGCACATGGTATCCTGGGAGGGCCCATCACCACTGTTGCACTCTATTCCAGAAGTTCCTGGTGTGCTGGCAGTGAGGTCTGGGACGGGAACTGGGCACTCATGGATCTCAAATTGGTAAGTGGAAGCCGCACTTCTACAAACTCTGCCCTTCTGTGAGTCCAAGGCTGAGACACCATACAGAGAATGGATTGGTGGTAAGTACAGATGATCTGTCCCTTCATCAGGTATCATCCATGGGAGCCTACTGTATTTCACTTGCTGACATCCCTACCGCTGACTTAAGACTCCTAAGACTAGGACCATAGATTCTAGAAAAAATAATAGAAGATCCTTTTCAGGTACATAGGTTGGCCTCTTTTCCCATTCAAACCCTTCCATTAACAGACAAAGAACCAAATGTTTACATGAGAGTGTGTTGAAACCTTCAGATGATTTTGCTGAGACAACTGATCTGTGTTTGAAAGACTATTTTGGGCTGGTGCCACGGCTCACTAGGCTAATCCTCTGCCTGCGGCGCTGGCACATCGGGTTCTAGTCCCGGTCGGGGCACCGGATTCTGTCCCAGTTGCGCCTCTTCCAGTCCAGCTCTCTGCTGTGGCTCGGGAGTACAGTGGAGGATGGCCCAAGTGCTTGGGCCCTGCACCCACATGGGAGACCAGGAGGAAGCACCTGGCTCCTGGCTTCGGATCGGCACAGCACGCCGGCTGTAGCAGCCATTTGTGGGGTGAACCAATGGAAAAGGAAGACCTTTCTCTCTGTCTCTCTCTCTCACTAACTCTGCCTGTCCAAAAAAAAAAAGACTATTTTGCATAAAACAAGTTCTTAACCCAAAACTGGGAAGATGTTATTTCTTCCCTAAGCTTCCTGGCAGGAGATCAGCTGAAGGATTTTAAATATCAGCCTTCTGTGAGGTATTGCCCAATGTAAAAATCTGCCCAGGAATTTAATAGGGATGGCCTGAAATGTATCTGAAAAGATTAATTTTTAAAATATATATGTATTAATTTATTTGAAAGAACAACAGAGGGAGAGAGGGAGAGGAGGGGGAAAGGGAGAGCAGAGAAGAGGAGAAAAAGAGAAGAGAAGGGAAAGGAAGGGAAGAGAAGGGAAGGGAAGGGAAGGGAAGGGAAGGGAAAGGAAGGGAAGGGAAGGGAAGGGGAAGGGAGGGAAGGGGAGGGGAGGGGAGGGGAGGGGAGGGGAGGGGAGGGGAGGAGAGTGGAGAAAGAACAAAAGAAATATCTTCAACCAGGGCTGGTGCTGTGGCGTAGTGGGTAAAACCACTGCCTGCATGTCAGCTCCCATATGGGCACCAGTTCAAGTCCCAGGTGCTCCTCTTCCCATCCAGCCATCCAGCTCTCTGCTCTGGCCTGGGAAAGCAGTAGAAGATGGCACAAGTCCTTGGACCCCTGCACCTGCATGGGAGACCTGGAAGAAGCTCCTGGCTCCTGGCTCCTGGCTTTGGATGAGTGCAGCTCCAGCCATTGTGGCCATTTGAGGAGTGAACCAGCAAATGGAAGACAGACTTTCTCTCTCTCTCTCTCTCTCCCACCCCTGTGTAACTCTGCCTCCCACGTAAATAAATAAATCTTTTTAAAAAAAATATTTCAACCTTTCGGTTTACTACCCTAATGTCCATAACAGCCAGAGGTAGGTCAGGCAGAAGCCAGGAGCCAGGAGCTGCCACACGGGTGGCAGGGGCCCAAGCACTTGGGCTATCTTCTTCCTTCTCAGGCATGTTAGTAAGATGTTGGATCATAAGCAGAGCAGCCAGCACTGGAACTGGCATTCTGATATAGGAGTGACAGCTTAATCTGCTGCACCACAATACCAGCCTTAAAGATGAATTTCAGAAATAGGAAAAAAGTCTTTTCCTTATTCCCTCACCTCTCTCCTTGCAGTGATAATGGACTTCCCTCCTTCAGAGTATCCAAAGGCTTCTCCACCACCCGGAATCCTAGAACAGCAACACCACTTCTAAGACACAAAAGAACTTCAAGCTTTGCTTCTCAGGTGGTCACACAGTGTCTTCGTTTTCCTTTTCAAGGTCAGAGAGCCCCGAAGCTGTTAGAATTTTAATTGAAATGTCCTCCCTACAATCTTCATGTTAACTTCAAAATGTTTTGTGACTAGAAATCGAAACTCCAGCAGTTGACAGTTGAGGTGTCCTTTAGCTTCAAAATCAAGTAAGATTCACCACTGAATTACTAGAAACAGACATCAGTTTTTATTGTTATATACCACACAAATTATGAAACACCACCACATGTGTAATGTATGTGATCATATATAACTCAAATGCACGTCCTCCCCACCTCCCAGTCCTTCTGGCTAACGTTCAGGATTATAGTGTTGAAGGGGAGTGTGGTCAGTAAAATGAAAAACTCTGTGTTTACCTTGATGCTCCTTGTGTGCATGCATTGAAACTAAAAGAACACTTCTCCAGTTCTTGACATTGGCACTGTCTAGGGCAAGCACTTGGTGTTAAAACCGGCCTACGTCTGGTGCCGAGAAGATCCTCAAGTCACAAAAGACACACTTACAGATATCACGACCTGCCACATATTTTCATTTTGGATATGAGATTTGTCAATACCGATCTCACAGTGTGAAGATTAAAATGGGATAGAGCACTCAGCAGACTCATAGAATGGCAGATGTCCTAAATAGCACTCTGGCCTCAGAATCAGCCCTAAAGGCATTTGGATCTGGTTGAAAAGCCCATGAGAGTATTTCAGGCATGGAAAGCCAAGACACTCTGGCAAAAGATCTCTGTGAGTGAGATCTCAGTGGAAAGAACAGGTCTTCAAAGAGGGAGGTACCTTTCTCTGAAGGGAGGAGAGAACCTCCACTTTGACTATGACCTTGTCTAAACAAGATAAGAATTGGAGAACTCAGAGGGCTTCCATAGCCTTGGGAACTCATGACTGGAGCATAGGGAGATTACTGATGCCATAGACAGGAGTGTCAATTGGTAAAGTCAACAACAGGAGTCACTGTGCACTTACTCCTCATGTAGGATCTCTGTCCTTAATGTGCTGTGCATTGAGATTTAATGCTATAACGAGTACTCAAATAATATATTTCACTTTGTGTTTATATGGGGGTGCAAACTGTTGAAATCTTTACTTAATGCATACTAAACTGATCCTCTGTAAAAAAAAAAAATTATCAACTCCCAACTTGATTCTCACTGGGATTAAACATGACAATAGGTCTGATCTGATTTCATCATCATTTAAAAAAAATCATCTATTATTCCTCACTTTATGTTTCTGTGAGGGAGCAAACTGTTGAAATCCTTACTTAATATATACTAAGCTGATCTTCTGTATATTAAGATAATCGAAAATGAATCTTGATGTGAATGGAAGGGGAGAGGGAGTGGGAAAGGGGAGGGCTGTGGGTGGGAGGGACGGTATGGGGGGAAGCCATTGTAATCCATAAATCGTACTTTGGAAATTTATATTCATTAAATAAAAGTTTAAAAAAAATGGGATAGAGCGATGTCAGCATTGCATTCATAGTAAGCCCTAAATCAGTGAGCGCTTTAAAGCCACAGCACTTCTCTGCAACATTTTAAGGCACTTGAGTAACTGGAAAGTGTCCCTGACTTTGGTGATGAATAGTGTGATGAAAGCAACCAAGGAAGCCCTGCCAAAGCAAGTGATAGGGCTGTGGGTGAGCCGCAAAATGTGTTAGTCTTCTCCCTCAGTAGCTAGGGCTGGGAATATGAGAAGGAATGTATAAGGTGAACAGACCACATACTACTCCTCTCCCCAAGGTACTAACCTGTTGGAGGTGAGAATACACATACCTCTGTGAATTTACCAGCAACTGTAGCAGTTAGAGGTTCACGTGCCTTCACAAACTGCTTTGAGAATGCAACTATCTTCTGCGTGTTAACTGAATTTCTTACATCACTAGTTTTTAGTAAATGTATATTTCTCATTTGAAAAGCATAGTATATAAAAATGAGGTTGTATCAAAATGTTTGTGCAGGGGGCCAGTGCTGTGGTATAATGCAGGTGCTATAATGCAGGTGCTAAGCCTGCACCTGCATTGCTGGCATCCCATATGGGCGCAAGTTCTAGTCCCAGCTGCTCTTCTTTCAGTCCAGCTCCCTGCTGATGGCCTGGGAAAGCAGTGAAAGATGACCCAAGTGATTGGGTCCCTGTACCCACATGGGAGACCTGGAAGAAGCTCCTGGTTTCCCTCCCTCCCTCCCTCCCTCTCACCCTCCCTCTTACCCTTCTTCTTTTTATCTTTCTGTCATTGAAACAAATTTTTTGAGTTAGCATATTTTATTTATTTTCAAAATTTTTTTATTTTTTTGACAGGCAGAGTAGACAGTGAGAGAGAGAGACAGAGAGAAAAGTCTTCCTTTTTCCATTGGTTCACCCCCCAATGGCCTCTGCAGATGGCACACTGTGGTCAGCACACCGTGCTGATGTGAAGCCAGGAACCAGGTGCTTCTCCTGGTCTCCCCGTGGGTGCAGGGCCCAAGCACTTGGGCCATCCTCCACTGCACTCCCAGGCCACAGCAGAGAGCTGGCCTGGAAGAGAGGCAACCAGAACAGAATCCAGCACCCCGACCGGGACTAGAACCCGGGGTGCCAGCGCCGCAGGCAGAGGATTAGCCTATTGAGCTGTGGCGCCAGCCCAAGTTAGCATATTTTAAACTTACATTACAGTAAAAAGGCTTAATACTTCAGGGAGTAAGAAGTTTACCAAGTAAAAAGCAAAAAGACTCTAATTTAGTGGGAATATAGACAAAGGCTATAAATAATAATTGAGTGGAAAAAATGACCATTTCACCCATATACAATTTATTTTTCATTCATAATTTCTTTCAATGAAATAGAACCAATGACAATGTAACATCCAGATATTTCCTCTGTGGTTACAAGGTAATAATTTAGCTCATTTAGACTTTTAGCCATTTCTTCTTAACAGGTTATGCACAGGTATGACTTCATGCAGATTGCAATGCAAATCATCATATATTACATTTTTGGTGTTCTATTAGTTACCACAGAAACTAATAGGGAAAATATATGGTATTTGTCTTTTGTGGCACTCGCTTATTTCACTAAGCATAATGGTTTCCAGTTGCATCCATTTTGTTGTGAAAGACAGGATTTCTCTTTTTTTGTGGCTGAATGGTATTCTATAGTGTATATATACCAAATTTTACTTATCCAGTCATCAGTTGATGGGCATCTCGGTTGATTCATATCTTAGCTACTGTGTATTGAACTGCAATAAATATAGGGGTACAAATAACTCTTTCATATGCCAATTTCATTTTTCTTGGATAAATTCCCAAAGGTGGGATGGCTGGGTCATATCATAGATGTATTTTTGGATTTCTGAGGAATCACCATATAGTCTTCCATAGTGGTTGTCCTAGTTTACACTCCCACCTGCAATGATTTAGGGTACCAACTTCCGTACATCCTTGCCAGCATTAACTATTTTTCGATTTTTGGATGATAGCCATTCTAAATGGGGTGTGGTGAAACCTGGTTGTTTTTATTTGTGTTTCCCTGGTGGCTAGTGATCCTGAGCATTTTATACTGTTTCTGCTGACCATTTGTATTTCATCCTTTCAAAAATGCCTACTCGTGTCCTTTGCTCTTTTTAGCTAGCTTGTTTATTTTGTTGTTCTTGAGTTTCCTGAACTGTTCATGGATCATAGAAAATCCATTATCAGTTGCATACTTTGCAAGTATTTTCTCCCATTCTGTTGGTTGCTTTATTTTGTTAAGTGTTTCTTTTGAGTGCAGAAACATCCTTTTTTAAAAAAGATTTTATTTATTTATTTAATTTAAAGTCAGAGTTACACAGAGACAGAAGGAGAGGCTGAGAAAGAGAGAGAGAGACCTTCCATCCGCTGGTTCACTCCCCAGTTGGCCACAATGGCCAGAGCTATGCCGATCCAAAACAAGGAGTCAGGAGCCTTCTCTGGGTCTTCCACGTGGGTGCAGGGGCTGAAGGATGTGGTACATCTTCTACGGCTTTTCCAGGCCACAGCAGAGAGCTCTGCCCCTCTTTGTCTCCCTTAACAGTTTTTGTGTTAAAGTTTATTTTGTCAGATATTAAGATGGCTACGCCCACTCTTTTTTCATTTCTGTTGGCATGGTATATCTTTTTCCAGCCTTTCACTTTCAGTCTGCATGCATCTTTGTTGGAAAGATGTGTTTCTTGTAAGCAGCAAATAGATGGGTTTTGTTCCTTAACCCATTCAGCCAATCTGTGTCTTTTAACTGGAGAGTTGAGGCCATTAACATTCAATGTGACTATTGATAAGTGGTAACTTTGCCCTACCATTTTCCCAGAGATATTTTCTAATATATGCTTTGAACTTCCTGTGATCTTGCTGTGAGGTTTCCTTCCTTTACCTTCTTTCATATTGATTACCGTGTTTCTGTGTTTCTGTGTGTAACACCTCTTTAAGCATCTTTTGCAGGGCTAGACGAGTGGCGACAAATTCTTTCAATTTCTGTTTGCTATGAAAGGTCTTTATTCACAAATGAGAGCTTTGCAGGATATAATATTCTGGGCTGGCAGTTTTTCTCTCTTAGTACCTGGGCTATGTCTCGCCATTCCCTTCTAGCGTGTAGGGTTTCTGATAAGAAGTCAGCTGTGAGTCTAATTGGAGATCCTCTGAGAGTAATCTGACGTTTCTCTCTTGCACATTTTAGGATCTTTTCTTTATGTTTCACTGTGGTGAGTTTGATTACAATGTGTCATCATGAGGATCTCTTTGGGTCATGTTTACTAGAGGTTCTATGGGCTTCCTGTACTAGGATGTCTCTGTCCTTCTCCAAACCCGGGAAGTTCTCTGCTAGTATCTCACTAAAAAGGCCTTCTAATCCTTTCTCTCTCTCCATGCCTTCAGGAACTCCCAGAACCCGAATGTTGGGTTTTTTAATAGTATCCTGTAGATTCCTAGCCATATTTTTTAGATTTTAATTTCCTCTTCTTTTCTTTGGTTTGACTATATACTTTCCTGTGCTCTGTCTTCTAAGTCTGATATTCTCTCTTCTGCTTCACTGACTCTGTTTTTAAGGCTCTCTAATGTGTTTGTCATTTGATCTATTGAGTTCTTCATTTCATTTTGGTTTCTCTGCACTATCACATTTTCCTGTTCTACTAGTTTCTGTGTTTCATTTTGATTCCTCCTTAAGACTTCATTTTCACGAGAGAGATTTTCTATCCTGTCCAGTAAGGATTTCTGTAGTTCAAGAATTTGTTTTTGAAAACTTCTAAATGTTCTTATCATAAATTTTTTGAGATACGTATCTTGTATTTCTTCTATCTCATCATCTTCATAATCTTGACTTGGGGTGTCTTGTTCATTTGGGGGTGTCATAATGTCTTCCTTGTTCTTGTTTCCTCAGTTTATGCGTTTGTTGCTTGGCATTGTTGAGATATTCTTTGGATTCTTCTTCCCTCGCTGTGGTGTTTTTTTCTTGTTATACTATGACTATATTAAGTGGACTGTCTGCTTTTGATGGAGCCTTAGAGGCTTCAGATGGGTGTGGCCAGAGAGCTCTGTTTGGTTCTTCAGGGTTAGGGGTGTGCCAAAGGTGACACACCCAGGTTAGGCATGGTAAATTTCTCTCTCTCCTCTCTCTCTCTCTCTCTCTGATCCAGAAGGGAAGTAATTCTGCACAGCTGAGCGGAATTGAAGGTAGTCAGCTTCTGATCTCTGGCTCCTGTGGGTATAACATTCGTCTGCTCTTTCCCAAGGACCACACTAAGAATCTGTTCTGCCCTCAGTGTGGGCTCAAATTCCCCTACAGTCTCTCACTGGGTTGCCAATTTTACCAAATTGTAGCGTCTCTGGAGAGTACTCACGTGAACTCTGTGAGTTCTCTCACCCACTGTCTCTTTTTTCACTGCCTCAGTTCATTAGCTCCACACATTCACTAGGTCCTAACCTCCTGTTATTTCACACACACACACACACACACACACACACACCAGAGTCCAGTTTTTCCACTTGGCTTTGGCAGGTGCAGCCCGGAGGTCGCACAGCTTTTACGTATGTCCAAAATGGTACCTGCTCTTTGTCTTGCTCGCCTTTGAGAGGTGAGTGGAGAGAGAGAGACTCGTGCCTGTACCAGTCCTTTCTCTCTCTCTCTCTCTCTCCTCGAGTTAGCCTGGTGAACTTTTCCCCATGGTGCTTCAGGCCTCATTCTCTCTAGGCTTCTCCTTCTGCTTTCCCGCCAGTGTCCCAGGCTACTGAGGTTTTGGCTCACCTCGCGTTCCAGCGCTGCTGTGTAGATTCCGCGACTGGTGTCCTGAGCTGTGGGCTCCCACGCTTTCTACGCAGGTCCACCGTGAATCACTGGTTCTGGAAGAGTTTCCTCTGCTGTTTCTTCCACAACTCTTCCTTGAACCTGCAGTATCTCAACTTTTATTAAACTGTCTCTTCCCAAACTATCAGTGTGCTCCCTTCCTATTCCGCCATCTTGCCGGACACCCAAGCACTGGACATTCTTACTCCATAATGTGGTAACTCAAAATCGTCTCCGCCCACGTTTGCTGTTCATGATTAGCATTTTCTCATTTTTTACTATTGTACATTATGTCTGTGCCTGGGGTAAACCTAAGGGTAAGCTTTAGATTCTCTTGCATCTTTTCTGAGCCTGAATCTTTGGGTATTTGTAGTCACTTTCTCAGTTTTTCCATACATAACTTGCAGTTGCTTTTAAAGAAAGATTTACTTATTTATTTGAAAGGCAGAGAGAGAGAGCAAGGAGGAAAGAGAGAGAAAAAAGAGAGAGAGAGAGAGAGAGAGAGAGCTAGAGAGAGAGCACTTCCATCTACTGGTTTACTTCCCAAATTGCTACAGCCATCAAGTGTGGAACGAGCCATAGCCAGGAGCCAGGAATTCCATCCTGGTCTCCCACTTGGGTGGCAGGGGTTCAAGAACTTAGGCCGTCTTCTGCTGCCTTCCCAGATACATAAGCAGGAAGCTGGACTGGAAGCAGAGTAGCTTGGACTCAAATCTGTCTCTGGAAAGTCCCCAAACATGTACATTCTGATGGCACTGCATCTTGTCCCTTTAGTCACCTGACCTCATGCCTATGTGTACTGCTCTCATGGCAATCTCAGAACACAGAATGAGGACATGTTCTCAAGGGAGAGGCCCAGCTGCAGCCTCCCCTGTTGGCACCTGAGTGTCTGAGTCCTCCATGGGTTATTGAAGGCATGAACTTTCCTTTGTGGTAAGCATCTTTGGCAAGAGTGGCCAGCTCCCCACTGAGAGCCAGTGAGCTGTTTCAGGGTGATACTCATGTATTTGGGAGTTGTAGATTTATTTGTGGCTATGTTATTCTACAATATGTGTGTATGTAGTTGTATATGTATACCTTTCTAGAAATTACAATAGTAATGAATTCTTTCTCCTAGGAGTTGGAGCATTCTGTACCCAAGAATACACCTACACAGGTAAAGGATCCATTTCCTATCTGTAGGCTCTTTCAAGTGTTTTTGTAAAAGGAAAGATGTGGGTCCAGAGTGTCTCCCACAAGTGAGAGAGGCCTAGGGTGTGTGGATCCTAAATGTTTCCAAGTCAGTGAGCTGGCCCTCAGCTTGCCAGGTTCACTTTCCAGCTCAAGGGAGTGTGGGCCAGACCCGGTGGTCTAATAATGCTTGGTAATACCAGTCTGGAGCTGTTCCTGGGCCCGAAGAAGCCCCCTAATTCCCATCTTGCTGCCTTTCCTTCATGGCTATCCTCAGTCCAGCACCGTAGCACCTTAAGTCTGTGAGTGCTGCCTCCAGGGTAGTTTTAGGAAAGAGAGTGAGACGTTCTCAAGGGAAAGGCAAAGGTACAGCTGTCAGCTCCTGGATCTCAGGTCCCCTTGGGTATTCAGAATATGTGCTTTGTTTCTCTGGAAAGAGTGGCCAGCTCCACACTGAGAGTGAAGTCCCTGCTGTCAGGGTGGTTCAGTGACATGGCCGTGCAGATTGGTGTCAGCCAAGGGACCCCAGACTTGGCAGCAAAAGGACTCCATGGGTATTTTTGCCTCCCAGCTATCCAGAGAGGGAGAGGAGATCTCACTGTCATGAGGACAAAAAAGATTGTGTGTCAAATTGTGTGTTTCCCTGCCTGATGTGTGTTATTTGTTTCCATTTGTACACTTTCAGTTTATAGATGCATATATTTAGGAATCATAGATTTTTCTAACTATATTACTTTTTCTGACATAGAGTGATGATAGTGATGAATCCATATTCCTGGGATGTTGAAGGTTCTCAGCTACAAGGATGTAGCCAGATGGGTCCTGGAAAATTTTTCTGTAATTTTAAACAAGTGTGAGTAGTTACACAAACACACACAGAAACACACACACTTACATCTTTAGAGGTTCATTCAGTGTTTATAAACATTTACATAGTTGTGTAGCCAAAGATTTTTTGGAAGTTGGTTGTTTCCCTTTGGACATCAGACAGGGCTCATTCTCTCACCAACAAACCAAGAGATGTCTGGAAACTTGCTGCTTGAGGTGGGACAGGACGTGGGCTTTCCAGGGCCTTAGGTACTATTTTGTCCTGGGTTGTACATGTGCAATCCCCATTCCCACTTACCTCTAGCAGTTGGCTAAACCTCTTTGCCCAAGAGAGTTGGGCCCTAAGTTAGAAACACTCCTTATATATCTTAATGGGCCAGCAGGACTGAAAGTCACCCTCTGACCTGGTGAGCTGGATCTCTTTTATGTCATGTTGTTCAGAAGGCTAGTAAACCTGCTGTGGGCCCAGAATGCCCCTCCAAGACAAGGGGCTTACAGCATGTAGGTTCCGTGTGTTTCCCAGAAAGCTAGTGTGGTGGCCCTCCAGCTAGCCTGGTCCACATCTCTAGGACAAGTTCATTTTGGCCGAGTCTGGCTCCCAGAGTGTGTAATCTTCAGGGATGGTGGCCAGAGCTGACTCTGGGGAGTGTGCAGATCCACATTCTGGTGGCACCATGGCATAGCTGACCCTGCAGCCAGGTGTCATCTTCCTGGTACCTGCCTATCCTGCCTAAAAGGAAACCTCAAAACCCAGAGGAAGGGCCAGTATTATGGCACAGCGGGTTCAGCCACCACCTACGATGCCAGCATCCCATATGGGAGTCAAGCTGTGTCTTATCTGCTCTGCTTGCTATCCAACCCTCTGCTAATGCAGCTGGGAAGGAAATAGAAGGTGGTCCAATTCCTTGGGTCCCTGCACCCATGTGGGAGACCCAGATGGAGTTCCAGATTCCTGGCTTTGGTCTGGCCTAGCCCTGGCTTTTGTGGCCATTTGGGGAGTGAACCAGCAGGTGGAAGATCTTCACCCTCTATCTCTCTCTACATATCACCCTGCTTTTCTAATAAATAAAGATAACTCAGATTGAGTGGGAGTTCTCAGAGAAGAGGCCCAACTCCATCCACCCCAGTCTGTAGTCCAGGCTCTGAGACCCTGGGTTGTACAAAATGTTCTTTTCCTTCTGGGTAAAATCTCAGGCAAGGATGACCAGCTCCCCACAGAGAGTGAAGTCACTGTGGTCAGGGTTGTGCATGGGCACACCCCTGGGGAGTATCAGTGATCACACCCTGAAACTGGTGTGAAGGGTCTTCTTGGGTGGTTATGAGCCCGATGCAGAGCAACAGGGAAGGGAGAGCCCAGTGCCCCCTAACCACAGAGGTCGTGTGTTTCTTCTTGTGTTGTATGTGATTGATTTGTATATGTACATCTTCTTGCTTAGAAATTCTTGCATTTGGAAATCATTGGTGGACTTCTGTCTCTGGGTATTTATTTCTGAGACAGACAGACACTACCCTGTAACTGTGTGGGTGAGCATTTCTAGGACTAATGGGAGTCGTGATTTCCTCCTTCCCAGCATGGTGAAACATCCCAGTGCAAGGAAACAGCAATACATGTACAAGAACAATTTTCTATATTGTGCAGACACACACAAGTATTTCGACAGTTATGCACATGTGCTTTGGCTTTCATTTAATATTTGTGTGCCTCTCTGTACATGAATACAGGAAGGTATATGCCCCATCGTGTTATTTTGACTGTGGAAATCATTCAAGATGCAGCTACCACTTGATAAGCCAAGAGTCACCTGTACATGGTGGCAGGGTGTCAGAGGCTGGAATGGCTCACATGATGTTGATCTTTCCTTTTGCTGACAAGTGATGCCAGTTTGTGTGATGGAGATGTTTAACATGCAGCCGTGGGTCTGGTTCAGCCATTGCACCAATAGGAGTCCCTGGACAGTGAGCAGTAGAGCACCCCCAGGCTACAGGAAGCCAGAGTTCATTCATGTAGTCCTGACACGTGAGATTATCTGTATAAACTCAGCAGCATTTTACTTCCAAGCCACACTTCTATAGAGTATGTGTGTGTGTATACATATTTAATTGCTCAGGCTTTGGTTCTTGACATTATGTAGATGATAGGTTTTTATCTATATATTATTTTTTTAATTTGGCAAAGACAGTTCAAACACTGCTTTTCCTATGAGATCTTATTTCCAAAATACTGCATTTAAGGATAATTTGGGCACAAAGTAAGGTGATTCTTGGCCATGCTGTGTCAAATCCAGGAGATTGGGGTGAGTCTGCTGTCTGTGTCTGAACTTGGCAAAAGCCATTTCCTGCTAGAGTTGTGGCCTAGGTGAATGTGACCCCGGATGTTCCTGTCTGGCAGTCTGACAGACTCAAAATGAATAACATCACTAATTAATTAAAAAGCATTTCTGTGATTTAACGCAAATTATTCTGAAATAAGATTGATACAAAAATAAAATTATTAACTCTAAACTCAAATGACACAAGTAAAATTAAAAAACTCAATTTTGTGGCTCAACGAAACTAAAACTGATTCATCAAATGAATGAAAGGATGTCCACTAAAGAAAGGTTTACTAATAATTCTGAGAAAATCATTTTGTAGATTAGATGAGTCCATGAGCTCAGTGATTCTGATACTGACTCTCCATTAAAAGGGAATAAATATGGACAGCGCCGTAGCTCACTATGCTAATCCTCTGCCTGCGGCGCTGGTACCCCAGGTTCTAGTCCTGGTTTGGGCACCAGATTCTGTCCCAATTGTTGCTCTTCCAGTCCAGCTCTCAGCTGTGGCCTGAGAAGGCAGTGGTGGATGGCTCAGGTGTCTGGGCCCTGCACCCACGTAGGAGACCAGGAGGGAGCACCTGGTTCCTGGCTTCAGATAGGTGCAGCATGCTGGCCGTGGCGGCCATTTGGGGAGTGAACCAATGGAAGGAAGACCTTTCTCTCTGTCCCTCTCTCTCACTGTCTAACTCTACCTGTCAAAAAAAAAGTGAATAAATCTGGATTTGTGCACTTGGGGGACCGTTGTTGTCTTCCATAAGAGACCTCTCTAAAGTAACAATATTTTGGGTGGGGAGACTCATATGAAATAAACTGCAAAACTAGGAAATTAGATATCATATTTGCTAGCTTTGCACAGAAACCACTGAGAGAAGCTGTGTGAGGTGAGGCAAGCTTTTCTGAATCTTTGTGCTCATTCTAGAAAAACCAAATTTTCCATCAAAAGGGAGAACAAAAACCTTGATGGGAACATGCCCATCCCCATACAAAGGCACTAGAGGGGGGAATCAGTACTAGAAGGAGAGCAAGGACTCTCACCCTGAAAACATTCCCAGCTTGATGTCATCTGTGCTCTCAGCAGGGTAGTTTCCAGGATGAGGAAAAGGTCATTAGGAAAATGATACCAAGCATAAAGGGACGTCATTACTAAGAATCCAGGAGGCTCAGGAATGGATGGAGAGAAAAGGGGAAAGAAGAAGGAAAATGGGAAAAGGAACATCAGCCATGAAGTGTAAACTAGAAGAAACACAGGAGCAGACTGTGCCTTTCAAGACACGGAAGGTGAATAGAAGAAAATGTTAACAACAGAAACCTGATCAGAGATGCCAGGAGATGAAGAGAAGCACAGGGAGCTGCTGGATGCCTGAGATTCCTGGAAGAGAAGAGACAGTGCAGTGACCCAAAGCCAATCAGCACAATGCAGACTTCTTCTGCCAACGAAAATGTGCTGTCAGATTCCATCTTAGAAGACCACTGGATGTGACTTTGGCTGATGCCATTGATATTCCAGTAAAATCTGTGTATTAAAAGAAAAATGTTCAGGCATCTAGAATACAAGGATGAGTGACATAAAGGGAAATGAAACTGAGAATCTCATCAGTCTTGTAGAGACAGTGAGTCTGGGCAAAAGGAAAAAGAATATATTTAAGATGCTTGAGAAGAGAAACTAAACCTGGAATTTAGTGCCATCCAAGCTGACATTAGGTAAAAAGTGCATTGGCATCCAGGTCGTCAAGAGACACCCTGAGTGAAAGGGACCCTATGATGCCTTCCAATGGAAGGAACAGATGGGTGACAACAAAACCCCTAGGGGCCGGCACTGTGGTGCAGCAGGTTAACGCCCTGGCCTGAAGTGCTGGCATCCCATATGGGTGCTGGTTCGAGGCTTGGCTGCTCCACTTCCGATGTAGCTCTCTGTTATGGCCTGGGAAAGCAGTAGAAGATAGCCCAAGTCCTTGGGCCCTGCACTCGGGTGGGAGACCTGGAAGAAGCTCCTGGCTCCTAGCTTCAGATCGGCGCAACTCTGGCCGTTGCGACCATCTGGGGAATGAATCAGAAGATGGAAGACTTCTCTCTCTGCCTCTTCTCTCTCTGTGTAACTATGACTTTTGAATCAATAAATAAGTCTTTAAAACACCATAGAAAGTATTGCTGTAAGAACGGATTGAAAAGACCACCCTGGCAGTGACTATTCATTGAGGACCAAATGGGATTCCTCCTGAGGGGTTGGTGGTGGTGGTAGTCACTAGGGTGACTGCTCTCAGATCCTTTAAGTTCTACCTTTGCTGAGGTGTTTCCCTGTGATGTGCTTTATCGGACAAAACCATATGAAAAGCAACCAGTACGGATGATGATAATTTAATACCATAATCTGCAGAGGACTGGTGAGGAGAGATGTGGCTGGTGAGCTGTGTCTCCTCCTGCGTTGTTCAAGCTTCCTGTGGTTGGAGAAGCTCCAACTCCTCTGCGTCCCGCCCTCCACATTGCAGGCTTCCGAGGAGCAAAGGAATCTGCAGGAAGACACAGGAATGGGGATCAGTGAGGAGGACAAGGACGCGGCAGCTGGTGCAAGGGGTGTGTGCAGGACTCGGAAGTTTTCTGGGACCCTCGAAGGTGACCCTAGGCTGTGACCTGCCCAGTGATTTGGGCCATCGGTAATGGAGGCCCATTTGCTTGTGGTATGGACATCCCACAAGAGTGAATTCCTGGGGCCCACATGTGGTATAACAGGGTATTACCACCTGCAACTCCCTCATTCCATATGGTGCCAGTTCAAGTCCTGGCTTCTCCACTTCTGATCCAGCTCCCTGATAATGTGTCTGGGAAAGCAGTGGAAGATGGCCCAAGTCTTTGGGCCCCTGCACCCATGTGGGAGACTGGAAGAATCCCCTGTTTCCTGGCTTCGGTCTGGCCGAACCCTGGCTGATGCGGCCATTTGGGATGGAAGATCTCTCTATGTCTCCATCTCTCTCTCTCTCTCTCTCTCTCTCTCTCTCTCTCTCTCTTGCTCTCGCTCTCTGTAACTGTGCCTTTCAAATAAAATAAATCTTTAAAAAAAGAGTAAATTCACCTAGACATTCACCTGGGCAGCCTTCAGGGAACTGGCCCATGAGGTAGTGAACCTGATGCACAGGAAGTGGGAACTCTTAGCCCTCAGATGCACAGGAAAAGGGAACTCTCTTGACCAACTTACTTGGGTCCTGTGAGGAGGAGGAGGTCTGATGACACAGGAATGAGTACTGACCCTCCTCACTATGTTCATACCCCAGGATCCTAGCTTGTGACTGACAAGTTAACTATGGAAGACTTCCCAGAGCTCTTTGATCCTCCCCTGATCAAGCAGAACTTCTTTCTATTCTCCCCTGATCGCAGGGATTTTATTAGAGAAGAATCATTTTGGGATCGGAATTGTGGCATAATGAGTTAAGCCAACACCTGTAATTCAGCATCCCATTTGGGATGCAGTCCAAGTCCTGGCTGCTCCACTTCCAATCCAGCTCCTTGCTAATGGATGTGGGAAAGCAGCAGAAGATCGCACAAGTCCTTGGGCCCTTAAGCTGATGTGGAGGATCCAGATGAAGGTGGCTCCTGGTTTTGGTCTGGCCCAACCCAGGCTGTTGTGGCCATCTGGGGAGTGAACCAGTGGATGGAACATCTCTCTGTTTCTCCCTCCCTCTCTGTAACTATGCCTTTGAAACACAAAATAATCATTTTTTTTTTGGTGTTTAAACCCAAACATTATTGCTTTTGTGCATATCAGCATTGAAGGGGTGACGGAAAACACTTCTTTTCAAAAGGTCATAAACCCAGTGTGCATATATAATTTAACTATAATTAGAGCACAAATAAAAGGAACACAAGGGATTTATAACTCTGCTCCTCTTGCTCTTCAAAGTGAGCTTTGCTTTGAATTGCCATCGTGTTTCTGTGTGAATTAGACAGATGCACAATTTTATATTCCTTCCAAATAAAACAATCCAACCATATAAATAATCCTTCTTTATCAGCCTTTTACGAAAGTAGGTTGAGGGCCCCAATGGCTTGGGCAAATCCCTGTAGCTCTTGTGTTTTTTTTTTTTTTTTTAAGATTCATTCATTTATTTGAGTCGGAATTACACAGAAAGAGAAGGAGAAGCAGAGAGATAGAGAGAGGTCTTCCATCCGATGGTTCACTCCCCAGATGCCGCAATGGCCAGGGCTCCAAAGTCCGAAGCCAGGAGCCAGGAGCTTCTGTTGGGTCTCCCACACGGGTGCTGGGGCCCAAGCACTTGAGGCATCTTCTACTTTCCCAGGCCATAGCAGAGAGCTGGATCGGAAGTGGGGCAGCTGGGACTTGAACCGGTGCCCATATGGGATGCCAGCACTGCAGATGGTGGCTTTACCTGCTGTGCCACAGCGCCAGCCCCATCTCTTTGTTCTGTGCTAGCCTCTGTAATGTCAGGATAAGTTGGGTGCCCACAGGGCTGCAAAGGTGAGTGCAGTGGGATGTTCTCCTGGAGTGAAAAGGAGCCTCAAAATGTGACTCTCTCACCCCCTTCCTAATCATCCTGAGCTGGAGGAGGTCAGGGATGGCCCTGTGTCTCCCCATGGCAGAGAGTCTCCCTGTTGACTTTGGGGATGGGCAGGCAGGGATGTGGGCTCTGGAGGGAGATGTTCACAGCTCTGGCGGCTCTCCCCAGAAACACACGGCCAGCAGCTCCCTCTTGTGGGGAGCAATCCGGACTAGACTAAGTTACTCGAATTAGGACTTATTCTATGCATCTGCTCTCCCACAGTATGGCGCTGGGAGAGAAGTAAACAGCTTCCGCACAGCTGCCTCCAGTTCAACCAATTAACTGTAGGACTTGCTCCTGATTGGAGAGCAGCGTACTCAGCCGAGTTGGGATTGGCGGAGGAGGACTATAAAGGAGGAGAGAGACGGCATGCACGAGGAACATCTAAGGGGAACATCTAGCTGAAGGAACACCTGTGCAGCCCCCGAGAGAACCGGCCGGCGGTGTGCCGCTCCCCTGCGGAAGTGGGGAATGTGGCCAGGGGGAACTGCCCTTCCACGGAGGTGGAAGGGATAGTAGCCAACCCGGGAAGAACCAGCAGCAAACCCGGGGAGGGCCGAGCAGACAGAAAGAACAGCGCAGGGTCCTGTGTCGTTCCTCCACGAAGAGGGGGAGCGACACCTCTGATGACGTTCGTGTGCCAGTCCTCCCCTTCCGATGAAAGCAGCCACTGGGGGCTCAGCCTGGGAGCCCTAGGGGCTGCCATGGAATGGGGATGTGTCCCTGGGACCACCTCAGGGCACATCCTTTACTTGCCTGTGTAGATCCTGACATCCATTAGTGTCTACTTGATGGATCAGGGCTGACGGCAGCCTCTCCACTTCTGGGCTCCATTTTGTTGGCTTCCCTGAGGTATCACAAAGAATGTGAAGCAGTGAAGTCCGTGTGCACTTATTTCTCTGCCCCCCATCTTCCTGCTCCAAACTCACATTTCCTGTTCTTCTTGGTCAAGGTCCTCCATGTCCAGAAGACTTTGGGGATAGTTCACGTCCAGGGAACATGTGGACACCTGGAAAGAAGAAACAGTGTGAGTTTCCTGAACCAGGCATTAAGGAAAAGCCCTTTCTTAGGGGACATGGAGGCCAGAGTCAGACTTCCCTGGAGTCCTCCCTCCACTGACACTGGGACCCTGCCTGCCTGTCCCCAGCCCAGCTCCCTGTGTGGGCAGTCGGGTTCCTCAGCAGTGTTTCATAGTGCAGTGTGGGGGTGAGGAATAAGGGCAAGGCTGATGAAGGGAGAGGGGAGGGCTGCAGAGAGACTGGATCAGCATCCACAGTGCAAGGACATCCACTGCCTGGATGCCACCAGGTCCTGCAGGATGCGAATCATCCACTGTGGTGAGGTGGGAACGCGGGAGAAGCAGGACCAGGGGCTTGTGAGCAAGAAAGCGAGAGAATCAGAAAAAAATGAAAGAGGAATCACTCACCCCCCGATTGCCACACCCAGTGGAAAGTTCAGGTGCTGCCCCATAGCCTTCCATGTGCACCAGAGCAGGGGTGTTGAGGTTGCCAGAGAGAAGGAAAGGGGAGAGTTAGACTTGAGGTGAGGACTCGGATCCCTGCTGCTGGTTGGATGATGTGGGCCAGCCTTGGGACCTCATGTCTATATCCCTATCCCAGGCCTGGATGTCTTCACCTCTGCAATGAGCAAGTGGATCTCAGAATGTTCACCTCTTCTTCCTGCCCTCAGCTCCCATGACTGTGGCCAGGAAAGGACCCCCGTGTCATCTTGTTACTCCATAGGGAGCCATGTCCATGACATGATCTCTGTAACACACTGTTTTCCACCCTTCATCTTTCCCTTCCTCTATTCTCTCTCCTAATTATTGCCAGTCTCCTTTGCGTTCGTCAGCCTGTATGAATCAAATTGCCATCGGCTATGAGAGCTTTGTAGGTAAAATGGCACTGTGGTCATGCCAGCGTCCCCCCAGAGCACTGGTTAGTGTTCTGAATGCCCCACTTCTGATCCAGCTCCCTCTTAACGGGCCTGGGAATGCACCAGAAGATGGCCCAAGTGCTTGTCCCCTTGCCACCTATGTGGGAGAAGTGGATGGAGTTTCAGGCTCCTGACTGGCCTGGCACAGCTCAGGTATTGGGGCCATTTGTGAAGTAAACCTAAGGATGGGAGAGCCCTTCCTCTTGTTTCTCCTTCTCTTTCTAATACTGTGGGGCTTTTTAAATATTTATTTATTTATTTGAAATGAGGAGTTACAGAGAGAGAGAGGGAGAGACACAGAGATCGTCCATGTGCTGGTTCACCCCTCAGATAGCCGCAATGGCTGGGACTGTGCCAGATGTCAGGGGTCAGAAGCTTCTTCTGAGCTCCCACGTGGGTGTAGGGGCCCAGGGACTTGGACCATCTTCTGCTGTTTCCGAGGTGCATTAGCAGGGGGCTGGATTGGCAGTGGAGCAGCCAGCACTCAACCCAGCTGCCATATGGGATGCTGGTACTGCAAGCTGCCACTTAACCTGCTTCACCATTCGCCAACCCTGTCACTGTGCCTTTTTAAGAAATAAATAAATGAATGAATACTGCTACCCACAACAGTAAGTCTATAGATCCCTTCCTAAGAGGGGAGCAAGTGTAACAGGCCTGGCTCCTGCTGGCTCCTGGGAAAGCTGATGAGGAACAACTGCAGGTGTTGAATCGCTGTTCTGTGTCTGAGGAAACCTCAGGGAGTGTGAAAATATTTATTTCTCACAATAACCCCTGTGTTCCCTGACCCATATGAAAAGATGACCCCAAGAGGAGAAGAAATTTAACTTGTTCAAATTCTGGTAGTCTGCCAAGGAGGCAATAAATGAGACTTGCCAGAGATTTCACTGAGCAGTGGAGGGACTGGGAAGTAGGACGCCTGCAGGCCTGAGGGCACGGAACGTGCCTGGCCTGAGTGGAGGGGGGAACAGGGCAGCACTGACTAGAGCAGCGTGTCTGAGGGGACCAGTGACCCCCGGCCCTGCTGCTCAGAGGCCCTCCACAGAGCCCAGCACATTCCAGAAGATGAGGTCAGCAGGACCATGAGGGCCAGTGTGTGCGTCCAGCCCAGAACCCCCAAACACACATCCTCTGGGAAGCCTGCACAACCATGCTGCATCTCCAGTGGCAGCTGGATGACAGCCCATCATGCAGCCTACTCCAGACACTTGACTTGGGCGAGATGTGGAAGCTGAGATGAACTCAGGGTTATGCCCTCTCCTCACAACTGGAAGTCAGTCAGCCCAAAGGAAGTATTTAACTCACCCAGCCTGGGCAGGCCTTGTAAACTGGAGTAGACAATGAGGACAGAGCATGAAGGTGCTGATCCACGGACTGGCCATGCAGAGGGAAGGGTCCACTAGTCACCGTCGGCTGGCACTTGCTACAAGGACTCTGTGGGTTCCAGCCGGTGCCTGTGAGAGAGGGCGCCCACTGTATCCCCTGTCCTTGATGCAGCAAGGAGCCCTTCCTCAGAAGCAATGCAGCACCTTGGTCTTGGACCTGCCAGCCTCCAACAGGAAGAAAGAATTTCTGTTCCTTGTGAATGACTGAGTGTCAAGGGTTTTGTTGCTGCACACAAATGGACTGACAATGGTCAGTGCCAAAGTCAAATACACATCTCCTGTGCTCAGTTCCTAGTCAGTGCTGTCCCATCATGACGCAGTGGATTTCAGCTTTGCCTTGGCAAAGCCAAGGATGGTGGGTATTAGAGAAAATTACATTTTTTAATTTCAAAGGAAGAAAACTCAGTTCTCCTCATGCCCATGGAAATAAAACCTGTTGCTACTGTGCCAATCCCATAGAAGAACAAAGCAGACTTCTACGTACACTTCCTCTCTTTCCTCCTGACTTCATGTGTCCTCTCAGGAGTCCTAAGAGGCAGGTGTACTCCCATTGTTCCCTCTTAATGACCCCCGGTCCTTATGGGTGTTGCTCCGTACCTGAAGAGACTTCAGCTTCACTGTAGGACTTGGAAATGCTCTGTGAGGCCCAATCTTCAGAGACACAAAGACAGACAATAAGTGTTCACAGAGGTGTCTCACCCATTTCTCCCCTCACCCCTGTGCACATCCTGGATCACACAGCATGACCCTGCTCCCCCTCTGTGCTCTCAGCCCCTTCCTGGGCTCTGTGGCCCTGCCCCTCAGCCAGACATTGACCACAGCTTCAAGCATTCCAGTGAGGGAGAGGAGCTGACGGCTCCTCCTCTCAAGGTCTCACTTTCCCCATGCCTGAATGACAGTGGCTCCAGCCTCCATCTGAAAACCCCCCAGATCCCACTGTGCTGTGCATGCTCTGAGCTTTATGACTGCATCCCCAGTTCCCTTCCACAGCAAGGAGCTGGCATCAGGTGACCATGCATGATAAAGTCCCCAGGGTAGTCTCCCCTATGTCACCATCTGGACTATGCCTGCTACAGGGAGTGATTCCAGAGTACGTACCATTTGTCATTCCTACTGCGGTCACCTGTAATTAGAAGACAACACTGTAAGGAACAGATCGAGTTGTGTGCCGCGACCACAGGTCTTTCATTCACTTGGTGCCATTGAAACCAGATGGGGAAGAGCAGTCCCATGGAGGGAACCCCAAGACAAGAACAGAGAGATCCTAGTTCACGCCAGCAGACACGAGCTCTTCACACATGTCTGTTCGGTCCACTTTGGTTGGCAGTATTACAGAATTCGCAAAGGAAGGGATATGGTGCTGAGGAAAATCTTGCTATGTCCAGTGCCAACTGGTGCTGCCATTTTGCTTGTTGTGTCCTGAGTCAGCCCTCAGTAGATACAGACTCTACTGCAGTTGCTCCCATCAAGCACAGGGTGTGTGATTGACCCTACCCGTGTTTGGATTTTTCTTTCTGTTTTATTAAGAAAGCAGCCAAGGAAGGAGCGTTTCTGTTTTAGAGAAAGGTGGGGCACCTCACCTCAGTGTGTGGAGATTCTTTATCCGCTGTGTCAGCAGGAAGCTCCGCCTCTGCATCCTCCTTGGGCACTAGGAGGAAATAGGGTAACTGTCAGTACAGGTGGAGCTGCCCCTCAGTGACCCGAGGAACACTGATGGACATGGGCGTGGGGCGAGGGTTAAGGCAGAGCAGACGAGCAGGAAAGAAACGAGAAGCAGAGCCTTTGGCTTTCTAGCAAGAGGCAGCTTCATCCAGGTGAAGCAGTCCACTGAAATCGGGTCAGTACCACCGTGATTGCAGTATTTCAGGAAAAATCCTAGGACGCTTCCTGTCTGTTGAGAACCGGACCTAAACTCCCACTGCTATCTTGGTGTCTCTAAAGGTCATTTCTTCTCCTGGCACTTACTGTATTTGAATATATCACCTCTCCTATCAGCTTCTGAACATGCTAAAAAGCAACCTTTATTGGGAGTAGGGACTCCATTGTATGAAAACATCCCATTATATTCAGGTATTCCACAGTCCCGCATTATCAAAGCAATTAAATAAGATTTAAAACACTGAAATCCAAATGTATTCCTAATGTATTTAAAGGGTCTTGTGACCTCTTTGTCTTTCTTTTCTATATGATATGTTTATGTCCATTGAATGGGCGGCCCAGGCCTGCTATCTAAAGCAACAGTGGGATAGTTGATGAAAGAAGTCAGCATGTGGTGGGCAGTGGTGTCTCTCAAAGACTGCACAGGAGATTTGAGACAAGGGTGATGGACATAAGGCTCACAACATCATTGTAGTTTCAGTCCTTATTTTGCGCTGTACGCTCAGGGAGAATTCTACTGCTGGGTTTGAGCATTTAATTCCACAGCTTGTGTTGATCATCTGTTAAATTCAATAACATTTCTCCCTTATCTTTCTCTGCTTTGGCCAGCTGCTGAGAAAGGGCCTTGGCCTTGCCATTGGTTTACCTTCACTGCGAGAATCTGTGAGTTGACCAGAATTTTTGTTTATGTTTCACATTCATGATGATGTAGAAGCCTGCAGTTCAGTGTACCCATTGCTTCTTGGGTTATTTGACCTTGGAGCTCAGCTTGTAATCATGTATAACATCTTGGATCTCTATAGTTATGATAACTCTTGGGGCATATGTAAGTCCTGGACTCCCTATCATGGTGTTGATAGTTATCTCATGGCTGAGTGCTGACTACAGCTCAGTAGCCAGGAGGTCAGGGTTCATACTTGCTTCTCTCATTGGGACGTGAATGTCTTGGGCCACTTCTTTATGTATTATGTCATGTAAGGAGTGGAATGGAACCTACCCTTCAGACACATGTCGGGAGACGGCTGAACGATTCACTTACATAAAGTGCAGAGGGAGATCAGATATTTTTGAGAACCAAGACTTGAGTTGTGCAAGTGGAAAAACATGTTCTGGGGAAATGCACACACACACACACACACACACACACAAATGCTTTCAAACACATTCATGACCACTCATATAGATCTCACAACACTGATGCACACAAACCTAACACCATCTACATGGCAAAGCTATTTCCAGGGCCTGCCATACGTAGCCATAGATGTCCCTGGCCCATCAGTTTCTTTCTCCACACCCCCAGTCCTTTTTCCACCAAGAAACTGGAATCAGGTTGGATCACCAGAAGAAAGCAGGCAGGAAGTTCCCTCTCCCATCCCTTCGATCGTTCCTCAGCAGTGGAGGGATTCTAGAATATGTAGGGTTTTCACTTGCTCTTGAGGTCATCTGCAATCAGAGAAAGGAAGTCACTGTGGGACAGCCGTGTTTGCACAAGTCTTTCCTCTTGCTGACCTTGGGAAGCCTGAAGGGACATAGTGTGTGAGGCAACTGCCCTCAAATAAAGCACAGATGGCACTTGTGTGCCTGCAAGATACAAGCTTTCCACATGTCCATTTAGGTTGGCAATTCTTTTTTTTTTTTTTTTTTTTTTTTTTTTTTGACAGGCAGAGTGGACAGTGAGAGAGAGAGACAGAGAAAGGTCTTCCTTTGCCGTTGGTTCACCCTCCAATGGCCGCTGCGGCCGGTGTGCCGTGCTGATCCAATGGCAGGAACCAGGTCTTATCCTGGTCTCTCATGGGGTGCAGGGCCCAAGCACTTGGGCCATCCTCCACTGCACTCCCTGGCCACAGCAGAGAGCTGGCCTGGAAGAGGGGCAACCAGGACAGAATCCGGCGCTCCAAAAGGGACTAGAACCCAGTGTGCCAGTGCCGCAGGTGCAGGATTAGCCTATTGAGCCGTGGCACCGGCCTAGGTTGGCAATTCTAACATTGATTTGTAAGAACAAAAAGCTGGGGGCTGGCATTGTAGGGCAGTGGGTTAAGCCACCCCATTTGATGCTAGCAGCTTGTATCAGCATACCCGGCTGATTTTCCTATTAATGTGCCTGGGAAGGCACTGGAAGATGGCCCACGTACTTAAGTCCCTGCTACCCACATGGGAGACCCAGGTGAATTTCCTGGCTTCTGGCTTCATCCTGGCCTGGCCCTGCCTATAATGGCCATGTGCGAAGTGAACCAAAGGATTTAAGATCTCTCTCTCTCTGTCTTTCCCTCTTGCTTTCTGTTACTTTGCCTTTCAAGTAAACACTTGACGGGCTTCATCATCTGCCCAAAGTAGATGCTTCACTCGCAGGACCTTTTAGTCATTGGAGACTGAATCCATTCAGCTGAGTTCATATTGGAGAAGGTGTAGTTACACCTGCGGGTGTTCTTTGAAGATGAAAAGGCAGGACCAAGACGGGAGACAGCCAGGAGATGGTGGGGGAAGAAATTCAAGCACTGCTGTAGCTATCCAGGAAGCCCTGGGTTCCAGGAAACCAGAGGAAGCTGGGAACGGGCAAGGAAAGGTTGTTCCTGGTGGATTTCTGAGGGAGTCTGCCTTGCCTACACCTGGGTTTCTGACACCCAACCCTCAGACGTGAGACAGCATTTCCTGATTTTCAAACCAACCAACCAACCTGGTCCTTAGTTATGGCCACCCTAAAAACCAGTACAGGCACCTTCAATCAATGAGACTTGATTTGCATTTAGAGCAATTTCCACAGTAAGAGAACTACATTCTGTGGTTCACGTGAAGAAGTTTCCGAGGTAGACCAAAGTGTGAGCCCTATCACACACTGTACTTATTTAAATATTGCATGTCATACAGAATATGCTACTAAGTCATTAAGGGATTGCACTAGAATTCAGTAAAGGAAGATTGCTTGGAAAATTCCCCAGCAAGTATGGAAGCCAAATAACATACTGTCCAAAACAAATGGATCCCTAGTAGACTCTGTGGTAAATTTAAATTATTGTGAACAAAACAAAATGCAGAAATCAATGTAATAGAAAATAGGAACTCAACAGCAAAAACCAAAAAGTCAAAAATCGTTTCTTTGAAAAGCTCAGTAAGATTGTGAAACCTCTCCCAATCCAAGCTCAAAAAAGAGGTAACAGTGTACTGCTACATCCTTACCATGGATGGTGTGGACAGTAAATGGAAAATAAAGGAGTGCTTTGCATACTGTGTGCTCACAAAGCAGACAGATACCATGAAACAGACTGATTCCTTTAGAGTCAGAAACCACTTCCGCTAGCCAAGCTGAGATCTAACCAAGCTGAAGAGGCCTTTGTAACTAGGAAAGACATGAACGCATAAGTTTGCAACAAAAGGTATCAGGCCTAGATGGATCCATTGGCCAATTCCAGCCAATTCTTACCAAGAAAAACATTGTCCCCAAACAAGCAAGGGGGAAGCTGTATATACCTGGGAAAGTTGCACAGACCCTCACACCTCATCCCCACCCCCACCCCTGTGCCTAAGCTCCCTGTGTGAGATGTGGAAATATTGATATGTTCTGTTCGTGGTTTTGAGCTCCAGGGATTAAAAACAAGTGAAAACTTTCCAAGTTGTCGCTTCACTATTGAATTTGTTCAGTCTTCAAGTGCCTGGAAGAATAAGTGAGTCATGTGGGGGTGACTGAATACAGGGAGGATTCTAGGATGACTACCGAAGAGGGGAGAGTGAAAGTCACTCTTCCTCCTTCCATGGGTAGAAAGCTTTCTACCTCCTGGAGAATCTCTGTGATTGCCCAAGGATTAGCCCTGAGTTATGGCAGATTAGCAGTTGTTCCGTGTGATTTGTAGTTGAGCAAGTTGAAGTTTACAGATTGACCGTTGCTTGTCCAGAGCCCCAAAACTGACAAGTGATGGATCAGGGGCAGGATCACTGTTGTGTCCCTAGTGGACAGAGAACCCTGAACACCCGAGATGTCTTCTTCCTGCCCCCAAGAACCCTGGACTAGGAGCTCCTCTACTCTCTCAAATCCTCCAGGACCAGGGTTTCCTAGGGAACACCCATGTTCTGGAAGAAGTGTCAGAGACAAGAGAAATTGTGAGCCAGATGTCTCCTCTGGGTTTCTAATCCTGACCTAAAGTGGGACACTTCCCTCCAGGACTTCCTCTCTGAGGGTCTGGAGAAGCCCATATTGAGCCCTTCGTGGTCTGGCATCTTCACACTGTCCCCTGTCTCCCAGCCTTCCCCATAATCAGATGACCACCCCATGGCCCAGTGGTCAGGGCATCCCCCAGCAAGTGCCATGTTAGGGTGAGCCATGAATTCTCTTCCTTGCCATGGCCTTGCCCACATGCACACTTAACAGAAATTCACCTGAAATGGTGCCATGTGGGCGGGGCCTCAGGGACCTTCCTTTCTGTGATTCCCTGTGGTTTGCCTGTGGTTTGTCCTCTCCAACAGGTTGACATTGACACCCATCACTGTGGTGGTGTAGGATGGGGCTTTCAGCAGTGATTAGAGTTGAAGGGGATTCCTGTGGTTGTCTCAGGACTGAACTGGTCAGGACCTGGGTGGGTCATCAGGAAGCAAGCTCAGCCCCTCCCACTGTCTCTCTTCTGCATGGTCCTGCTCTTCCACTTGTGCACCATGGTAGGATACAACCTGGGACGCTTACCAGATATGAGCACCTGATCTCCAGACTCCCACCATTGACAACCCTGAGCTCAAGGATCTTCTTTCCTTTATAATTTACCCTGTGTCTGGTGTGGTTTAATTTCTCAGAAAACTAGGAATTCCTGCTCAGAAAGTAGCTGAGCAGCCTCAAATTTCTGTCTGAGAAAGGGCAGTGTCTGTGTCAGCTCTGGGTGTGCCCATGACCTTCCTCACCAAAACTCAGTCCTTAGGAAGCCCTCACTTCTCTCTAGAGCCTGCAGGGACAGAAGACACATTCCCTCTCCTGTCAGAGAGGTCGACCCATTGTCAAACCTTCTGCATTCAAACCCATTTCTCCCTGCAGACCACCAAGTAGGTCCCCTCTCTTCTGTCTTCAGATGTCCATCTCATTGACCCAGCCACACTGTCCCTCCTCCCCACTTCCCTGACAGTCCCCAAACAGCAGGGTTCATGTGTTCACCCACCCCATGGAAATACCAGCCTGAAGTCCCAATTTCTTTTCTCATGTGAAAAAAAATCTCTGGATTACCACTGTTCTTATAGTCTTGGTCTCAGATGGTGACCTCTGAGGAGATGGGCACGAAAGTTCCCTCTTGAGTGATGTCTGTTTTGTGTTTGGTCTCAATTTCTCCTGACCTGACGAAAGTAGTGTGGTTTCTTCCCTCTCATCTATTCTCTCAATAGCTGTGAGCAAACTTGACATTAGGAATAATGTGTATTTTAAAATATAGGAAATATTTACAACAGCAAATAAATAGAAGCCCTGAAAGTAGAAAGTGAGTAATACTAACCTCCAGATTTATAGATCTGTAGACAGGTTGGAGTAGGGGAAGTGAAAGTCCCTGAGGAAAGTGTGTCATGCAGCACGTGCTGGCCCCGTGGAAGAAACAGCCCCGTGGAGGTCTCTGTGACTTACCTGCTGAGCAGCAGTTGTGATTCCCCATCTCGGACCACTCTGGCCGTGAAGATGTGGACGGCACAACTGCGTTCAACTGTGAGCCTCTCAGCTCACAGAGTGACAGTTGGAACGGAAGGCTGATGTCACTCAGCACATTACCGTGGTGACAGGACACCATATAGTTTTCAGAGTGAGGCCATGCCCCACTGTACGTGATGCTGGGCTGCTGTCTACACAGCTATACTTTTCTATGTCCAAGTGTGTCATTGGACAGTCCCAAAATTTGTTTCTAAACCTGAATCCAAGACCCACACACTGCCATTCTCTGCTTGTGACAGTAAGTTGAATGAATAAAAAGGACCTGTTTTCAATCATGGCATTTTCAGTGTGAGGCTGGCATAGCAAACATGTTGAGAGTAGAAGGGGTTCATTCCATGCTTGATTTGAGATCCCATTATTATCCCGTGACATATCTAGATCAAGCAGTTTATATTTGTTCTAAATTAAATTAAAAATTGATTTATTAGGAATTTCACTTTAAAATCTCCCTCATTCTTAATCAAATTCTTCATATGATCATTGCTTTAACAAAATACCTGGGGTTGCATAAATTGTAAAAAAGAAAGGAAAAAGGCTTCATGAGAGCAGGCATTTGGGCAGCAGTTAAGGTGTCCCTTGGTTTGCCCACATTCCATATCAGGGCCTAAGTAAAGTCTGGGTCCAACCCTGAGACCACCTTGCTGCTACTGTGCAGCCTGGGAGGCAGACAATGGCTGCTTGAGTAGCTGGATTCCTGCCACCCACACGGGAGACCTGCATTCACTTCCCAACTCGTGACTTTGGTGTTGTATATTCATCTTCATTTGTTGGGATAATACTTTAAATATCGGACAGGCTCTGGTGTTGAATTTTTAAATAAAAATAAGTATTGCTGGGATGGCTCTGTGTCACAGTGGGTAAAGCCACCACCTTGCAGTGCTGGCATCTGGTATGGGCATTGGTTCAAGTCCTGGCTTCTCCACTTCTGATCCAGCTCTCTGCCGTGGCCTGGGAAAGCAGTGGAAAATGGTCCAAGTCCTGCATGGGACTCAGAAGAGGCTCCTGGCTCCTGTTCAGATCAGCTCAGCACTGGCCATTGTGGCCATTTTGCGAGTGAAACAGGATGGAAGACCTCTCTGTAACTTTGCTTTTCAAATAAATAAGTAAATCTTAAAAAAAAAAATTGCTGCTTGGTCTCAAGGTGTTTGTGAATATTCCACACACCCTTGTATTGTGAATTGCCAGTTGAATGTGCATTTTGATCTGGGAACATGCTCTGTAGGATTTATAATATTTAATATTTGCACAGATTGTTGCTTTGACACTGAATGTGTTAAGTGCACCAGTGTTTGGCATGGTGCTGTTGAGGAATGCACTATTCTAGATGTATTTCTTAGATGCAGGTGATTGATGATGCTCTTCAGTTCAACCCTGAACTCACAGGTGCCCTGGGTTGATTGGGCACGAGGCTGTAACCAGCTCCTGGCTTGTGCATTGTCAATTGACATCCCCAGACCTTCCAGGAGTTGGACTATTCCTCTTTGCCCAACAGTGGAGGTTCTGGACTGGACCCAGTGCTTATGCACCCACCTGGCTATTGGGCCCACGCTCTGCCTTGGATCTAGTGAGGTGAGTCTCATGTGTTGTGTTGCCCAGAATGGTGGTACAACCACACTTGAATCCTGTCGCTATGCAGATAAAGGAACAATTTTCCTGGTTTTTTAGACAGCTTTTTGTCCAGTTATGTACTTGTCTTTATCTAATTGTAAGAGGACATGGCCAAGTATTTTCCAAGAGGGTTATTTTTGTTATAGACAACAGAAAGGTCTCAGCTTCTCAATGATGAACGAAGAGACACCTGGAAACCTTGCTGGGCTAAGATCAGAGGTGACCTGGGCTGATACAGGCCCTTGTTCTTACCTAGGACTTTGGGGAGGCCTGTGGCATGTGGCTTAGGAGTATAACTAAAAGAGGTAGTCAGTTGGTCTTTTAAGTAACCTGTTCCCTGCCTTTAGGACAAAATAATTTTGGCCTGCCTTGGCTGTCTTATAAGGCCTGTGGCCTTAGCCTGGCTATATGAATTCCCCATCATCCGCACTGTTGTCCTACCTGGCATGGCTCTCCTGTAGCCTGGTTTCATGTTACCGCATGCTTTTATGTACTGCCTGCCTCCAGAGGAACCTGACAGTGCATAGTAATGGAAAGTTCTCAGGGGATAGCCCCAGCTCCAGCCCCTCCTCTGCTCTCAAGTTGGAGCCTTGGTGGTTTATTGAAGAGATTTATTGAAGAGATGGTTACATACCCTTGGGAAGAGAGGCAGTATCACCACTTGGAGTGAGGTCCTTTTAGTCAGGGATGGTTCAATGGCATGGGAATGTGTCTAGTGAGTGGTGTCTGCCTTAGTAATCTGGGGCTGGCAATGAAGGGACTCTCTGGGTGTTTATGCCCCATGCGCTTGCCTGTAGGGGAGTAGAGGTCCCAATGGCCCTTGACCTGGGAGATGGATTTTGTGTGTTTCCATGGATTATGTGTATATTGGAGGGTCTCCCTGGGTGTTTATGACCTCAAATTTGCCAGTAGGAGTACAGAGGGACCAGTGACCCCTGGAGAAATGGACTGTGTGTGTGTATGTGTGTGTGTCTGTGTGTGTGTGTAGATAAGGCATGTTTCTAAGTATTTGGTGAATATTTATTCATATATTTAATACTTTCTTGATAGCAACTAATGATTTGGGGAGCCATGTATTTATTTCTGTATTACTTATTTGTTTTGGTAACTTTTTGTTCCAGAACATTTTTTAATCTACAAAAGAAAATTTGTGAAGTAGTACAAAGAGTTTATGTATACCCAATACCCGGATTTCTCTTTTATTAACATCTCATATTAGCATTGTAGGTTTTTGCAATTAATGAACCACATCCAGCTTCCCCTATTTGTTTTCCAAATTCCTTCTATCCTCCCCACCCCTCCCAGTCTTTAGTAATCAACATTCTGTGTTCACATTGAATTTTATTTTGCTTCCACAGATGAGGGAGAACATATGATATTTGTCTTTCTGGCTTATTTCACTCAGCGTGATGTCTTCCATTTGCATCTATTTTGCTAAAAATGATAAGATCCCATTCTTTTAATGGCTGGATAGTGTTCCATTGTGTGTATATACCACTTCTTTTATATCCACTCACTTTTGGGGTCCTATCCAAGAAAACATAGCCTACTTCAACATCTTGAAGTACTTGCCCTTGGTTTTCTAGTAGCTATTTTATAATTTCATGTCTAACATTTAGATCTTTGATCCTTCTTGAGTTGATTTATGTATTTTGAGAGATAGGATTCCAATTTTTTTAAAGATTTATTTATTTATTTTAAAGGTGGAGTTACAGAAAGGCAGAAGCAGAGACAGAGGCAGAGAGAGAGAGAGAGAGAAAGAGAGAGAGAGAGAGAGAGAGAGGTCTTCCATCCACGGGTTCATTCCCCAGATTGCTGCAATGGCCAGAGCTGTGTCGATCTGAAGCTAAGAGCCAGGAGCTTCCTCCAAGTCTTCCCACATGGGTGCAGGGGCCCAAGGACTTGAGCCATCCTCTACTGCTTTTCCAGGCCATAGCAGAGAGCTGGTTCAGAAGTGGAGAATCCAGGACTTGAACCCGTGCCCATATGGAATGCTGGCAATGCCGGCGACGGCTTTACCCTCTACGCCACAGCACTGGCCCCAGGACTCTAATTTCATTCTTCTATGTATATACCAAGTTTTGCCAGCACCATTATTGAAAAGGCTGTCCTTTCCCCATATTCTTGGTGCCTTTGTCAAAGATCAGTGGGCTGTTTTCACATGTCTTAATTTCTGAGTTCTCTATTGCACTTCATTGATCTGTGTGTTGGCTATTGTGCCAGTTCTGTGGTGTTTTAGGTCCTGCACCTTTGCAGTTTGCTTTGAAATCAGCTATTGGGACACCATCAGCTTTTTGTTTGGTTTTGCTCAGAGTTGCTTGGCTCTTCTGGGTCTTTTGTGATTCCAAATGGATTTTTTGGTTGTTTCTTCTAATTGTGTAAAGAATGTCATTGATGTTTTGATTTGCGTTGCATTGAATCTGTAGGATTATTTAGGTAGTACAGACATTTTGATTACATTAGTTATTACAGTCCATGGGCATGCAGTTTGTTTCCACTTTTTTTGTGTCCTTGGTGATCTCTTCTGTCATTGTTCTATATTTTTATTGTAGAGATCTTTAACTTATTTGGTTAAATTTCTTTCTAAATATGAATGGAAAATTAGCAGGCAGTATACTAGCCAAGTTCAATGAAGAGAGTACACCTGACAGACCAGGTGCTGATCTAAAGAAAGAATTGAGAACCTAGTCTGCATTAAGAATGGATTTTTACAGGAATTCAGTATGGCCAGGTGTCATATTGCTTGTAAGAAAGCCTTAAAATGCAGAGTGAGGGACTGTCATTGTGGCACAGCGTGTTAAGCCACCAGTTGTTAAGCCACTGCCTGTGTGCCAGCATCCCATACGGGTGCCATTCAAGTCCTGTCTGCTCTGTTTCCAAATCAGCTGCCCACTAATGAGACTGGGAAAGGAGCAGAAGAAGGCTCAAGCCCTTGATCCTCTGTTCCCACGTGGAAGACTCAGATGGACTTCCAGGCTCTTGGCTTTAGCCTGGCCGTTGCAGTGATTTGGGGAGTGAGCCAGTAGTTGGAAGATCTCTTGCTCTCTCGCTCTCTCTCTCTCTTTCAATCTCTATCTATTATCTATCTATCTCTATTTCTATATCTCTATCTTTATCTCTATTTCTCTCTCCATCTCTCTTTGTAACTCTGCCCTTCAAATAATCTTTTTAAAAAAATCCTGATATGGAGGCAAAGTTCTCAGGGCAGAGGCCCAGCTTAACTCATTTTTAGTATTTGAGAAAGCTCTTACTGGTTTCCATTATGGCTGTACCAGTTTATGTTCCCATTAACTGTTCACCATAGTCATATTAAAAAGGCATGGTGATATGTAATAGAAGTTTTTATTTACATTTCCTGGGAGGATTAGTGATGTTGAGTGTATTTCCATGTATCTTTTGTACTTGTGTATGTACTCTGAGATATGCGTGTGGATGTCTTTGCTCCATTTATTAAGGAAATTACATGGTGTCTTGTAATACAGCTGTTGGAGGTCCTTGAATGTTTTGAGTGTTAACCCCTTATGAGATGAGTGATTTGCACTTGTTGTCTCCTGTTCTGTAGGTCATCTCCTCACTCTGTTGGTTGTTTCTTGTGCTGTCAAGAAGCTTTGGGGTTGGAGGCATCATATTGGTGTATTTTCATTTTTTTCTCTCTGGTTTTAGGGCCAAATCCAACAAACATCCCAGTGAACATCAACATCATGAATTCAAAAAATCCTTTTTCCTATTTTTTCTTGATGGAGGTGGTTTAGGTTTAGAGTTTGAAACCTTCCTCTTGGCCAGTGCCACGGCTCACTTGGCTAGTCCTCCACCTGCGGCGCCAGCACCCATGGTTCTAGTCCAGGTTAGGGTGCCAGATTCTGTCCTGGTTGCCCCTCTTCCAGTCCAGCTCTCTGCTGTGGCCCAGGAAGGCAGTGGAGGATGGCCCAAGTGCTTGGACCCTGCACCCACATGGGAGACCAAGAGTAAGCACTTGGCTCCTGGCTTCAGACTGGCACAGCGCACCGGCTGTAGCAGCCATTTGGGGAGTGAAGCAACGGAAGGAAGACCTTTGTCTCTGTCTCTCTTGCTGTCTAACTCTGCCTGTCCAAAAAAAAAAAAAAAGAAACCTTTCTCTTCAGTCTTAATCCATTTTGTCTTGAGTCTGTTGGGAAGCCACAAGCCCTTGATTCTGCAGCAGGAAAACCTAGAAACCATAGTCAACTTTATCAAAAGCACACTGCCCAACCTGGGCTTGGTACAGATGGAGAAGACCATCAACCAGGTGTTTGAGATGGACATCGCTAAGCAGTTACAAGCTTATGAAGTCGAGTACCACATGCTTCAAGAAGAGCTCATCGATTCCTCCCCGCTCAGTGACAACCAAGGAATGCATAAATTAGAGAAAACCAACAACAGCTTACACAAACAGAACCTTGACCTCCTTGAACAATTGCAGGTGGCAAACAGCAGGATCCAAAGCCTGGAGGCCATGGTGGAGAGCTGCTGAGCAGTGAGAGCAAGCTGAAGCAGGCCCTGTTGGCACCATCTACTGCTTTCCCAGGCCATGTCAAAGAGCTGGATCAGAAGTGCAGCATCCAGTACTTGAACCAGCAGCACTCATATGGGATGCCAGCACTGGAGGCCAGGTCTTTAACCTGCTATACCAGGCTCCAGCCCAAATCTAAAAACATTGTTGTCATCCACTTGTAGATCTCACTGCAGTGACTATGCATCTATTTCCTTTTGGTTATAATTTTCCTGAGCAGTTCTGCTGCCTGAGAGCAGCACTTTGTTTCCAGTTGGGCTCTCTCACTGGATGCTTCCTAATTGTACAGGTGCCAGTGAAAGGCTGCCAGGACAGATAGATCAGCCGGGGTCCCAGCACTGGTTCTGAGGGTACCCATGAGGAGTTCCCCTGCCTCCTAAGGCCATTCTGCTTTTCCACACGCTGCTGTCTTCACTTCTGGACCTGCTGATCTGAACCATCCCTAGCGTGCACGTACACACAGGAGACTAGACCAGCGCCTCCACCGCATGCCTCGGCAGCATTTCTGAGGTCACCGGTACACATTATAGAATCCATGAATTCTTCCAGCCTGTGCTTGGAGTGCTCTGGGACAGGTCATCTGTACACGCTTGCAGGGCATCAGAGGCTGGAAGGGCTTGTATGACATTGTCCTGCATTTGTTGACAAGTCATACATGTGTGTATGTGCAGGGGTGCTTAAGATGCAGCTGTGACCTGGCTCAGCCATTCCTTCAATGGGAGTCCATGGAGAGTGAGCACTAGAGCATCCCCAGGCTACAGGAAACCAGGAGTTCATTCACACAGTCCTGCTGTTAACTTTACATGTGTGAGGATCAGTGTTTTATTTCCAGGAAACCCAGTCTGTAGTGTGTGTGCATACATCTTTAATTCTCAGGAATTAGATTCATGATGTTATGTGAATGATAGGATTTTATTTATACATTAATTTTTTACATGGGCAAAAAAAAGTCAAGGAGTTCTTTCCCTTTGAGAATTTATTTCAAAACAGTGCATTTAATGGCAACATGGGTGAATCAGTAAGAGGGTCCTTGGCCATCGTGTATCAAACACAAGGAATCGTAGCATGCCTGCTTTCTTTGTCTGAACTTGGCAAGATCGTATTGTGCTAGCGTTGTGGGCCTAAGTATATATGACTTTATGTGTATCTGTCTTGTAATCTTAGGAATTCAAGAGGAATAATGATCACTAATAAATGAAAAAATTTCTGTAGTTAAACCAGATTTTTCTGAAGATTGATATAAAGTGAAAATTATTAACTAAATTCAAATGACACAAATATAAGTAGAAAAAAACACTAATTTTTGATTTTGTGACTCAAATAAACCAGAAGAAATTCAGACCTAATGATCCTATGAATGAAATAGTGACCAAGAGAAAGGTTAACCAGTAACTCAGGGAAGCATTTTGTAGACACACGATAGAAATAACTCCGTGAGCTCCAGGATTCTGACACTGCCTCTCTGTATAAAGGGAATGAATCTAGATTTGGAACTTGGGGGCTGTTGTCCTCCATAACAGGACTTCTACTGAGTAAGAATAATCAGGTCAGACTGATTGAGAGGGGAGGTTCATGAAACAATGATGAACTACAGAGGCAGGAGATTAGGTGTTGTATTATTTAGCATTGCACAGAAACAACTGAGAAAGCAGGGTGAGGCGAGACAGGCATTTCTGAATGCTGTTGCTCATTCAGAATTTCCAAAACCTAATTTTCTGTAAAAAGGATGACAACAACATATTGATGGATCATACAAGGGTACCAGAGGGAGAATCAGTAATCGAAACAAAGAAGGAACCACACCACACATGAACAGACTCCGATCTTGGTGTCCTTTGTGTGTGGAGCAGAGTTGTTTTCAGGATGAAGGAAAAATCACCAAGACAATGGTACCAAGCGTGAAGGGACATCATTACTAAGAATCAGGGAAACTCAGAAATGGATGGGCAGGACTCAGGAAAGAAGAAGGAAAACAGGAGAAAATAACATCAGCCTTGAAATGCAAACCACAAGAAACACAGGAAAAGACTGTGCCTTAGAAGAAGCAGAAGGTGACATAAAGGGAAATACTGTTAAGAATAGGAAGTTTACTGAAGATTTCAGAACACGAGAGGGAGATACCAAAGGTGAATCCATGCATGTGTATGAATGGGATTCCTGGAAGAGGGAACCAATGCAGTGATCCAGAGCTAATAATTAGAATTCAGACTTCTTCTGCTATGAAGTATACTCCCACACTACTTCACAGAATCCTGGGTCTGACTTGGAGTGACTGATGTCACTGATACTCTAGTAGCATCTGTGAATTAAAAGAAAATGTGTTCATGCATCTAGAGTTCAAGGATGAGCGGCACAGGAGGAAATGAAAATGAGACTCTCACCAGTCTTGTAGAGACAGCGAGTCTGGGACAGGGGAATAAAATGTATTTAAGATACTCAAGAAGAGAAAGGATAAGTCAGGAACTTTGTGCCATTCAAGCTGACGTTAGGTGAAAAATGCTTTGGCATCCAGGTGGTCATGAGAGGTCTTGGGTGAGATGGACCTCATGGTCCCTTCCAAAGGAGGAGCAGACATGAGACAACACAACCACTAGGAAGTCATTGCTGCAGCACAGATTGAAAAGACCACGCCTGGCAGTGACTTTCAGTGGAGACCACATCTTTCCGGTTCCTTTCCAGAGAGTGCTGGTGAGGGCACTCACCAGGTGACTACTCCCGGACCCTTTGGACTTCTACCTTTGCTAAGCTTGTTTTCCTACACTGTGCTTTATTAGACAAAACCATATGAAACCAACTGGTGCTCGGTGATGATTTAATATCAGAGCTCGCAGAGGACTGGTGAGGAGGGCCGTGGCTGCTGTTGTGTCTCCTCCTGTGTGGTTCAAGCTTCCGATGGTGTGGGAAGCTCCAGCTCCTCTGGGTCCAAGGACTCCACACTGCAGACTTCTGAGCAGCTGAAGATGTCTGCAAGAAAGACACAGGAGCAGGGGTCAGTGGGGGGACAGGGATGCAGCAGGGGTGTGGGCAGTGGGGTGGGAGTACAGCACTCACAGGGCTCCTGATCTCAGGATCTCCCGATCTCAGCAGCAGTCAGGGTCCTGGTCACTGAGGCCCATTTGCTAGGGCGAATTCCCCCAGGCATTCATGGGACAGCCTTCAGGGAGGTGACCCCTTAAACTGTGAACTTGATGCACAGGAAAGGGCAAGTCTCTCAGGCCCTGGGATTTCTCTCTCTCTCTCTCTCATTTACTAAATATAAATTTCCAAAGTACAGCTTTTGGATTGTAGCGGCTTTTTTCCCCCATAAACTCCCTCCCACCGCAACCATCCTATCTCCCACTCCCTCTCCCATCCCATTCACATCAAGATTCATTTTCAATTATCTTTATATACAGAAGATCAGTTTAGTATACACTAAGTAAAGATTTCAACATTTTGCACCCACACAGAAACACAAAGTATAGAGCACTGTTTGAGTACCAGTTACACGTTAATTCACATAGTACAACACATTAAGGACAGAGATCCGACATGAGGAGTAAGTGCACAGTGACACCTGTTGTTGGTCTAACAATTGACACTCTTATTTATGATGTCAGTAATCACCCAAGGCTCTTGTCATGAGCTGCCAACGCTATGGAATCCTTTTTTTTTTTTTTTTTTTTTTTTGGACAGGTAGAGTTAGGCAGTGAGAGAGAGAGACAGAGAGAAAGGTCTTCCTTCCATTGGTTAACCCCCCAAAAGGGTGCTATGGCCAACGTGCTGCGGCCGGCTTGTTGCGCCAATCTGAAGCCAGGAGCCAACTTCCTCCTGGTCTCCCATGCGGGGGCAGGGCCCAAGCATTTGGGCCATCCTCCACTGCCTTCCCAGGCCACAGCAGAGAGCTGCACTGAAAGAGGAGCAACCGGGACTGAATCCAGTGCCCCACCCATGACTAGAACCTGGGGTCCCAGTGCTACAGCAGAGGATTAGCCTAGTGAGCCACAGCGCTGGCCTGGGAGCCTCTTGAGTTCGCCAACTCCCATCTTGTTTAGACAAGGCCATAGTCAAAGTGGAAGTTCTCTCCTCCCTTCAGAGAAAGGTACCTCTTTCTTTGATGGCCTGTTCTTTCCGCTGGGATCTCACTCACATAGATCTTTCATTTAGGTCATTTATTTTTCCCTGAGTGTCTTGGCTTTCCATGCTAAAATACTCTCATGGGCTCTTCAGCCAGATCCGAATGCCTTAAGGGCTGAACTGAGGCCAAAGCACTGTTTAAAACATCTGCCATTCTGTGAGTCTGCTGTGTATCCTGCTTCCCATGTTGGATTGTTCTCTCCATTTTAGTTCTATCAGTTCGTATTAGGAGACACTAGTCTTGTTTATGTGTCCCTTTGACTCTTAATCCTATCATTATGATCAATTATGAACTGAAACTGATCACTTTGACTAGTGAGATGACATTGGTACATGCCACCTTGATTGGAATGAATTGGAATCGCCTGGTATGTTTCTAGCTCTACCATTAGGGGTAAGTCGATTGTGCATGTGCCAAACTGTACATCTCCTCCCTCTCTTATTCCCACTCTTAGATTTAATGGGGATCATTTTCAGTTAAATTTCAACACTTCAGAATAATTGTGTGTTAATTAAGGAGTTCAACCAATGGTACTAAATAGAACAAAAAAATACTAAAAGGAATAAAGTAGTAAGTTGTTCCTCGACAATAAGGACAAGGGCTGATCAAGTCACTGTTTCTCATAGTGTCCATTTCACTTCAACAGGTTTCCTTTTAGGTGCTCAGTTAGTTGTCACCGATCAGGGAGAACATATGATATTTGTCCCTTTGGGACTGGCTTATTTCACTCAGCATGATGTTTTCCAGATTCCTCCATTTTGTTGCAAATGACCGGATTTCATTTTTTTTAACTGCTGTATAGTATCCTATAGAGTACATGTCCCATAATTTCTTTATCCAGTCTACTGTTGATGGGCATTTAGGTCGATTCCATGTCTTAGCTATTGTGAATTGAGCTGCAATAAACATTGAGGTGCAGACAGCTCTTTTATTTGCCAATTTAATATCCTTTGGGTAAATTCCAAGGAGAGGATTGGCTGGGTTGTATGGTAGGGTTATATTCAGGTTTCTGAGGAATCTCCACACTGGCTTCCATAGTGGCTTTACCAGTTTGCATTCCCACCAAGAGTGGGTTAGTGTCCCTTTTTCCCCACTTATTCACCAGCATCTGTTTTTGGTAGATTTGTGTAAGTAAGCCGTTCTAACCTGGTCCTGGGATTAAAAAGCCAAGGCCTACTCCCCTGGGTCTGATGACACAGGGTGGGGCCGTGATCCTGCCCAGTCTGACCTCACCATCAAGATCCAGGAAATGGTGGCTTGATCAGCATAGCCCTGACTGTTAATGAACAACTTAATACATTATCCCTCTTAGTAGTTTTTTTTATCTGTTCTACTTAATATGACTGGTTTAGATCTGTAATTGATGCACAGTTATTCTTAAGTGTTGAAAATTAACTGAAATGTGATCCCTGTTGAACATGGTGGTGGGAATGGGAGAGGGAAGAGATGTATAATTTGGGACATGCTCAGGCTGACTTGCCCCAAGTGGTGGAGTTGGAAGCATACCAGGGGATTCCAATTCAATCCCATCAAGGTGGCATGTACCAATGCCATCTCACTGTTCCAGGTGATCAGTTTCAGTTCACAGTTGGTCATGGTGAAGGGACTGGGAGTCAAAGGGAACACATAGACAAGTCTAGTACCTGCTAACGCTAACCGATGGAGTAAATAAAGGGGAGAGTGATCCAACATGGGAAGTGAGATACTCAGCAGACTCATAGAATGGCAGATGTCCTAAATAGCACTCTGGCCTCAGAATCAGCCCTAAAGGCATTCGGAGCTGGCTGAAAAGCTCATGAGAGTATTTCAGGCACGGAAAGCCAAGACACTCTGGCAAAAGATCTCTGCGAGTGAGATCCCAGTGGAAAGAACAGGTCATCAAAGAAGGAGGTACCTTTCTCTGAAGGGAGGAGAGAACCTCCACTTTGACTATGACCTTGTCTAAACAAGATAAGAGTCGGAGAACTCAGAGGGCTTCCATAGCCTTGGAAACTCATGACTGGAGCATAGGGAGATTACTGATGCCATAGACAGGAGTGTCAATTGGTAAAGTCAACAACAGGAGTCACTGTGCACTTACTCCTCCTGTAGGATCTCTATCCTTAATGTGCTGTACATTGAGATTTAATGCTATAACGAGTACTCAAACAATATATTTCACTTTGTGTTTCTATGGGGGTGCAAACTGTTGAAATCCTTACTTAATGCATACTAAACTGATCCTCTGTAAAAAAAAAAAAAAAGAAAAAAAAAAAAAAGAAATTATCAATTCCCAACTTGACTCTCACTGGGATTAAACATGACAATAGGTCTGCTCTGATTTCATCATCATTTTAAAAAATCATCTATTATTTTTCACTTTATGTTTCTGTGTGGGAGCAAACTGTTGAAATCCATACTTAATATATACTAAGCTGATCTTCTGTATATTAAGATAATCGAAAATGAATCATGATGTGAATGGAAGGGGAGAGGGAGTGGGAAAGGGGAGGGTTGTGGGTGGGAGGGACGGTATGGGGGGGAAGCCATTGTAATCCATAAGTTGTACTTTGGAAAATTATATGCATTAAATAAAAGTTTAAAAAAAAAAAAGTGTTAAAAAAAAAAAAAAAAAGATCCAGGATCCAGCCTGTGACCCACATGTTAACTACAGACAACTGCCCCAGCTCTTCGGTTTCCTTCCCTAATCCTGCAGAACTTCTTTCTATCCTCCCTGTAGATCTGATCTCAAGCATGTAATTGGAAACAATTATTTTCTGGCATTAAAACCATATCATGATTGCTTTAGTACCTTTCAGCATGGAACTGGGATGGAAGCCACTTCTTCTGAAAGGGTCATAAAACCAGTGTGTGTGTATAATTGAAGTGTAAAATCAGAGCACAGACGAGAAGAACAGAGGGACTTGTGGCCCTGTTCCTGTCACTCTCCAAAGTGGCTTTGCTTTGAATTGATGTCAAGTGTTTCTGTTAGAACTTGACAGCTACACAGATGATTTTATATCCCCCCCAATAAAACAGTTTAAACATATTTTAAAAAGCCTCGGTCGTCACCCTCTAAGAAAAGGGGCTGAGGGCCCCCTGAGGATTGGGGAAATCCCAGCAGCCCCTTGTTCTGCACTGGCCTCTAAGTGGTGTCAGGATGGGCCGCGTACCCACAGGGCTGCAAAGGTGGATCTGTGGCCTCTTCTGGTGTGAAAAGGAGCCCAGAGGTGCCTCCCTCTGTCCATCCTCACCTCATTGTCTCGAGGTGGAGGAGCTCAGGGACAACACTAGTGTCCCACCACAGCTGGTGAGGCTCCCTGTTGGCATCCATGTCGGGCAGGCAGGAAAGTGCCCTCTAGAGGGAGGTGTTGAGTGGCTCTGGTGGCTCTTCCAGAAACACCACCACCCGTGGCCACACTGAAGCCATTCACATGCCAGTCGTACCAGCACCCCCAGCCTTCCCTTCAGATGAAAGCAGCTCCTGGGCTCAGCCTGGGAGCCCTAGGAGGATGTGTCCCTGGGACCACCTCAGGGCACATCCTTCACTCACCTGCGTGGATCCTGAATAGCCATTCCTCTCCACTCTCCAGGTCAGGCTCGACGGCAGCCTCTCCACCTCTGGGCTCCAGTTTCTTGGCTTCCCTGAGGTGTCACAAAGAATGTGAAGCAATGGAGTCCATGTGCCCTTACTTCCCTGACCCCCGTCTACCTGCTCCAAACTCACAATTCCTGATCTTCGTCGAGGTCCTCCATGTCCTGAAGTCTTTGGGGATAGTTCACATCCAGGGAACATGTGGACAGCTGGAAGGAGACAAGTATGTTTCCTAAACCAGGCATTAAGGAAAAGCCCTGTGCTGGGGCACATGGAGGCCAGAGTCAGACTTCCCTGGAGTCCTCCCTCCATGGACCCTGGGACCCTGCCTGCCTGTCCCACCCCAGCGCCCTGTGTGGGCAGTCGGGTGGCTCAGCACCGTTTCATAGTGCAGTCCGGGGGTGAGGAGTGAGGGCAAGGCTGATGAAGGGAGAGGGGAGGGCTGCAGAGAGACTGGATCAGCATCCACAGTGCAAGGACATCCACTGCCTGGATGCCACCAGGTCCTGCAGGATGCGAATCATCCACTGTGGTGAGGAGGGAATGTGGGAGAAGCAGGACCAGGGGCTTGTGAGCAAGAAAGGAAGAGAATCAGAAAAGAGATGAAAGAAGAAATCACTTACTCCCAGATCGCTGCTCCCGAGGGAATGTTCGGATGCAGCCACATAGCCTTCCATGTGCACCAGAGCAGGGGTGTTGAGGTTGCCAGAGAGAAGGAAAGGGGAGAGTCAGCCTTGAGGTGAGGACTCGGATCCCTGCTGCTGGTTGGATGATGTAGGCCAACCTTGGACCCCATGTCTGTATCCCTATCCCAGGCCTAGATGGCTTCACCTCTGTATAAGTGAGAGGATCTCTGAACTTTGCCTTCTTCTTCCTGCCTCAGATTCCCATCACTGTGCCTAAGAAGTGTCACCTTGTTCCTCCATAGGTAGCCACTGGGTCGATGTGTGCAACTCATTGTTTTCCAGCCTTCCTGTTTCCCTTCCTCTGTTTTGTCTCATAACTCTTGTCCATTTCCTTTGTCCTTGTCATCTTCTACCAATCATATTATTGTCTAATATGGGAGCTCTGGAGGCCAAGATAAAGATATACTGCCACCTGAGGCTGGCATTGTGGTGCAGCAGGTTCAAGCGCCACCTGTGGGGACCCCTCCATGGGATCACTGGTTGGTGTCCCTGCTCCTCCACTTCTGATCCAGCTCCCTGCTAATGTGCCTCAGAAAGCAGTGTAGGATGTCTCGTGCTTGGGCCCTGCCAGCTGTTTGGGAGACTCTGATGGAGTTTTGGACTGCTGATTTGGCCTGGCCCAACCTGCTCATTGAGGTTCTATGGGGACTGAGCCAGTGGATGGAAGATTTCTCTCTGATTTTCCCTCTTTGTCTATAACTCTGCCTTTCAAGTAGTAAATAAATCTTTAAAAAACGTATTGCCATGCACAGCAATACATCTATAGATCACTTACATGAGGAACAAGTGTCATGGACGCTTGTTGGGCCTTGGGAAGGTAATGAGGACCAACCCCATATGTCTGGGGTAACCTCATGGAGTTTGGAAATATTGAATCATCACAAGAATCCCATGTTTCTTGATCCAGTTGAAAAGATGACCCGAAGAGGAGAGGAAATTTAATTTGTTCAAATTCTGGTAGTCAGCCAAGGAGGCAACACGGTATCCACAGCAGGTGTATTCTTGGCCATATCAATAAATGGGACTTGCTAGGGTTTTCCTGAGCAGTGGGAGGACTGGGAAGTAGGACATTGGCAGGCCTGAGGACAGGGAACGTGCTAGGCATGACTGGAGGGGGAACAGGCTGTGTTTGAAGCAGTGCATCTGAGGGGAACAGTGATGCCCAGTCCTGCTGCCCAGAGGCCCTCCACTGAGCCCAGTGCATTCCAGCAGATGAGGTCAGCAGGACCACGTGTGTGTCCAGCCCAGGATCCCCTAACACACATCCTCTGGGCAGCCTGTACAGCTATGCAGTGTCTCCAGTAGGATCTGGATAATGGCCTGTCACACAGTCTACTCCAAACACTAGACTTGGATGAGATGTGGAAGCCAAGATGAACCCAGAGTAATGCTTGGCCCTCACAACTCTAAGATGCTGGGGCCTCCCCAGTCAGCCCAGAGCAAGTATTCTTTAACTCAACTGACCCGGGGTGTGTGGGGGGGGGGTGCTCTTCTTCCTTCTGCCCTGAGCTGAGGATGAAGCAAGGAGCCCTTACTGAGACACAATGGCAGCACCTTGCTCTTTGACCTGCAACCTTGTAAGAAAGAAATTTCTGTTCCTGATTAGTTACAGAGTCTCAGGTATTACGTTGTGGCCAGAAATGGACAAAGACAATGGTCAGTGATAAACCCAGACATCTCTTGTGTTCAATTTGAAGGCAGTGCTGTCCTGTCACAATGCAGTGGATTTGATCTTTGCAATGGCAAAGCCGGGGTGGTCAGTATTAAAGAAAATGTAAAGTTTTAAATAGTAAAGCAAGAAATGATAGTTAAAAATTTCTATTGCTCCAATCCCATGGGCATAAAACCTCTTCCTACTCTATAATTAATATAAAAAAGAACAAATCAGACGTCTACATACAATGTCTTTTTTCCTCCTCTGTTCCTATGTCCTCTCAGGGGTCCAAAGCAGCAGATAACCCAAGCATTGCCCTAATTTGACCCTCTGGTCTTTGTGGGTGTTGCTCCTACCTGAAGAGGCTTCATCCTCACTGTTATAGTCCGAAATGCTCTGCAAGACCCAATCTTGAGAGACACAAACACAGTAAGTGTTCACAGAGAGTCTCGCCCGTTCTGCCCCTGCATTGCTCAGCATGACCCTGCCCCTTCTCTGTGCTCTCAGCCCCTTCCTGGGCTCTGTGGACCTGACCTTCAGGCAGACATTGACCACAGCTTCAAGCCTTCCAGGGAGGGAGAGGAGCTGACGGCAGCACCTTTCAACGTCTCCCTTGCCCTGGTGCACTGCATGAGGATGCCTCCAGCCTGCATCTGAAACCCCTCACTCTTTTATATACATATTCCTATAACCATGCAGCAATACCTCTGTGATTGTTTTTTTATAGAGAACTGTTAGTGGCTTCAGAGGAACATAACTAGGGTAATACACACAAACTGCCAAACTTGTGCACTCAAAACTGTAACACATGGGAACCCACATAGATAAAGCCCACCCCCATGCACAAGCCAGTATCTTCCAGGGACCCAGGAATGATCATTACCCTTTATCAGGTTGTTAATTTCCCACCAGCACACTCCTAGTCCTCTGTCATAGCAGGAATTGGGCATCAGGTGGCCTTCCACACTAAAGCCCCCAAGATAGTCCCATCTGTGCTGTCATCTGGACTATTCATACTACAGGGAGTAAGTGATTCCTGAATACATACCACTTGCTGTTCGTATTGAGATCACCTGTAATTAGAAAATGGCACCATGAGGGTCTGAACACTCTGTGTCCCTTTGCACCATCTTTAATGCCCTTGGTGACACTGGGAAACCCCGTGTGAAAGAGTGGTCCTATGGAGGGAACCCAAAGACGTGAGCAGAGCGATCACACTCAGGCCAGCAGGCATGAGCTCTTCATGGGGGACGTATCTGTCCAGTCCACTGTGGTGGGAAGTCACAAAATTCCTTTCAAAAGAGGAGAAGTGCTGCAGAGAAAAGCTTGCTGTGGTCCAGTCCTGACAGTCATTTTGTCCCTGTGTCCCGGGTCAGCTCTCTGTTGGTGTAAACTCTCCCTCTCAGTGGCCCTCACTGTGCACAGGGTGTATCATGGACCCTATCCATGGTCAGATTTTTCTTCTCTTCATCTGGTTGAGAAAGGAAGAAGCCAAGGAAGGAACATTTCTGTTTTAGAGGAAAGCGGGTGCCCTTACCTCAGTGTACTCTGGAGTTTCTTTATCCTCCGTGTCACCAGGAAGCTCCTCCCATGCATCCTCCAGGGGCACTAGACAGACATATGGTGACTGTCAGTACACTGGTGCGTCAGGGAGCATTGGTGGACATGGGCATGGGGCGAGGGTTAAGGCCAAGGAGAAGAACGTGAAAGACCTGAGAAGCAGAGCCTTAAGCTTTCTAGCTCAAAGCAGCTTCATTCATGGGAACTATTCGCGGTCAATACCACCACAGTTGCTGTATTTCAGTAAGAGTCCTGGGACGACTCCTGCATGTTTAGAAGCCAAATAAACTGCTACTGTCGTCTTGATGTTTCCCAAGGTCACTACTACTCAGGGGTCAATATCTATTTATTGTATTTGAATATGTCATCTCTCCTATGAGCTTCTGAACTTAACTAAAAGCACCCGTTATGGGGAGAAGGACTCAGTTGTAGGCAAAGCAACATGTTCATTTATTGCCAATCGCTAGTTATCAACACGGGTAAATAAAGATTTTAAAATGCTAAAATTCTGCCATTTACAAATGAACACCAGTTATCACGTGGTAACTTTTCTCCTGGCCTTCCTTTTTTATTACTATAATGGTACATCTTTGTGGAGTGTAGCATAGGAATTCATTATATGCAGACAGTGTGTGATGATCAAATCAAGTGGGTTTACTTTTCCAGTTTCCTCAATATGTTTTATATTCTTTTGATTAATATTAAATGCTTTCATCTGTTTGGAGTATAGTGTGATGTGTCAGATATGTATAGACTGTGTAGGGTACTGATGAGGGCTGTTAGCATTCCCCTTCCTTATTATGACAACTTTGGAGCCATTGAGCTCCTCTCTTCTATTTACTCCATTTATTCCTCCTGGATATCATGGGCTATTGTAAACTCCTGGTCTTCCTTTTCCACGTGATGTGTGTGTACCCCTTGAGTCAACAGCTCCCCAGGCTCATGCAACCCAAAGCCAACGGCAGGATCATGGATCAAGGAAGTCAGCATGTGGTGGGCAGTGATGTCTCTCACCATGCTGCACAGGGGATTTGTGACAGGGTGATGAGCTCAAAAGAACCCTTCAGGGTGTGTGCTGCTGGGTTTGAGCAATGATTTCTAAGGCTCGTGTTGATGATCTATGAAATCCAATCAAGTGTCTCCCTTTTTCTTGTCTGTTTTGGCCAGGTGCTGAGGAAAGACTGGACCTGACAGAGGTGGACCTTTGCTGTCCACCATGGTGCCACACAGCTCTCAGAATCTGTGAGTTGATGAGGATTTCTGTCTGTGTGTTTCATGTTCATGATGCTGCCAAAGCCTGCAATTTGGTGTACCTATTGCTACTTGGATCATGTGACCACAGAAATCAGCTTATAATTATGTACAGCTTTGGGATCTCTGTGGATCTGATAGTTCTTGGCACATAAGTACTGGAACTCCCTTGCATGGTGGTGCTGGTTATCCCATGGCTGGGAGTTCACTGCAGGCCAGTAGTCAGAAGGATCAAGCTGGGGACTTATTTGCCTCTCTCACTTGGGCCATCAAGGTCTTGGGCAATTTGTGTTTGCATCATGTCTGTGTAAGCTGTGGAAATGTAACTTACCCTTCCGGCATTAGGTGGGGATGGGGTTGAATGGGTTCATTTACATAGAGTGCCGCCAGTGATCAGATTCTTCTCGACTTTTGAGAACTTGAGCTGGGCATCGGAATGCATTTTCTAGGGAAAACACACACACACACACACACACACTTTTAAAAAACATACACGATTAATCATAAAAACCTCACAACACTGATGCGCACAAACCCACACCATCTCTAAATGACCCAGCTCCTTCCAGGGCCTGCCTTAGATGCCCATGGCTATGCACTAGCCCATCTGTTTCTTTCACCACACCCGAGATCCTCTTATCCACCAGGAAGCTGGAATCAGGTTGAATCACCAGGGGAGAGCAGGCAGGAAGGTCCCACTCTCTCCTCCCTTCGGTTTCCCTCAACAACCGAGGGATTCCAGGATACATACAGTTTTCGCTGGATCTCGAGTCCGTCTGCAACCAGAGAGAGAGAGTCCCTGTAGGACCGTATTCTGTCTGCACAGGGCTCCTGCCGACTGTGGGAAACCTGATGGGACACAGTGCATGAGGCAGCCGCCCCCAGATAAAGCACAGAGCACACTTGTGTGCAAGACACGACCTTCCGCAGGTGATGGCGCATGTCTGTTTGCTTGGCAAATACAAGATGCTCTTTTAAGAATGAAAAGTGCTACTGAGGAAATGCCCCATACCACATAGCTTGGAAACGCTGCTGTCGTTTTTTAAATTTATTTGACAGATAGAGTTAGACAGTGATAGAGAGAGACAGAGAGAAAGTTCTTCCTTCCGTTGATTCACCCCCAAAATGGCTGCTATGGCCGGCGTGCTGCACTGATCTGAAGCCAGGAGCCAGGTGCTTCTCCTGGTCTCCCATGTGGGTGCAGGGCCCAAGCACTTGGGCCATCCTCCACTGCCTTCCTGGGCCACAGCAGAGAGCTGGACTGGAAGAGGAGCAACCAAGACTAGAACCCAGCACCCATATGGGATGCTGGTGCCACAGGCAGAGGATTAACCAAGTGAGCCACGGCACCGGCCCTGCTGCGGTCATTTTTGAAGACCATCTTGAGTCAGGTCTCATTTAATAATAGGTGAGCACTTAATTTATACCAACAGGAAAATTGTGGGAGTCATCTGCAATGTATGCAGCCAGATTTTCTATTTGAGAAAGAAAATTGATTGTAAACAAAGAAACAAAGGCACCCATACCTTGCCAAGCGGTGTGGCCTTCTCCTCTGCCCTGTGTTTGGTGTGTTCTTCCACCAGGTCGTCGGGGGCAGCTGGGAGGACACAGGGTAACTGTCATTAAATTCGAGTTGTGGACGAGTTAGGCAGGGACACTTGCCTACGTGGACACGGGACTAGGACTTGTGGGTTGGTGAGCAGTGAACAACATGGACAGTTCTGTGCTGCACTCAGTGACAGAGCAAGAAATAAAGCCAGCCCCACGCCCACAAGCAATTCAGAAAGGCCACCGGAAGCGGGCTCTGAACTGCTCGTGGACACTTTGGGGCCATCCTCATAGGTGGGTAAAAGAAGGCCAAGCAGAGGGGTGGGAAATAAATGAGAAACGGGGTCTTGATTTCTTGCCCAAAGCAACCAAATCAATGTGAAATAGTTTGAGGTAGTCACGTGCTGTAGTGCACTGACTCCTTTGCAAGGTCTCATCACTGCTTCTGCCCATTTTCAGGCCATGGAAATCCCCAGTTTTTCTTGAAGTGTTCCAACATCACTTACCTCCATGGCTCAACATGAGCTGCTGCCTCATTGGCTGTCTGTTCTGTTGGATATTTGTATTTTGATATTTTAAGATTTATTTTATTTCTTTGAAAGGCAGAGACAGGGAGAGAGTGGGGGTGGGGAGAGAGAATCTTCTATCTGCTGGCTCACCCTCCAGATGGCTGCAATGGCCACGGTTAGGCCAGGCTGAAGCCAGGAGCCTGGGTCACCTCTGGGTCTCATATGTAGACAGCAGGGGCCCAGGCACTTGGACCATCCCGCACTGTTCCCAGGAGCAGGAACAGCAGCTGCTGGGACTCAAACTGGAGCTCCAGTAGGGACAGGCTTTCCTCATGCACCACCATGCCAGGCCCTCTGTTGGGTGTTTTAAGTTGCTATGGGGAAGCAGACATATTACTTATTATTTTAATCATTTGGAAGGGAACACTGCAGTGGCATGAATTATTTGACGATGCTGTGCATACCTTATTCCTGTGTGCTGCAACTGTTGTCATCATACCCACTGTAAATTCTGCAGTTATTAAGAAAGAAATTTACCTTCCCCTCTCCTTCCATCCCTGGCTTATCTGTACTTTCAGTTCCTTTTGGTTTGTTTCTTGTGGACATGCCACTTTAAGGGAAACACGCAGTGTTTGCCTTTAGTGCTTGCCTTTTTCAGTAAGCATTGTGTGTTACCACGTCCGTCCATGTTGTGGTATACATCAAACTTTGATTGTCTATATACTCCATTTTCATCACACGTTCATTTGTTGGTGGACACTGGGAAATACTCCAGTTCTGTGTCTCCACCTGCTGCCTGCTATGAGCGCTGGGGTAGAGAGATACCTGCTTGCCCCCTGCTTTCCACTTTTTGGTGATTTATACCACAGGTGGTATATGAGGTGAGAAACTACCTGATAGTCCTTAGGTACATGATAGGGATTCATGTCGAAAATGAAAGCAACTCAGTTAAAAATGGTAAATTGACACGTGCACAGTGAAAGTATCCCAGGAGCCAGCATGCATAGGGAGCAGTGCTCAACACCATCTGCTGTAAGGAACCATGAACTGAGATGACAATGAGTCCAGGAACCATGAATCAGGATACTGTGACCCAGGCATCCCACTGCCACAGAGAAGGCCAACAAATGATCACACCCACAGCTGTGACAAGGGCTCACAGCGTTGTGCAGAGAAAGTGCAACTGTCCAATGGTGCTGTCAGTGAAGAGGATGTGGTATAACCTTGTCTTCAGGGCACATGTGCCTGCTTGATGAAGAGGGAGAAAGGCACGGTTCATGCTAGAGAATTGCTGGACCTTGGAAACATGGTGCTGGGTGGGAGAAGCCACACACCAAGGGTCACCTTTCCTGTGGTTCTGTTTATATGAGAAGTATGTCGCAAAGAAATTCAGAGACAAAGTACATTCATGATTGCCAGGGCCTGGGATTAAGTGAAGGGAAGAGGATTGGTCAGTGATAAGTGGTTTCCTCTGGAGTGGTGGTGAAATGGTTTTTGAAATCTTGCAGGTGTCTGCACATCCATGCAAATATTTAATAAAACGACATCAGTGTTTGATTTAGCAGGTGATTTTTGGGATGAATCCTTTACACATCAGTAACATAACAAGAAAATGGTCCCGGAACCTGCATCTTAGTGTAGTGGGCAAAGCCTGTCTCCTGCAATGCCAGCATCCCATATGGGCTGGCATTGGGTTCATGGACCAGCTGCTCTGCTTCAGTGCAGCTCCCCGCAAATGGCCTGGGAAAGCAGTGGAAAATGGCCCAAGTCCTTGGGCTCCTGACACCATGTGAGAGACCCAGAAGAAACTCTTGGTTCCTGGCTCTGGACCAGCTCAGCTCTGGCTGTTGTGGCCATTTGGGGAGTGAGCCAGAAGATGGATGATTCTCTCTCTCTCTGTCTCTGTCTTTCAAATAAATAAATAAATCTTTTTTAAAAAGTAAAGGGCCCACCTTCCAGGCTTAACTGACATCAGAAGAGCTTGAAGGTCATCAGCTCTGTCCTTACAACAACAAGAAGTCTGAACCAAGTGGAAACGGAAGGCTCCACTTAGAACCCTCAGACAGTGGAAGTTCCCAGGTGAGCCGCCACCTGAAGTTTCTGCCTGCAGAGGACAAAGCCGACAGCCACAGCCAACATCGTCTCACTGGAGAGGGGTCACGGAGCCTGTTGCTCACAGGAATGCATACATGGGAATGGCCTGCAGAGGCTGCGTGTGCACCTGCTTCCCAGTGCACACCCGCAGGGTCCAGTCTCACGGGGCCACCACACTCTCACAGGCGTGTGCTCCACGAGTCCACCATTCTCATGCTGAAGGTCAGAGGAAGTCCACTGTGGGCTCAGGTTAGGGGGAAATTGCAACTGGAAATAGGTGGGGAAGCTCTGGTAGACAAAAAACTGAGGTAGAGCATAATATGACATAATGCTTCCCTTCTCACTGCCAACAGGGTGTTCATGCAACAGCAGTGTATGACAGTGGAGCAGCAAATACGCCTGTCCAGGAACAATCAAGGCAGACGCTCTCCAACTGTCTACAGCAATCTTTACTGTGCATGTGCCTACAACAGAGCGTCAAAATCCTTGAGGCCAAAATTAATGGAGCAGAAAGGCAGACCAGTTCACGGTTATCACTGAAGACTTCAACACCACAATACAAGTTACTGCCAGGCCCAGTAGGAGGGGACAAGTGAAGGCAGAGTGGCAGAGAACAACACCAGCGTGGGATCCGTCGTGCTCCCCTGCCAGATATGTCGTCATATCGTCATATGTCGTCACAGCAGGACCTGGGAAGGGGCCTTCGCTGGCCACGAAGTCACTGGAGGTTGAGTCACTTAGGTTGAGTTGATACTGGAGTAGGGTGGGCCTGTTCTCATCTGACCAGTGTTCCTGCAAGATGAGAAGAGAGGCCAGGGGTGGGAGAATGCCATGGGATGGAGGGAGAAGAAATGCAAGGGCTGCAGCACCCACCCAGGAGACCCAGGGCTTCCAGGAGCCCGGCACAAGCTGGGAAGTGAAGGAAAAGGTTCTCTTATGATTTCTGAGGGCGCCTGGCCATACTCGCATCTGGAGTTCTGACACCCAACATGCAGACTCACGAGACAATGTTTCTTGTACTTCAAACCAACCAACCAACCTGGAACTTGCTTTGACTGCTCTAGGAATCTAATCTGGGCACCATCAGCCAACCAGATTCTATTGCCATTTAGAGAAATTTCAGCAGCCAGAAACACATTCTTCTCTGGGTCAGATCAAGTTTCCACGGTAGACCAAAGAATGACTCCTTTCACACACAGTACTTAAAATAATACATGTTATACAAAATACACTACTTAGTCATTATGGTATCGCACTAGAGTTCAATAAGGAAAGATTGCTTGGAAAATCCCCCCAATAAATATGGAGGCTATATAACATACTCTCCAAAAAAAAGGGGTCCAATGTAGAGTCTATGGAAAAGTTAAACTATTTTGAACAAAAATAGTCTGTGGGTTGTATTGAAGCAGTGCTCAGGAGGAAAATGTTACCACTGAATGAAAGACATTAGAAAATGAGGGTGATCTTCTCTGGCTCTCCTTCTATCTCTGAGACTCTGGCTTTCAAATAAACAAATAAAAATCTTTACAAAATAAAAAGAAAAGAAATCAGGGTGATTTACAATAATAAGGGATTCTTATGCCCTGGGAAACCAGAGGGCCAAAGGGCAACACAATGCATATTACACATATAAAAGAAACCAATGTGATAAAAAAAAAATAGGAACTCAATAGGGAAAACCCAAAAGTCAAAAATCAGATCTTTGAAAAGATCAGTAAGATTGTGATACCTCTCCCTCTCCAAGCACAAAAAAAAAGAAGAAACATTGTATTGTCACATCCTTGCCACTGATAGCAAGTACAATAAAAAGAAAATAAGGAATTACTTTGCCTACTGTGTGCCCACAGATTAGACAGATTCCGTGAAACAGACCGATTACTCCAGAGTCAGAAACTACCCACACTAAGCAAGGGGAGATGGACCCTCTGAAGAGCCTTTACAATTAGGAAAGACACGAACGTATGAGTTTGCAAGAAAGTAAGGTGCTAGGCTCAGATGGATTCATTGGTCAATCGCATCCCATTCTTACCAAGAAAACGTCATGCCACATAATCGTAGGTACTTACCCAGTTAACGTTAAGAATAATGTCCTCACAGAACCTGCCACAGGAATGCTCCAGGTGGCTTCTTCCTGCTTGCTGAAATTAGAAGCCACTAAGAAGTCCTCTAATACTGGGAGGACCGTCAAAGATGGGATGTTGCTCAGTGATGACAATCATTCAACAATCAGCCTACAAAAAGATTTAAAAGAATTCCTAGATCTGTCGCCAAGTCACAGGGACCTGCAGACTCAGTGGCTGCAACTCTAGGAAATTCTGAACAGCACGAGTATAAAGACAGTAAAATGACCAGTCCTGGGTCATGTTCTGGGGTCTTTCGGGGGTTCTGGGAGACACGGGTAGAGATGAACGGGTGATGCTCAGGTCATGTTTAGGGCAGTGAAACCACTGTGTATTGGTGGTGAGTGGCCTGAGGCATCTGTGGAACTCAGAGAACTCTACCATCAGAGTCAGTCTTGGTGCCAACTTCAGAGCTGAGTAATAGCGACCTGTCACTGTTGGTTCAGTTTCTATAACATATGTATCCTACCAGTGGAAGTGTCAATAGAAAAAGGGAAACTGGGAATTCAGTATGAGAACTTTCTGAACTCTATATTCAATTTGCATGCTCATCTCCAACTGTTACTATTAATGTAGAATCTGGTGACACTGTCTCAGGAAGAGGTCTGCTTCAGCCCCTGTTGCACCATCAGGTAAATGTCTGAACATTAGCCTGAGAGGTTGCCATTGACAGTGAACCCAAGGTTAAGTTGTTAATACAGCTTTCCCCTGTACTGGGCACCCTGCTGATTGATTTGACCATTTTACTGTGCGTACATGGAATAAAAGATAGCATAGGCTTTTTAAAGCTTTGTCATCACCATGAGACCTTGAATAAAGTAGAATCTTGACTTTTGAATGAGCTTGATGATAAATTTACACTGTACCTTCGTCGACTCCTTCACAGGGTGCATCCTGTTCTTTGGCAAGACACGGATTTTTCTGACTTTCTCAATAGGACGGACGGTAGATATTCTTGACTTCCGAGTTGCTTTTCTTCTTAAACTCTGGAGACAAGACCCTGGAACAGTATGACAGTACAGACAGCTGTTGACATCCCACTGGCAGGAGACCACAGGGAAGTGTGTGCTCATTTGGTTGAAGTTCTAACTTTGGTGCCAGTTTTCACCTTGAGTATTACAGAGCCACCTCGTGAATCAGAGTTGGATACTAGGCAGATGTGCAGTGTGGTGAACACTTCTACTCGACAGTCTGATAGTGCGGGTGAATACCTCACTTGAGATGAGACTGTGGACAGGCATCAGAAGACAGTGGCTGAGAGCAGAGGGGCTGGTACCAGAAGGTCTGTGTTCAGCTCCTGGAGGGAAGCTGCATGTACCTGGGAAAGTTGCGCAGGCACCACCCCACCCCCACCCCCGCAGTGTCTCAGGTCCCTATTATGAGATAGAGAAATAATGCTATGTCCATGTGTTGTGTTGTCAAGCTCAGGTGATTAAAAACACATGAAGTTTTACCGAGCTGATGCTGCATAATTGTCTGAAATTGTTCACTCTCCAAATGTCAGAGAACGAGTGTGTCACTCGGTAGTGGCTGCATACAGGGAGTGTTCTTGGATGACCCCTGAGGTAGACAGGGTGGGAGTTCCTCTTCCCCTGTCCATGGATTGGAAGCTTTCCACGTGGAGAATCTCTGATTTCCCACGCAGCCCACAGCACAGCCCCAAGCTATGGGCAGCTCAGCTGTTCCATGTAATTTATAATTAAGCAAATGTAAATTTAGGGATTGTCAGTGACTTGTCCAGAGTCCCCACATTGACAGGTGATGGATCTGGGGCAGGATCACTGTGTTTTCCTGGGAGACAGAAGGCTCTGAACACCTGGAATGTCCACTTCCTGCCCTAGAACCCTGGGCCAGGAGCTCCTCTCACTCTTTCTCAAGTGCTCCAGGACCAGGCTTTCCTTGGGAACAGGATGTTCTGGGAAAAGTCCCAGAGACAAGAGAAACCACAGCCCACTGGTGGGGGTCATGAGCATGAAGGTTCACACTCAGAGCTGGTACAGCCTCTGCCCCTCTCAGACAAGTATTGGAGGCTGCTGAACTACTTTCTAAGAAACACAGGTCTACTTAAGGCTTCTGTGGCGTTAAAAAACACCTGACTTTCATCAACACTGAGCCCTAGGAACTCCTCACCCCTCCAGAGACCCTGCATGGACAGGAGGCACAACTCTCTCTCTTGTCAGAGAGGCACCTGTCATCAAGCCTGCCCCCTCCAAATCCAGTATTCTGCCTGAGGACCACCAGGCATGCCGCTTGCCTCTCCCTTTAAATGTCCCCATCACTGACTCAAAAGTACTGTCCCTCTGTCCCACTTCCTTGAGAGCCCCAAACAGCAGGGTGCATGTGTTCATCCAACCCGTGGAAACTCCACCCTGAGATCCCAGTTTCTTTCCATTGTGAAAACAAAAATCTCTGTATTCAGACTGTTCTTAACAGACTTGGTCTCAGATGGCAACCTCTATATTCAGAAGAGATTGGCTTGAAAGTTCCCTTTTGTAAGATGCCTGTGTTGTGTCTGGTCTCAATTTCTCCTGACCAGATGAATGTAGTATGGGTTTCTTCAGTCTTTTCTCTGGAGAGGTGTGAGCAAACTTGGCATTAGAAATAAGGTATTTTCTAAATTTAAGATGTATTTATACAAATGCTGTTGATTTTTGTGTGTTTTTATATCCTGCAAAAATGCTCAGGATGACCAGCCATCAGGGAAATGCAAATAAAAAACCACAATGAGATTTCACCCCACCCCAGTCAGAATGGCTGTCATCCAAAAATCAAAAAATAACCACTGCCGATGAAACTATGGAGAAAAGGTACCCTAAATACACTGTTGGTGGGAATGGAAGCTGGTATAGCCATTGTGGAAGACAGTGTGGAGATTCCTCAAAAAATAGATCTGCCGTATGATTCAGTCATCCCATTTGTGGGAAGATACCCAAGGGAAACGAAATAAGCATGTGAGCGAGTTATCTGTACCCCTGTGTTGATAGCAGCTCAATTCACAATAGCTAAGGTAGAGAATCAACCCTTATTTCCATCAACTGGTAACTCATTAAAGAAAATGTGGTACAAATATACACGATGAAATACTACTCAGCCATAAAAAAGAATGAAATTCTGTCTTTTGCAACAAATGTATGCAATCGGAGGCCATTATGCTTATGAAAGAAGGCAGATCCCAAAAGACAAATATATGCTTTCTCCGGTTGGTTGTAGCTAATATATAGAGTACAAAAAACATAATGTATATCAAGCTAAACTGACATCTTATGATTTGATTGTTGTCTACAGCTCTTGTCTCTACCCTTGTAAAACAGAGATCTATCTACATTTTACTTGTGGAGATCTTTGGTTAAAGGAGTTTTGAACCGGTGATTGTAAAGTAAATTGAAATTTTGTCATTGCAAAAAATTTAAAGAAAAAAATAGGAGAAAGTTAGGGGGATGGAGTAAGAGAGAAAATGTTGTATTCTTAGAGTCTTATCTATGAAATTCATGAAACCCATTCTCTATAAATAAATTAAAAAGTAAGTCAAAAAAGAACTCAAAAAAGAAATATTTAAACACAAGCTTAATGGCTTGTGATACCTTTCTTACCCCTTGACCTATTTCTACGTCATCAGGTGTATCTAGATCAAACAACTTATAAGTTGTTCCAGATTAAATTAAAATTGTATTCTTAGAAACTCCATTAAAAAATCTCCCTAATTTTTTATTCCGTTGTTCATATTTCATGTTTTAGCAGAATATCTGAGGCTGCACAGACTGACAAATGGGCATCAGGACTGCGGGCACTTGGACGGCCATTAAGCGGTGCTTTGGGATGCTCCCACCCCTACCAGAGTGCAAGTTCTCAGGTCACGGCTCCAGTCTGGAGTCTACGTTGCGGCTACTGTGCAGCCTGGGAGGCAGCCGATGATTGCTTGAGGAATCGAGTCTCTGCCACACACGTGACTTCAATTCCCAACCCCTGACTTCAGCCTGGCCCATGCCTGGCTGTGCAGACACTTTAAGAGTGAACTGGTGGGCCGGCGCCGCGGCTCAATAGACTAATCCTCCACCTGCAGTGCGGGCACACCGGATTCTAGTCCCAGTTGGGGCGCCGGATTCTGTCCCAGTTGCCCCTCTTCCAGGCCATCTCTCTGCTATGGCCCAGGATGGCAGTGGAGGATGGCCCAAGTGCTTGGGCTCTGCACCCCATGGGAGACCAGGAGAAGCACTTGGCTCCTGCCTTCGGATCAGCGTAGTGCACCGGCCGCAGCACACTGGCTGCGGTGGCCATTGGAGGGTGAACCAACGGCAAAAGGAAGACCTTTCTCTCTGTCTCTCTCTCTCTCACTGTCCACTCTGCCTGTCAAAAAAAAAAAATAGTGAACTGGTGGGCCGGCGCCGCAGTTCACTTGGCTAATCCTCCACCTACGGCACTGGAACCATGGGTTCTAGTCCCAGTTGGGGCGCTGGTTCTGTCCCGGTTGCTCCTCTTCCAGTCCAGCTCTCTGCTGTGGCCCGGGAAGACCTTTCTCTCTATCTCTCTCTCTCTCACTGTCTGACTCTGCCTGTCCAAGAAAAAAAAAGTGAACTGGTGGATAGGAGATAACTCTGTATCCTTGTCTCTAGGCCTTTCAAACAAGTAGGGCAAATGCTTTACAACTTCAAAAAGTGTATTTGAAAGAGGCTGATGGCATATGTTTGGCCAAGGAATTCAGACGCAAGTTGAGATGCCCATGTCCCTTATTGGAGTTCCTGCATTGGTACCTGGCCACATCTCATGACTGAAGAACCCTCCCGGAGCAGGACTTGGGAGACGGCTGGGATGGCTCAGAAATGATATGACTGCCACCCTCCTGAGAGCTCTGGGTTGTGGTCCTGGCTCCCAGCTCTGGCCTGTGTGCAAGCTCGTGTGGGCATTGTGGAGTGACTGGGTGGAAGGGAGAGAGTGCTGTCTGTCTCCAGTCCTCCCACCTCCTCTGTCACCCTCTCCCTCTATCCTCTCCCCTCCTCCCTTCTCCATCTCTGTCACTCTGCCTCTATAATTTAAGATGCTTACTTAGTATACACACACACACACTCACACTTACACACACATACTCTCACACACACACGTACACACATACACTCAAAAACACACTGAGCCTTGAAAGTCGTGCTCAACTGCCTCAGAGAGAATGGTCATCAGGGAGCCCATGTGATGTGACCACCGTGGAGTCAGGACCCAGAGAGCAGGGAAGGGCAGTTGTCCTCTCTCAGACAGGTCTCTCGTGACAGCTCCCTGGGTCCCGTGGGAGCTACGTTAATCCCTTCAGTGGCAGCCCATGGTGACCTCATTACTTCACGCTTGTCTCTGCCTCTTAAAATTTCCTCTTCCTTCCAGCATCGCTACACTGGGGACCAAGCTTCCATCCCAGAAACGTTTTGGCGACACACTCAGACTGCACCACACAGAGCACTGTCCCCCAACTTCTAGAATTCATGCTGGGAGATACTGATGCGGTGAAACCCCGCATCACCACAGATGGCGCTGCTTTTCCTCAGGGGTCACTCAGCCGCACGGGCGGGTGGGCAGGGGAGGGGAGGGAGAGGCGGTGTTTGGTTGTTCAGCAGGGAGACTCGTAGGGTCTGCAGCTCGAGAGAAAAGTTGTGTGTGAGCATGAGGGGCAGTGGGCAAGGGCAGACAGAGAGACAAGGAGAGAGAGAGAGAGAGAGAGAGAGAGAGAGAGACAGTGACTGAGTAGAAGGAATCAGTTCTTACATTGCCCAGCATGGTGGAATTTGCTGCAGTTCACAATAATCTCTCTTTTGTGAGCAAATAGAAAAGGGGAGTTCAAAGGACCCAAAACTAAAGTGATGATAAAGAGAGGAAAACTTTACCTTGATTTGGTGAGTACCTGTTGTCCACATTTATTGATCTGTCACACCATAGTCAATAACTATTGGCCGTTACTAAGTGCTGGTCTCCGACTGTTTCAAATGTTTAATGAGAGGACAGTGGTGCAGGATCTGTCTTGTTCATCACACACTGAACACGTGGATGGAAGTGGAGTACGTACAGGCCGAGCCCTGGAACGAAGCCCGCACAGTGTCGGTGCTGCTCGGTTCTGGGTCAGTCGATGCTGAAGGTTCTGCAGCAGTGTTCCAGAAGCTTCTTCCAGAGCCGGGCCTCACGGGGAGTGACGGAGGGGAGGGAGGAAAGGCAGATTTCTCGTCCATGTCTGTGCCTTTTACCTCCACTACACCCATGCTGTTTCTCTTGTTGTGAACATGCAATTTTCTTTCAAATAAAATTGGATAAGATTAAATTTAATAAATACATAAATTATATGTAAATATATAAATTGTTTATGTGATTATATAAAGAAAATAAATATACATATTATGAATATAATCATGCTATTTTGCTCCTGGCCTAAAGGGAGAGCAGTCCAGAGGAGACATGGTGGTGATGGCCCACATCTCCTTGTTGATGCCTGGGGTCTGAGGGAAGAGCTAGTGGCTGGGACTGAGTCCACAGCGAGGAGCTGGCGTCGTCTGGAGACACCGTCACTCAAGACCAGCAGTGGAGCTGGGTTCAGACTGAGGGCTGCAGGAAACCTCCTGTGTGGCCTTGGCGTCCTGCAGCAGGGGAGCCCGGGGCATGCAGAGTGCTGGTCTGGTCAAGGGCTCCACAGGTGAGCGACACCAGTGACCTGGCAGAGGCCCCTGGCATTTCCATAGAACTCTGGAAGTCCCACAGAGTGCCTTCCACACCGTGGGACAGTGCTGGGCAAACCCAGGGGCCGCTCTGGTTCAGAGGGAGGAGAGACGCCAATGAACATGTGTAAATCAGCTATGCGCACAGACTACTTTGTTCTGTTCCTTAACATCTGTACAAGTTATTTGTGATGCAGGTTGTGAGATGCATAAAACATCTGCAATGGCCTCTTGCTTCTGAACTTGACTTATGAATATATTAGTGTTCTGTGTCTTGCAGCTTATTTGAGGAAGGATGACCAGACTCTTTAGAATAGATCTAAAACTTCAGACTTTGATGTCACTCACCACAATATTGTCTGGAATTCCAAAAATGTTCCATCAGCGGTGATCTGGGTCTTTCTGGATTTGACATTTGATAGAAGTTGGGTAAGTGAATATCATATATTTTTCCTATGTGACCCTGTCATTCAAGGCATAGAATTTATCTGCGATGTCACTGCCAATTAAAACTGAAAACAGGCGGAGGATGTAACGATGCTGAGCAAAGAACAAATATAATTTCGTTGTCCTCCAAGACACATATCGACAGTCGGTTTCTGCTGTTAGGATTACCTGAAAAATGCCTTCCTCTGTGGGCCTCAGTGAGTACCACGCAGAGAATCCAGGAACTCAAAGGGGAGAATGTAACACAGAAACTGTCGGTCTGCTCTACAAATGAAATACTGGCAAGATGATAAATGGTGCCTTCAGCCTCTTGCTTCCAGACTGTGCAGACGGGGCGTTCAAGTAGCAGATTCTTCCATAAACTTGAACTTCTTTCCATGGTTGTGCTACTACCTGGTTCCCTTTTCAGTTGACTTTAAATGACAGTGGGGCAAGCAGTTATGTCCTTTGCATTTCCATAAAATGAGAGTTTTGCTCAGTCTTCACAAATCACAAAAATTGTTCAGTAGCATGCAGTTTAACTTTTATGTTTGTAAAGCTTCTATTCTTCTTGTAATTTTATTCCTTTGTTGTCTGAGAAGATAAATGTATAATTTCATTTTTTAAAGATTTTATTTATTTAAAAGGCAGAGTTAGAGAGAGAGGGAGACACAGAGAGAGTGGTCTTCCATCCACTGATTCATTCCCCACATGGCCACAATGGCCGGACCTGAGCCTATCCAAAGCCAGGTGCCAAGAGCTTCTTCTGGTCTCCACGTGGGTGCAGGAACCCAAGCACTTCAGGCATCTTCTACTGCTTTCCCAGGCCATAAGCAGGGAGCTGGATGGGAAGAGGAGCAGCTAGGACACGAATGGTGCCCATCAGGGATACGGGTGCCATAGGCGGAGGCTTAGCCTACTACGCCACAGCGCAGCCCTACAACTTGCATTTTTTATTCAGCATTTCATTAACAATGTTTAACTCATTAAAAATAAGCTGCAGAATCATAGCATTAAGCTGTAAGATGCATTGGAATGTGTTTAATCTGGCTGCTCCTACAGAATGCCTGTATTTCCCTCATCTCAGTTTTTGGTTGTTATAATATATAATGCTGAAATCAATGTTCTTTCCTATAAATGTGTGGCACAGCGGGTCAAACCGCCACCTGCAATGTGTGCATCCCGTATTGGCGCTGGTTCACACCCTGGCTACTCCACTTCCAATCCAGATTTCTGCTAATGGCCTGAGAAAAGCAGAGGAACCTGGCCCAAGTGCCTGGGCCCCTGCCACCCACTGGGGACACTGGATTAAGCTCCTGGCTTTGGACTGGCCCAGGCTTGACTTGTAGCAGCCATCTTGGGAGTGAATTGGCAGATACAGACTCGATCTCTCCCTGCCCCGCATTGTAATTCTAGCTTTCAAATAAATTTTTAAAAGAATAATAAAATAAGAGACATAAAATTGTACATGTTTAACAGGCACTAGTATGTTATGGGCAAACAAAATCCCTAATGCACACTCATTGGAAGAAATGGTACCAATTTTGCCATCTTGTTCTCTTGTGAATACTGTTTAAACTTTATGTGTCAAGGTCATGGTCGTTGCCTCCATCTTCTGAACTTTAAGCCTGAAATACCGTCTCCAGCCCCACGTGACAGGATCGTGTCGATTGTTGGAGGACTTCCTGGTCCACCGGGGCTGCGCGGCTCTGGGCGCCCCTGACAGGCCGCTCTCCTGCAATCCACGACCCCAGACCTGGGGACTGGCCCGCGCGGCCGAGGTCGAGGGCGGTGTCCCTCGTGCAGCGGGGGCAGTTGTGCTGGAGCGAGCTCCGAGGCGGACGTCCCAGGGCCACGCGGGATGTCCTCTCCCTGCCCGGCGGGAGGGAGGTGGTCCAGGTCCGTGCACCTCCATGCTCCTGTCTGGCTCTGCCCCTGTACGTTAGTGCCGGTGGTCAAGCGCCCCCCATCGTCCACTTTTATATCGTCCAGTGAGGCCGGCCAGGTGGCGGGTCCTGAGCGGGAGGTGGGGGTGGGGGAGTGGGGGCCCAACGGACGCTCGGACGGTTACAGTTGGGGCTGATTGACCGGTGCGTGGTAGGAGTTAGCGGTTGGGTGGGTGATAGGGCGTGAGGCTTGCTGTGGTAAAATAATGCTTATGTAACTCATTTTCTTTATATAGAAGTTATAGTGATTAATATACAGATACTAATGTGTGTAATCACAGATACTAAGATACGTTGAATATATATAACAAATATGCATTGTATAAATCTTAGTACTTATATCAGAATATTAGAATGCTATGATTATTTGTAATTATTAACATTGTTATAAATACTAGAAACCCACAGAGGCAGGACCTGCAGCTGCGGAGAGTTGACTGCATTGTTCCAAAGCTGCAGCCCTCACTGAACAGGTAAGCTTAAGTCATTCCATCTGCCACAGCCACCATTTGGCTCCAAGTGTTTGATGGAAACCAGCGAGAGCCGGCACAGTGGCTCACTTGGTTAAACCTCTGCCCTCGGTGCTGGCACCCCATATGGGCGCCGGGTTCTAGTTCTGGTTGCCCCTCTTCCAGTCCAGCTCTCTGCTGTGGCCCGGGAGGGCAGTGCAGGATGGCCCAAGTGGTTGGGCCCTGCACCCACATGGGAGACCAGGAGGAAGCACTTGGCTCCTGGCTTTGGATCTACGCATCGCCGGCCATAGCAGCTATTTGGGGGGTGAACCAATGGAAGGAAGACCTTTCTCTCTGTCTCTCTCTCTCACTGTCTAACTCTGCCTGTCAAAAAAAAAAAGAAAGAAAGAAAGAAAGAAAACAGTGAGTGTGCATTGCACTGAATGGGAAACAAGCCCACCTGAGTCCACCCAAAGGATGAACTCAGAAACAAGAAGGAAACAGTAGGCGAGGTGTTTATTGATACCTGGTCATTTTTAACAAAGGGTTTACTTATTTATTTATTTATTTATTTGAGGGGCAGTTTCAGAGAGAAGGAGAGATAGAAAGGTCCTCCATCTGCTGGTTCACTCTCCAAATGGCTGTAAGGGCCAGAGCTGGGCCAATCTGAAACTAGCAGCCAGGAGCTTCTTCTGGGTCTCCCAGGTAGGTGCAGGGGCCCAAACGATGGGGCCATCTTCCACTGCTTTCCCAGGTGCATTAGAAGGGAGCTGGATCAGAAGTGGAGCGACCAGGACTTGAACCAGCGCCCATGTGGGATGCCAGGCTGCAGATTAATCTGCACCACAGCACTGGCCCTAGGGATTCATTTTGTGACACCATCAGAATGAAGAGATATATTTCTTCTTTCATTTATTAACGTTTGTCATGAATAAAATATTGAATCCCTTTAGATGTCTCTGAAATGAAAGGATTTGTTGAGTCATAACAGATGCCAGCCAGGAAGAAAGGACTGGTCTTGGACAAGTTCCAGCAGCCCTTGGCACCAGGGGTGGCCAGCACTGGAGAGCTGTGTGTCAAATCTACACAGCTGGCATATTTCACACTGCAAGTCTGGGGAGAAGAAAGCATGCATGGCTCCCACTGAGCCTGCACTGCCTACAGATAAGAGCAGTGGACAAGCACAGAGCACATCTTTAGTATTCAAGGAGAGTGCATGACTTGGTGTTGCTGGATGAAGAATGGAGGGGGCTTGTGGCGTAGCAGGTAAAGCCACTGCCTGTGATGCTGGCATCCCGTATGGGTGCCAGTTTGAGTCCCAGCCACTCCACTTCTGATCCAGGTCCCTACTAATGTGCCTGGGAAAGCAGTGATGGATGGCCAAGTACTTGGGCTCCTGCACCTATGCGGGAGACCTAGCTCCGGCCATTGTAGGTGTTTGGGGAGTGAACCAGCAGATGGAAGATCTCTTTCTCTATGAGTCTCCCTCTCTAGCTCTGTAACTCTGTCTTTCAAATAAATAATTTTTTTTTGACAGGCAGAGTGGACAGTGAGAGAGAGAGACAGAGAGAAAGGTTTTCCTTTGCCGTTGGTTCACCCTCCAATGGCCGCCGCTGCGGCCGGCGCACCGCGCCGATCCGATGGCAGGAGCCAGGAGCCAGGTGCTTTTCCTGGTCTCCCATGGGGTGCAGGGCGCAAGCACCTGGGCCATCCTCCACTGTACTCCCTGGCCACAGCAGAGAGCTGGCCTGGAAGAGGGGCAACCGGGACAGAATCCGGTGCCCTGACCGGGACTAGAACCCGGTGTGCCGGCGCCGCTAGGTGGATTAGCCTAGTGAGCCGCGGCGCCGGCCCTCAAATAAATAATTTTTTTGACAGGCAGACTGGACAGTGACAGAGAGATAGAGAGAAAGCTCTTCCTTTTTGCCATTGGTTCACCCTCCAATGGCCACCGCGGCCAGTGCGCTGCGGCCAGTGCACTGCGCTAATCCGAAGCCAGGAGCCAGGTACTTCTCCTGGTCTCCCATGGGGTGCAGGGCCCAAGCACTTGGGACATCCTCCACTGTACTCCCTGGCCACAGCAGAGAGCTGGCCTGGAAGAGGGGCAACCGGGACAAACTCCAGCGCCCCGACCGGGACTAGAACCCGGTGTGCCGGTGCCGCAGGTGGAGGATTAGCCTAGTGAGCCACGGCGCTGGCCAATACATTTTTTAAAAAAAGGAAAAGTGGAAAGAACCCTTGATGCCCTGCTCCTGGGTGCTGAGTGGAGGCTTAATGCAGGTGTAGGAGTGGGGAGCAGCTTTTTCTTGCTATTTCTGTTTTGGTCCCAATCTGTTCACTGGACTGCTTTTTTTTCTTTCTCCAACCTTATAAATACATTTAGGACATCTTAGAATTGTATCAGTCTCTAGACATGAGACAAGAGAATTGTATGCCAGCCTTCTCCTACTCATTCCTAATGACAGACAGAGACAAGGAAGGACAATGAGTTCACCTGGAAGGTTTAGGATATAGCGTCTGGGTCTGGGCCTATCCGTGTCCCTGGGGAGTCTCAGACTCCCACCTTGCTGTCCCGCCCCACAGCGCTGCCCTTCAAGACTGATGCCATCTCACCTGGTGCATTCGTGTACTGCCCCCAGGGTAATCTCAGAGCACAGAGCCAGCTCCAACCACCCCCACTGGCACTCAAGTCTCTGAGCCCCATGGGCATTCAAACACGATTTTCCTTCTGGTGGACATCTTTGGGAAGAATGGCTGGCCCCTCACTCAGAGTGAGGTTCCTGTTGTCAGGACAGGTTCAGCGATGAGGTCTTAGTGGCTGGTGTTAACCAAGAGCTCCTCTATGTGGTAGCAACAGTGCACCTGGGGTGTTTATGCTAGTAGGGGAGGGGAGGACCCAGTGGCCCATGGACAAACAGATTAAGTGTGTGTGTGTGTTAGATTACATGTGTCTTCCCACATTGTGTGCACATTTATTTGTATATGTACACTTTCCTATAAGCTCATGTATTTTGAGTCAGGTTTATTTCCACCTGAATTGTTTTTGAAACATATGTGTCTGTATGTCTGCATCTCTAGAAAAAATGTCCATGAGTTGTTACCCCCAGGATACTGAAGTGTGTCAGTGACAAGGACACAGCTACCCAGGTAAGGGAATAATTTTCAGTGAGTATTTGTTCAGTTATATGCATGTCTTTGGAGGTTTGTTCAATAGTTACATGTATTTACATAAGTGTATATAACCAAAGATTTTTCCAAGTGCATTATTTCTACTATGTGCACCTGTAGGTCTCAACTCCCAATTGGTAAACAGAGAGCCATCTGGAAAACTCACTGCATTGCAGTGGGAGAGGACCCAGACTTTCCAAAGTCTTAGGTCTTCCCTTGTCCTGGACTTATCCATGGGCAGTGCATGTCCCCACCCACCCCTAGCAGTTGGGCTAATGCTCGTTAGCCAGGAAGAGTGGGCCCAAAGTTAGACACACTCCTTATGCATCTCCTTGGGCTAGCCCCCAACACTCACCCTCAGACCCAGTGACATGGGCCTCCCTTGTGTCCTGCTGCCCACTAGTGCTGGTTAACCAGCCACGGAATCCACAGTGCCCCAGCAAAACACGGGAGGTTTAAGACATGCAGTTTCTCGGCCGGCGCCACGGCTCACTAGGCTAATCCTCCGCCTTGTGGCCCCGGCACACCGGGTTCTAGTCCCGGGCGGGGCGCCGGATTCTGTCCCGGTTGCCCCTCTTCCAGGCCAGCTCTCTGCTATGGCCAGGGAGTGCAGTGGAGGATGTCCCAAGTGCTTGGGCCCTGCACCCCATGGGAGACCAGGATAAGTACCTGGCTCCTGCCATCGGATCAGCGCGGTGCGCCGGCCGCAACGTTCTGGCCGCGGTGGCCATTAGAGGGTGAACCAACGGCAAAGGAAGACCTTTCTCTCTGTCTCTCTCTCTCTCTCACTGTCCACTCTGCCTGTCAAAAAAATAAATTAAAAAAAAAAAAACACATGCAGTTTCCAAGACTGTGAGGTGGCCCTCCAGCCAGCCTGCTCGCTCTCTCTAGAACAAGGATGTTTGGGCAGGGTCTGGCTCTTTCACACGGTGTGGCCGTCAGGTACTTGGGCCGTTCCCTGGCTCTGGGAGGTCACCAGACACACACTTTCAGCCACACAGTGTCAGGGCTGTTCTTCCAGCCTGGTGCTGTCATAACTGCCCACAAGAAAAGCCCCGATCACAGAGAGAATGTTCTCAGAAGTGACACTGCTCCCGCCGCCTGTCTGCACCCAGTCTCTGCAGTGCCAAGGTGTTGAAGACATGGTTTTCTGCCGGCGCCGCGGCTCACTAGGCTAATCCTCCGTCTGCGGCGCCGGCACACCGGGTTCTAGTCCCGGTCGGGGTGCCGGATTCTGTCCTGGTTGCCCCTCTTCCAGGCCAGCTCTCTGCTGTGGCCCGGGAAGGCAGTGGAGGATGGCCCAAGTGCTTGGGCCCTGCACCCCATGGGAGACCAGGAGAAGCACCTGGCTCCTGGCTACGGATCAGCACGGTGCGCCGGCCACAGCGCGCCGGCTCCGGCGGCCATTGAAGGGTAAACCAACGGCAAAGGAAGACCTTTCTCTCTGTCTCTCTCTCACTGTCCACTCTGCCTGTCAAAAAATAAAAATAAAAAAAAATACATGGTTTTCCTTCTGGGGAAAATCTTCGGAAAGCACAGTCAGGTCACACTCAGAGGGAGGTCCCTGTGGTCAGGGCTGCTGCCGTGACAACACTGGTGACTGGGGTCCTGCAAGGAACCCTGGATGCCAAGGGTCTCCTTGGATGTTTATGGCCATCGTAATTGCCAGCAGCGGAAGGAAGGGACCAGTGGTCACTGACGAGAGAGAGAGGTTGTGCTTCCTTGATGTATATGTATATTGAATTTTATATGTTCATTTTTCGTAAACTATGAACCATTGAGAACCATAGTTTTATTTCTGCCTGCATTATTTCTGAGGACATATGTGTTTATGTATACCTTTGTGGTTAAAAAAAAAGTCATAATCTCCCTCTCCCTAGGATAATGAAGCATCCAAGGTACAAGGATATGAGTATAAAGGTCAAATTAAAATGTTCTACATTTTATAGCACATGTGAATATTTATTCAGTTATGTCCATCTGTTTCATGACTTGTTCAGTACTTGCATATGTTTGCCTCAGTCGGTATCACTAAGTGTTTTCCTAAGAGATAAATCTTGCAGTACACTCCATGCAGACATCAGCCTTCCATTTATGAACCAAGAGACATCTGGAACCCTGGCCAGATGTGACCCTACATGTTCATGTGACCCTACATGAACAATTAGGGTCCCTAATGTGACCCTACATGAACAAGTGCACGGGAACTTGACATCTCCATCCTATGCAACAGTTAGAATAACCCTCTTCACTCGCCATTGGATGCCCTAAATTGGACGCACTCCTTACGCATCCACACGGCCCAATATGCTGCATCACAAGTCACGTTGCCCAGAAGGGATTGTAGACCAGCTGTGCATCCCGAGTGCCCCTCTGAGAGTGCAGGAGGCCTAAGACACATGGTCCCTGCTTATTCCCCAGCACCCCAGGGAGCTGGCCCTCCAGGTGGCTATGCCGTTCTCTCCAGGACAGAGGAGTTCGAGGGCAGACCATGCTTTCAAACTGTGTGTGGTATTCAGGGACTGGGGTCTCTCCCTGGCCCTTGGGAGCCCTCAACCTCCCTCTTGCTGTCCTACCTGGACAGTTGTCCCCACAGCCTGGTGCCACCTTACCCTATGGCTATATTTGCTTCCTCCAGGGTAACCTCAGAACACAGAGTGAGGGAAAGTTCTTAGGGTAGACACCCAGCTCCAGCCAACCCCATCAGCACCCATGACTCTGGGTCCCCTGGGTTACTCTGTAAATGGCTGGTCCTTCTGGTACATACGATTCCAAAGTGTGCCCAGCTTCCTACTGAGAACAGGCTCCCTTTTGGTCAGGGTGGTTCAGGGACATTTCCCTGGTGATGGTGTCAGCCAAAGGCTCTTGGTGTTTATGCCCCAGACTGACTGTAGTGGAGAGGAGAGCCCAGTGAGCTATGGACAAGGACATTGTGTATATGCCATTTGTATGTGTTTGCCTTTGTTGTCTGTATATTTAATTTGCATATGCACACTTTCTTGTTATAAACTTAAGTATTTGGAAACTGAAGGTTTACTTCAATCTCTATTACTTACTTCTGTTATATATATGTTTATATATTCCCTTGTATATACATTTTTGAAATAATGATATTAATGAATTCTTCCCTCCTAGAATGTTGAAGTATCCCAGACACAACAGCACCATCACACAGGTACAGGAACAATTTCCTACATTCCTAGACTAGTGTGATAGTGACATTGTACACACGTCTTTGGGGATCCTCAAAGTTTATGTACATTGATTTAATTGGATGTAGCCTAGGATTACTCCAAGAGCATTATTTTGGCTACAAACACCCCAAGGATTCAACCTCCCATTGATGAGCCAAGACACATCTTGAGCTCTGCATGGATGGAGGCTACAGGGACTTTTGGCTGACCCAAACCCCTGATGCTGGACTAGACATTGGCCTTGTGTGGGGGTGCTTGGCTCCCCACTGCAACAGTTGGGGTACCCTCTTCTTCCCACAGTGGAGGCTTCAAATCAGACACAGTTCTTTACAACAACATGGGGAGGTCCAACACTTACCTCTGACCTGGTCACGTGGTCTCTCACATCCTGTGTTACCCACAGGTGAGGTACCCCAGATCTGGGTCCTGAAGCCCCCTCCAGAGGTGGGGAGGGCTAAGCATGTTGTCTCCAAGCAAGACAGGTAGCTGGGCCTCCAGGTGGACTGGTCCATCTCTAGGGCAGGGAAGTCTGGGGAGACCCAACGATCCTATGTTATGGCCCCCATGGTTGCCAGTGGGGAGAGATTTAAGTGTCTGTGCGTGTTCCACTGTGTGTTTCTCTGAGTTGTGTGTATATTGAACTCACTTATGTCCAGTTTTTCCATAAACTCAAACTGTCTTGTAATCTTAGGAATTCAATAGGAATAAAATCACTAATTAATAAAAAAATTACTGTAGTTTAAACCAGATTTTTCTGAAATGAGATTGATATAAAGGAAAATTATTAAATTCAAATGACACAAAAATAAGTAGAAAAACACTGATTTTTTAATTTGTGACTCAAATAAACCAGAAGAAACTCAGACCTAATGATCCTATGAATGAAATAGGGACCAACAGAGAAAGGGCAACCAGTAACTCAGGGAAGCATTTTGTAGACACACGATAGAAATAACTCCATGAGCTCCAGGATTCTGACACTGCCTCTCTGTATAAAGGGAATGAATCTAGATTTGGGAACTTAGGGGCTGTTGTCCTCCATAACAGGACTTCTACTGATTAAGAATAATCAGGTCAGACTGATTGAGAGGGGAGGTTCATGAAACAATGATGAACTACAGAGGCAGGAGATTAGGTGTTGTATTATTTAGCATTGCGCAGAAACAACTGAGGAAGCAGGGTGAGGCGAGACAGGCATTTCTGAATGCTGTTGCTCATTCAGAATTTCCAAAACCTAATTTTCTGTAAAAAGGATGACAACAACATATTGATGGATCATACAAGGGTACCAGAGGGAGAATCAGTAATCGAAACAAAGAAGGAACCACGCCACACATGAACAGACTCCGATCTTGCTGTCCTTTGTGTGTGGAGCAGAGTCGTTTTCAGGATGAAGGAAAAATCACCAAGACAATGGTACCAAGTGTGAAGGGACATCATTACTAAGAATCAGGGAAACTCAGAAATGGATGGGCAGGACACAGGAAAGAAGAAGGAAAACAGGAGAAAATAACATCAGCCTTGAAATGCAAACCACAAGAAACACAGGAACGGACTGTGCCTTAGAAGAAGCAGAAGGTGGCATAAAGGGAAATACTGTTAAGAATAGGAAGTTTACTGAAGATTTCAGAACACGAGAGGGAGATACCAAAGGTGAATCCATGCATGTGTATGAATGGGATTCCTGGAAGAGGGAACCAATGCAGTGATCCAGACTAATAATTAGAATTCAGACTTCTTCTGCTATGAAGTATACTCCCACACTACTTCACAGAATCCTGGGTCTGACTTGGAGTGACTGATGTCACTGATACTCTAGTAGCATCTGTGAATTAAAAGAAAATGTGTTCATGCATCTAGAGTTCAAGGATGAGCGGCACAGGAGGAAATGAAAATGAGACTCTCACCAGTCTTGTAGAGACAGAGAGTCTGGGTCAGGGGAATAAAAATGTATTTAAGATACTCAAGAAGATGGACAGAAAGAGGGCGGAGCCAAGATGGCAGAATAGTGAGGGCGCGCACCGATAGTCTGGGAAAATTTAGTTTAATAAAAGGGGAGTTATGGTAGCCTCAGAAAAATGAACCAGGAAAATGTTGCAGAGGAAACTCTTCTGGATCAAGTGGCTGTGAATCGGAGGACCTACTGGGAGAACAAGGTCGCCCACCGCGGGGAAGCCGAGCCGCGGGACCGAGCCGCGGAAGCCGCAGGGTCTGTGCGCCAGTGCTCGAAGGGGAGTGCATGCCACACAGACAACAGCGGGGAGATTTGGGACGTCCAGGGCTCCGAGTCCACACATCGGCGCTAGAAGGGGAGGTGAACTCAATAACCCGAGACATTGGTGGGGAAACGGGGGTCAGAATCTAGAGGGGGGCCGGAAAGTGCAGCAAACTCACTACCGGAAAGAAGGAAAAAAGCTTGGGGGTTTCTCTTTCCCCTAACCTTGGAAAGGTTGCAAGGCTGCAAGGCTTGAAGAATTCACAAGAGACAAAGCGCAGGCCCCCTCTCTGGATTTACATATCAACGGGGGAGACCTAAGGAACTGAGTCACTACAATTCAGTAGCCTAGGCAACCCAGTGGGAGTCCAAAGGAGCCTAAACAGACTCTGTGGGTAGAAGCCAGAGACTGGAAGCTAAATACCATCAGTTCTGCCATGCCTTGCGGTGTTACTTGCCCCTGAATAAACAAAATAAATAAATAAATAGAGAGAGATTTACCATGCATAACCTGAGGGTGTCACCTTTGCACACCCTTAACCAGGAAGAACCAAGCAGAGCTCTCAGGCCGCACCCATCTCAAGCCTCCAAGGCTCCTCCAACAGCAGGCAGTCCACTTAACAGGGACATAGTATAAAATAAAAAAAAAACGCACAGTGATGAAAGAAGAATTAACTATGCCGAGTAACAAACACAGAAATCGAGGGAACAAGATCAACCATGACACTATGATGCCTCCAAATAAACAAAACACCCCAAACCAAGATTATGAAGATGATGAGATAGAAGAAATGCAAGATATGGATTTCAAAAAAATTATGATAAGAACATTTAGAAGTTTTCAAAAGCAAATCCTTGAACTACAGAAATACTTAATGGACAAGATTGAAAATCTCTCTCGTGAAAATGAAATTTTAAGGAAGAATCAAAATGAAACTCAGAAACTAGTAGAACAGGAAAGTGTGATAGTGAAGAGAAATGAAGAGCTCAATAGATCAAATGACAAACACATTAGAAAGCCTTAAAAACAGAATGGGTGAAGAAGAAGAGAGAATATCGGACTTAGAAGATAGAGCACAGGAAAACATACAGTCAAACCAAAGAAAAGAAGAGGAAATTAGAAATCTAAAAAATATTGTTGGGAATCTAGAGGATACTATTAAAAAAACCAACATTCGAGTTCGAGGAGTTCCTGAAGGCATGGAGAGAGAGAAAGGATTAGAAGGCCTTTTTAGTGAGATACTAGCAGAGAACTTCCCAGGTTTGGAGAAGGACAGAGACATCCTAGTACAGGAAGCTCATAGAACCCCCAATAACCATGACCAAAAGAGATCCTCACCACGACACATGGTAATTAAACTTACCACAGTGAAACATAAAGAAAAGATCCTAAAATGTGCAAGAGAGAAACGTCAGATTACTCTCAGAGGATCTCCAATCAGACTCACAGCAGACTTCTCATCAGAAACCCTACAGGCTAGGAGGGAATGGCGAGACATAGCACAGGTGCTAAGAGAGAAAAATTGCCAGCCCAGAATATTATATCCTGCCAAGCTCTCATTTGTGAATGAAGGTGAAATAAAGACCTTTCACAGCAAACAGAAATTGAAAGACTTTGTGGCCACTCGCCCGGCCCTGCAAAAGATACTTAAAGATGTGCTACACTCAGAAACACAGAAACATGGCCATCAATATGAAAGAAGGGAAAGGAAGAACACCTACCAGTAAAAGAGCATGGGAAGCTCAAAGCATATACTAGAAAATATTTCCGGGAAAATGGCAGGGCAAAGTCACTACGTATCAATAGTCACATTGAACATTAATGGTCTGAATTCTTCAGTTAAAAGACACTGTTTGGCTGACTGGCTCAAAGAACACAACCCAACGATTTGTTGCCTACAAGAAACACATCTCTCTAACAAAGAGGCATGCAGACTGAAAGTGAAAGGTTGGAAAAAGATATCCCATGCCAACAGAAACCAAAAAAAAGCAGGTGTAGCCATATTAATATCAGACAAAATAAACTTCAATACAAAAACTGTTAAGAGAGACAAAGAGGGACACTATATAATGATTAAGGGTTCAATTCAACAGGAAGATGTAACTATTATAAATGTATATGCACCTAATTACAGGGCACCGGTCTATTTAAAAGATATGTTAAGGGACTTAAAGGGAGATTTAGATTCCAATACAATAGTACTGGGGGACTTCAATACTCTACTCTCAGAAATAGACAGATCATCCGGACAGAAGATCAACAAGGAAACAGCAGATTTAATTGACACTATTGCCCAAATGGATCTAACAGATATCTACAGAACTTTCAACCCTACATCTACAGACTTCACATTCTTCTCAGCAGTGCATGGAACCTTCTCTAGGATTGATCACATACTAGGCCATAAAGCAAGTCTCAGCAAATTTAAAAGAATTAGAATCATACCATGCAGCTTCTCAGACCACAGCGGAATGAAGCTGGAAATTAGCAACTCAGGAAACCCCAGAAAGTATGCAAACACATGGAGACTGAACAACATGCTCCTGAATGAACACTGGGTCATTCAAGAAATCAAAAGAGAAGTCAAAACTTTCTGGAAGTAAATGAAGACAACAACACAACATATCAAAACTTATGGGATACAGCAAAAGCAGTATTGAGAGGCAAATTTATAGCAATAGGTGCCTATATCAAGAAATTGGAAAGGTACCAAATAAATGAGCGTTCAGCGCATCTCAAGGACCTAGAAAAACTGCAGCAAACCAAACCCAAATCTAGTAGGAGAAGAGAAATAATTAAAACCAGAGAAGAAATTAACAGGATTGAATCCAAAAAAAAACTACAAAAAATCAGCCAAGCGAGAAGCTGGTTTTTTGAAAAAATAAACAAAATTGACACCCCATTGGCCCAACTAACTAAAAAAAAGAAGAGAAAAGACCCAAATCAATAAAATCAGAGATGAAAAAGGAAACGTAACAACAGACACCACAGAAATAAAAAGAATCATCAGAAATTACTACAAGGACCTGTATGCCAGCAAACAGGAAAACCTATCAGAAATGGATAGATTCCTGGACACATGCAATCTACCAAAATTGAACCATGAAGACAGAAAACCTAAATAGACCCATAACTGAAACAGAAATTGAAACAGTAATTAAGGCCCTCCCAACAAAGAAAAGCCCAGGACCAGATGGATTCACTGCTGAATTCTACCAGACATTTAAAGAAGAACTAACTCCAATTCTTCTCAAACTATTCAGAACAATTGAAGAAGAGGGAATCCTCCCAAATTCTCTCTATGAAGCCAGCATCACCTTAATCCCTAAGCCAGAGAAAGATGCAGCACTGAAAGAAAATTACAGACCAATATCCCTGATGAACATAGACGCAAAAATCCTCAATAAAATTCTGGCCAATAAAGTACAACAACACATCAGAAAGATCATCCACCCAGACCAAGTGGGATTCATCCCTGGTATGCAGGGATGGTTCAACATTCTCAAATCAATCAATGTGATTCACCACATTAACAGACTGCAGAAGAAAAACCATATGATTATCTCAATTGATGCAGAGAAAGCATTTGATAAAATTCAACACCCTTTCATGATGAAAACTCTAAGCAAATTGGGTATAGAAGGAACATTCCTCAATATAATCAAAGCAATTTATAAAAAACCCACAGCCAGCATCCTATTGAATGGGGAAAAGTTGGAAGCATTTCCACTGAAATCTGGCACCAGGCAGGGATGCCCACTCTCACCACTGCTATTTAACATAGTTCTGGAAGTTTTAGCCAGAGCCATCAGACAAGAAAAAGAAATCAAAGGAATACAAATCGAGAAGGAAGAAGTCAAACTATCCCTCTTTGCAGACGATATGATTCTGTACTTAGAGGATCCAAAGAACTCTACTAAGAGACTATTGGAACTCATAGAGGAGTTTGGCAAAGTGGCAGGATATAAAATCAATGCACAAAAATCAACAGCCTTTGTATACACAAGCAATGCCATGACTGAGAAAGAACTGCTAAGATCAATCCCATTCACAATAGCTACAAAAACAATCAAATACCTTGGAATAAACTTAACCAAGGATGTTAAAGATCTCTACAATGAGAATTACAAAATCTTAAAGAAAGAAATAGAAGAGGATACCAAAAAATGGAAAATTCTTCCATGCTCATGGATTGGAAGAATCAACATCATCAAAATGTCCATTCTCCCAAAAGCAATTTAAAGATTCAATACAATCCCAATCAAGATACCAAAGACATTCTTCTCAGATCTAGAAAAAATGATGCTGAAATTCATATGGAGGCACAAGAGACCTCGAATAGCTAAAGCAATCTTGTACAACAAAAACAAAGCCGGAGGCATCACAATACCAGATTTCAGGACATACTACAGGGCAGTTGTAATCAAAACAGCATGGTACTGGTACAGAAACAGATGGATAGACCAATGGAACAGAATTGAAACACCAGAAATCAACCCAAACATCTACAGCCAACTTATATTTGACCAAGGATCTAAAACCAATCCCTGGAGTAAGGACAGTCTATTCAATAAATGGTGCTGGGAAAACTGGATTTCCACATGCAGAAGCATGAAGCAAGACCCCTACCTTACGCCTTACACAAAAATCCACTCAACATGGATTAAAGACCTAAATCTGCGTCCTGGCACCATGAAGTTACTAGAGAACATTGGAGAAACCCTTCAAGATATTGGCACAGGCAAAGAATTTCTGGAAAAGACCCGGGAGGCACAGGCAGTCAAAGCCAAAATCAACTATTGGGATTGCATCAAATTGAGAAGTTTCTGTACTGCAAAAGAAACAGTCAGGAGAGTGAAGAGACAACCGACAGAATGGGAAAAAATATTTGCAAACTATGCAACAGATAAAGGGTTAATAACCAGAATCTACAAAGAGATCAAGAAACTCCACAAAAACAAAACCAACAACCCACTTAAGAGATGGGCCAAGGATTTCAATAGACATTTTTCAAAAGAGGAAATCCAAATGGCCAACAGGCACATGAAAAAATGTTCAAGGTCATTAGCAATCAGGGAAATGCAAATCAAAACCACAATGAGGTTTCACCTCACCCCGGTTAGAATGGCTCACATGCAGAAATCTACCAACAACAGATGCTGGCGAGGATGTGGGGAAAAAGGGACACTAACCCACTGTTGGTGGGAATGCAAACTGGTCAAGCCACTATGGAAGTCAGTCTGGAGATTCCTCAGAAACCTGAATATAACCCTACCGTTCGACCCAGCCATCCCACTCCTTGGAATTTACCCAAAGGAGTTTAAATTGACAAACAAAGAAGCAGTCTGCACCCTAATGTTTATTGCAGCTCAATTCACAATAGCCAAGACCTGGAACCAACCTAAATGCCCATCAACGGTAGACTGGATAAAGAAATTATGGGATATGTATTCTTTAGAATACTATACCGCAGTAAGAAACAACGAAATCCAGTCATTTGCAACAAAATGGAGGAATCTGGAACACATCATGCTGAGTGAAGTAAGCCAGTCCCAAAGGGACAAATACCATATGTTCTCCCTGATCGGTGACAACTGACCAAACACCAAAAAGGAAACCTGTTGAAGTGAAATGGACACTATGAGAAATGGTGACTTGATCAGCATAGCCCTGACTGTTAATGAACAACTTAATACATTATCCCTCTTAGTAGTTTTTTTGTCTGTTCTACTTAATGTGACTGGTTTAATTCTGTAATTATCACACAGTTATTATTAAGTGTTGAAAATTAACTGAAATGTGATCCCTGTTAAACATAAGAGTGGGAATAAGAGAGGGAAGAGATGTATAATTTGGGACATGCTCAAGCTGCCTTGCCCCAAACGGTAGAGTTAGAAACATACCAGGGGATTCCAATTCAATCCCATCAAGGTGGCATGTACCAATGCCATCTCACTATTCCAAGTGATCAATTTCAGTTCACAATTGATCATAATGAAAGGACTAAGAGTCAAAGGGAGCACATAAACAAGTCTAGTACCTGCTAACACTAACCGATAGAATAAAGGGGAGAGTGATCCAACATGGGAAGTGAGATACTCAGCAGACTCATAGAATGGCAGATGTCCTAAATAGCACTCTGGCCTCAGAATCAGCCCTAAAGGCATTCGGATCTGGCTGAAAAGCCCATGAGAGTATTTCAGGCATGGAAAGCCAAGACACTCTGGCAAAAAGATCTCTGTGAGTGAGATCCCAGTGGAAAGAACAGGTCTTCAAAGAAGGAGGTACCTTTCTCTGAAGGGAGGAGAGAACCTCCACTATGAATATGACCTTGTCTAAACAAGATAAGAGTCAGAGAACTCAAAAGGCTTCCATAGCCTTGGAATCTCATGACTGGAGCATAGGGAGATTACTGATGCCGTAAACAGGAGTGTCAATTTGTAAAGTCAACACCAGGAGTCACTGTGCACTTACTCCTCATGTAGGATCTCTGTCCTTAATGTGCTGTACATTGAGGCTTAATGCTATAACGAGTACTCAAACAGTATATTTCACTTTGGGTTTCCATTGGGGTGCAAACTGTTGAAATCTTTACTTAATGTATACTAAACTGATCTTCTGTAAAAAAAAAAAAAAAGAAATTATCAATTCCCAACTTGACTCTCACTGGGATTAAACATGACAATAGGTCTGATCTGATTTCATCATCATTTAAAAAATCATCTATTATTTTTCACTTTATGTTTCTGCATGGGAGCAAACTGTTGAAATCTTTACTTAATGTATACTAAGCTGATCTTCTGTATATTAAGATAATCGAAAATGAATCTTGATGTGAATGGAAGGGGAGAGGGAGTGGGAAAGGGGAGGGTTGTGGGTGGGAGGGACAGTATGGGGGGGAAGCCATTGTAATCCATAAGTCGTACTTGGGAAATTTATATTCATTAAATAAAAGTTAAAAAAAAGAGAGAGAGAGAGACAGAAAGATGGGCTAGAACTGTAACCTCGCTGTTTGGATCAATACTTTAAAATAAAAGATACAGGAGAAAGAAAAAAAATAATCAAGAAGAGAAAGGATAAGTCAGGAATTTTGTGCCATCCAAGCTGACGTTAGGTGAAAAATGCTTTGGCGTCCAGGTGGTCATGAGAGGTCTTGGGTGAGATGGACCTCATGGTCCCTTCCAGAGGAGGAGCAGACATGAGACAACACAACCACTAGGAAGTCATTGCTGCAGCAGAGATTGAAAAGACCATGCCTGGCAGTGACTTTCAGTGGAGACCACATATTTCCGGTTCCTTTCCAGAGAGTGCTGGTGAGGGCACTCACCAGGTGACTGCTCCCGGACCCTTTGAACTTCTACCTTTGCTAAGCTTGTTTTCCTACACTGTGCTTTATTAGACAAAACCATATGAAACCAACTGGTGCTCGGTGATGATTTAATATCAGAGCTCGCAGAGGACTGGTGAGGAGGGCCGTGGCTGCTGTTGTGTCTCCTCCTGTGTGGTTCAAGCTTCCGATGGTGTGGGAAGCTCCAGCTCCTCTGGTCCAAGGACTCCACACTGCAGACTTCCGAGCAGCTGAAGATGTCTGCAAGAAAGACACAGGAGCAGGGGTCAGTGGGGGGACAGGGATGCAGCAGGGGTGTGGGCAGTGGGGTGGGAGTACAGCACTCACAGGGCTCCTGATCTCAGGATCTCCCGAACTCAGCAGCAGTCAGGGTCCTGGTCACTGAGGCCCATTTGCTAGGGCGAATTCCCCCAGGCATTCATGGGACAGCCTTCAGGGAGGAGACCCCTTAAACTGTGAACTTGATGCACAGGAAAGGGCAAGTCTCTCAGGCCCTAGGATTTCTCTCTCTCTCTCTCTCTCTCTCTCTCTCTCATTTACTAAATATAAATTTCCAAAGTACAACTTTAGGATTGTAGCGGCTTTTTTCCCCCATAAACTCCCTCCCACCGCAACCATCCTATCTCCCACTCCCTCTCCCATCCCACTCACATCAAGATTCATTTTCAATTATCTTTATATACAGAAGATCAGTTTAGTATATACTAAGTAAAGATTTCAACATTTTGCACCCACACAGAAACACAAAGTATAGAGCACTGTTTGAGTACCAGTTATACCGTTAATTCACATAGTACAACACATTAAGGACAGAGATCTGACATGAGGAGTAAGTGCACAGTGACACCTGTTGTTGGTTTAACAATTGACACTCTTATTTATGATGTCAGTAATCACCCGAGGCTCTTGTCATGAGCTGCCAACGCTATGGAATCCTATTTTTTTTTTTGTACAGGTAGAGTTAGACAGTGATTGAGAGAGACAGAGAGAAAGGTCTTCCTTCCGTTGGTTAACCCCCCAAATGGGTGCTATGGCCAATGTGCTGCAGCCGGCTTGTTGCGCCGATCCTAAGCCAGGAGACAACTTCCTCCTGGTTGCCCATGCGGGTGCAGGGCCCAAGCATTTGGGCCATCCTCCACTGCCTTCCCAGGCCACAGCAGAGAGCTGCACTGAAAGAGGAGCAACTGGGACAGAATCCAGTGCGGCAACCGGGACAAGAACCTGGGGTTCCAGCGCCACAGGCAGAGGATTAGCCTAGTGAGCCACAGCGCTGGCCTGGGAGCCTCTTGAGTTCGCCAACTCCCATTGGTTTAGACAAGGCCATAGTCAAAGTGGAAGTTCTCTCCTCCCTTCAGAGAAAGGTACCTCTTTCTTTGATGGCCTGTTCTTTCCGCTGGGATCTCACTCACAGAGATCTTTCATTTAGGTCATTTGTTTTTTCCCTGAGTGTCTTGGCTTTCCATGCCGGAAATACTCTCATGGGCTCTTCAGCCAGATCCGAATGCCTTAAGGGCTGAACTGAGGCCAAAGCACTGTTTAAAACATCTGCCATTCTGTGAGTCTGCTGTGTATCCCGCTTCTCATGTTGGATCGTTCTCTCCCTTTTTTATTCTATCAGTTAGTATTAGCAGACACTAGTCTTGTTTATGTGTCCCTTTGACTCTTAATCCTATCATTATGATCAATTATGAACTGAAGCTGATCACTTTGACTAGTGAGATGGCATTGGTACATGCCACCTTGATGGGATTGAATTGGAATTGCCTGGTATGTTTCTAGCTCTACCATTAGGGGTAAGTCTGATTGTGCGTGTGCAAAACTGTACATCTCCTCCCTCTCTTATTCCCACTCTTATATTTAATGGGGATCACTTTTCAGTTAAATTTCAACACTTTAGAATAATTGTGTGTTAATTAAAGAGTTCAACCAATGGTACTAAATAGAACAAAAAAAATACTAAAAGGAATAAAGTAGTAAGTTGTTCCTCGACAGTCAGGACAAGGGCTGATCAAGTCACTGTTTCTCATAGTGTCCATTTCACTTCAACAGGTTTCCTTTTAGGTGCTCAGTTAGTTGTCACCAATCAGGGAGAACGTATGATATTTGTCCCTTTGGGACTGGCTTATTTCACTCAGCTTGATATTTGCCAGATTCCTCCATTTTGTTGCAAATGACCAGATTTCTTTTTTTTTACTGCTGTATAGTATTCTATAGAGTACATGTCCCATAATTTCTTTATCCAGTCTACTGTTGATGGGCATTTAGGTCGATTCCATGTCTTAGCTATTGTGAATTGAGCTGCAATAAACATTGAGGTGCAGACAGGTCTTTTTTTTGGCCAATTTAATATCCTTTGGGTAAATTCCAAGGAGAGGATTGGCTGGATTGTATGGTAGGGTTATATTCAGGTTTCTGAGGAATCTCCACACTGGCTTCCACAGAGGCTTTACCAGTTTGCATTCCCACCAAGAGTGGGTTAGTGTCCCTTTTTCCCCACTTATTCAGCAGCATCTGTTTTTGGTAGATTTGTGTAAGTAAGCCGTTCTAACCTGGTCCTGGGATTAAAAAGCCAAGGCCTACTCCCCTGGGTCTGATGACACAGGGTGGGGCCGTGATCCTGCCCAGTCTGACCTCACCCTCAGGATCCAGGATCCAGCCTGTGACCCACATGTTAACTACAGACAACTTCCCCAGCTCATCGGTTTCCTTCCCTAATCCTGCAGAACTTCAGAAAAGAGATGAAAGAAGAAATCACTTACTCCCAGATCGCTGCTCCCGAGGGAATGTTCCGATGCAGCCACATAGCCTTCCATGTGCACCAGAGCAGGGGTGTTGAGGTTGCCAGAGAGAAGGAAAGGGGAGAGTTAGACTTGAGGTGAGGACTCGGATGCCTGCTGCTGGTTGGATGATGTAGGCCAACCTTGGACCCCATGTCTATATCCCTATCCCAGGGCCTAGATGGCTTCACCTCTGTAATAAGTGAGAGGATCTCTGAACTTTGCCTTCTTCTTCCTGCCTCAGATTCCCATCACTGTGCCTAAGAAGTGTCACCTTGTTCCTCCATAGGTAGCCACTGGGTCGATGTATGCAACTCATTGTTTTCCATCCCTCCTGTTTCCCTTCCTCTATTTTGTCTCATAACTCTTGTCCATTTCCTTTGTCCTTGTCATCTTCTACCAATCACATTATTGTCTGATATGGGAGCTCTGGAGGCCAAGATAAAGATATACTGCCACCTGGGGCTGGCATTGTGGTGCAGCAGGTTCAAGCGCCACCTGTGGGGACCCCTCCATGGGATCACTGGTTGGTGTCCCTGCTCCTCCACTTCTGATCCAGTTCCCTGCTAAAGTGCCTCAGAAAGCAGTGTAGGATGTCTCGTGCTTGGGCCCTGCCAGCTGTTTGGGAGACTCTGATGGAGTTTTGGACTGCTGATTTGGCCTGGCCCAACCTGCTCATTGAGGTTCTATGGGGACTGAGCCAGTGGATGGAAGATTTCTCTCTGATTTTCCCTCTTTGTCTATAACTCTGCCTTTCAAGAAGTAGATAAATCTTTAAAAAACATATTGCAACGCACAGCAATACATCTATAGATCACTTACATGGGGAACAAGTGTCATGGATGCTTGTTGGGCCTTGGAAAGGTAATGAGGGCCAACCCCATATGTCTGGGGTAACCTCATGGAGTTTGGAAATATTGAATCATCACAAGAATCCCATGTTTCCTGATCCACTTGAAAAGATGACCCCAAGAGGAGAGGAAATTTAATTTGTTCAAATTCTGGTAGTCGGCCAAGGAGGCAACAGGGTGTCCACAGCAGGTGTATTCTTGGCCATATCAATAAATGGGACTTGCTAGGGTTTTCACTGAGCAGTGGGAGGACTGGGAAGTAGGACATTGGCAGGCCTGAGGACAGGGAACGTGCTAGGCATGACTGGAGGGGGAACAGGCTGTGTTTGAAGCAGTGCATCTGAGGGGAACAGTGATGCCCAGTCCTGCTGCCCAGAGGCCCTCCACTGAGCCCAGTGCATTCCAGGAGATGAGGTCAGCAGCACCTCGTGTGTGTCCAGCCCAGGATCCCCTAACACACATCCTCTGGGCAGCCTGTACAGCTATGCAGCGTCTCCAGTAGCATCTGGATAATGGCCTGTCACACAGTCTACTCCAAACACTAGACTTGGATGAGATGTGGAAGCCAAGATGAACCCAGAGTAATGCTTGGCCCTCACAGCTCTAAGATGCTGGGGCCTCCCCAGTCAGCCCAGAGAAAGTATTCTTTAACTCAACTGACCCTGAGGGTGTGGGGGGTGGGTGCTCTTCTTCCTTCTGCCCTGAGCTGAGGATGAAGCAAGGAGCCCTTACTGAGACACAATGGCAGCACCTTGCTCTTTGACCTGCACCCTTGTAAGAAAGAAATTTCTGTTCCTGATTAGTTACAGAGTCTCAGGTATTACGTTGTGGCCAGAAATGGACGAAGACTTTGGTCAGTGCAAAACACAGACATCTCTTGTGTTCAATTCGAAGGTAGTGCTGTCCTGTCACAATGCAGTGGATTTGATCTTTGCAATGGCAAAGCCGGGGTGGTCAGTATTAAAGAAAATGTAAAGTTTTAAATAGTAAAGCAAGAAATGATAAAAAGTTCTATTGCTCCAATCCCATGGGTATACAACCTCTTCCTACTCTATAATTAATATAAAAAAGAACAAATCAGACGTCTACATACAATGTCTTTTTTCTTCCTCTGTTCCTATGTCCTCTCAGGAGTCCAAAGCAGCAGATAACCCAAGCATTGCCCTAATTTGACCCTCTGGTCTTTGTGGGTGTTGCTCCTACCTGAAGAGACTTCATCGTCACTGTTATAGTCCGAAACGCTCTGCAAGACCCAATCTTGAGAGACACAAACACAGACAGTAAGTGTTCACAGAGAGTCTCACCCATTCCTCCCCTGGATTGCTCAGCATGACCCTGCCCCTTCTCTGTGCTCTCAGCCCCTTCCTGGGCTCTGTGGACCTGACCTTCAGGCAGACATTGACCACAGCTTCAAGCCTTCCAGGGAGGGAGAGGAGCTGACGGTACCACCTCTCAACGTCTCACTTTCCCTAGTGCACTGAAATATGATGCTTCCATCCTGCATCTGAAACCCCTCACTTTTTTATATACATATTCCTGTAACCATGCAGCAATACCTCTGTGATTGTTTTTTTATAGAGAACTGATAGTGGCTTCAGAAGAACATAACTAGAGTAATACACACAAACTGCCAAACTTGTAGACTCAGAACTGTAATACATGGAAACCCACATAGATAAAGCCCACCCCCATGCACAAGCCAGTATCTTCCAGGGACCCCAGAAAATGATCATTACCCTGTATGAGGAAGTTAATTTCCCACCACCGCACTCCTAGTCTTCTTTCATAGCAGGAATTGGGCATTAGGTGGCCTTCCACACTAAAGCCCCCAAGATAGTCCCATCTGTGCTGTCATCTGGACTATTCATACTACAGGGAATAAGTGATTCCCGAATACATACCACTTGCTGTTCGTATTGAGATCACCTGTAATTAGAAAATGGCACCATGAGGGTCTGAACACTCTGTGTCCCTTTGCACCTGTCTTTAATGCCCTTGGTGACACTGGGAAACCCCATGTGAAAGAGTGGTCCTATGGAGGGAACCCAAAGACGTGAGCAGAGCGATCACACTCAGGCCAGCAGGCACGAGCTCTTCATGGGGGACGTGTCTCTCCAGTCCACTGTGGTTGGAAGTCACAAAATTCCTTTCAAAAGAGGAGAAGTGCTGCAGAGAAAAGCTTGCTGTGGTCCAGTCCTGACAGTCATTTTGTCCCTGTGTCCCTCGTCAGCTCTCTGTTGGTGTAAACTCTCCCTCTCAGTGGCACTCACTGTACACAGGGTGTATCATGGACCCTATCCATGGTCAGATTTTTCTTCTCTTCATCTGGTTGAGAAAGGAAGAAGCCAAGGAAGGAACATTTCTGTTTTTGAGAAAGGCGGAGGCCCTTACCTCAGTATACTCTGGAGTTTCTTTATCCTCTGTGTCACCAGGAAGCTCCTCCCATGCATCCTCCAGGGGCACTAGATGGACATATGGTGACTGTCAGTACACTGGTGCATCAGGGAGCATTGGTGGACATGGGCATGGGGTGAGGGTTAAGGCGAAGGAGAAGAACGTGAAAGACCTGAGAAGCAGAGCCTTAAGCTTTCTAGATCAAGGCAGCTTCATTCATGGGAACTATTTGGGGTCAATACCACCACGGTTGCTGTATTTCAGTAAGAGTCCTGGGACGACTCCTGCATGTTTAGAAGCCAAATAAACTGCTACTGTCGTCTTGATGTTTCCCAAGGTCACTACTACTCAGGGGTCAATATCTGTTTATTGTATTTGAATATGTCATCTCTCCTATGAGCTTCTGAACTTAATTAAAAGCAACCGTTAGTGGGAGAAGGACTCAGTTGTAGGCAAAGCAACATGTTCATTTATTGCCAATCCCTAGGTACCACACAAGTAAATAAAAAAGATGTAAAAATGTTGAAATTCCACCATTTAAAAATGAGAACCAGGCATTATGGTAAAACTTTTCTCCTGATCCTATTGTTTTTATTACCATTATAAATGGTATCTTTATGGATCATAGCATAAGGATTCATTGTATGCAGACAGTGTGTGATGATCAAATCATGTTGACCTTTCCAGCTTCCTAAATATATTTTAAACTGTTTTCATTAGTATTAAATACTTTTCACATATGTTGGGAGTATGTTTCATATCCAGCTAAGCCATGGAATTGTGACCTAACCATCAGACACATGTGGGGTGAGGGTTGAATGAGCTCACTTACATAAAGTGTGGAGGGTGATCAGGTTCTTTTTTGTTTTTGTTTTTTGAGAATTGAACCTTGAGCTGTGCATTTGGGAACACATTTTCTGTGGGAAATATGTACACATATACACATCCAAGCACTTTCAAAGACATACACGCTCACTCATAAAAACTCACCATACTGGGGCACAGAAACCCCCACCATCTAAATGACATAGCTGTTTCCAGAGCCTGCCTTAGATGCCTGTAGCTATGTGCTAGTCTTTCTGGTTTTTGTTTTACCACACCCTCAATCTTTTTAATCCACCAGGAAGCTGGAATCAGGTTGGCTCTCCAGAAGAGAACCGGCAGGACGGTCCCAGTGTCTCATCCCTTCAGTTGTTCCTCAGCACCTGAGGCATTCTAGAATACGTACAGTGTCCACTGGATCCTGAGTCCACCTGCAGTCAGAGAAAGGAAGTCACTGTGAGGTCAGATACTGTTTGTACAGGTCTCTTCTCCTGGTGCTGACCTTGGGAAACTTGATGGGATACAGTGCATGAGGCAAATGCCCCAATTAAAGCACAGAGGATACTTGTGTGAAATACGTGAGCTTTTCACAGCCCATTTTATGTGTTCATTTTGGTGGGCAAATGCAACATTCATTTGTGAAAATGAAAACCTGGGGGTTGGCCTTGTGGCACACTGGGTTAGGCTGCCCCCTGTGAGGCAAGCATCCCATATCAGAGCACCAAATCAAGTCCAGGCTGCCCTGCTGCTGCCAGTTCCCTGCTCATGTACCTGGGAAGGCAGTGGAGGATGTCCCAAGTATTTGAGTCCCTTCCATCCAGTGGGAGACCCCCCCCCCCAGATCGAGTTCCTAGCTCCTGGCTTCCACATGGCCCAGCCCCAGCCATTATAGCCATTTGGGAAGGTAACCAGAGGATTTAAGATCTTTGTCTGTCTCTCTATTATTCTGCCTTTCAAATAATGAATAAATCTTTTAAATCATAAAATATTTAAACTATGCAGAACTGCTCCTGTGGAAAACGCCCAGCACCACATCGCTTGTAATTGATTCTGTCATTTTATGAGACCCTCTTGAGTCATGTCTCACTTTATAGCAGACATGCTCTGGGCTTTCCCCAACAAATAAATTGTGGAAGTCATCTGCAGTATAGGTGTTCAGATTTTCGTATCTGAGAAAAACGTTGCCTGGGCCTGATGTTGTGACACAGTGAACGGAACTGCTGCCTGCAGTGCCAGCAGTCCATCCTGCAGTGCCAGTTTGCATCCTGGTTGCTCAGCTTCCAATACAATGTCATGCTGTTGTGCCTGGGGAGGCATGGAGAATGTCCCATGTCACTCATGTGGGAGATCTGGATAGCACAGTGGACTCCTGGCTTTGGCCTGGACCAACTCTCGCCTTTGTAGGCATCTGGGGAGTAAACTACTAGATGGAAGATCTTTTATTCTCTTCCCCTGTCTCTGTGTAACACTGCCTTTCAAATAAATAAGTAAATAAGACTGGTGATTGTATACCAGGAACATTTCTTTCTGTGACCAAAAACCCCAGTCATACCTTGCCAAGAGATGTGACCTCCTCCTCTGCTCTGTCTCTCAGAATTGCTTCCACCAGGTCCTCAGGAGCAGCTAGGAGAACCACGGGGTAACTGTCAGGTGTTGTGGATGAGTTCGGCAGGGAGACTTGCTTGCTGTGGACATGGGCCTAGGCTGTGTGGGGGTGGTTGGTGAGCAGTGAACAATGTCAAGAGTTCTGTGCTGCACTCAGTAACAGAGCAAGAAAAAGACAAGCCAGCCCTGCACCCACAAGTAGCAGGAAGGCCACCTGATGTGGGCTTGGAACTGCACACGTGCCACTGCTGGGCCATCCTCCCTGGTGGATGACAAAGCCCAAGAAGAGGAGCAGGAAAGAAATGAGAAGGAGAGTTTTGGCTTTCTTACTACTAGCAACCAAATCATTACGAAACAGTCAATTTAGAAATAGGCGAATGCCATAGTGCACTGATTCCTTGATGATGCCTCATCATTGCTCCTGCCCAAAATGGGCATAGAAATGCCCAAAATGTAGACCATGGAAATCCCCACATTTTTCATGTGTGTCCCAAGATCATTTACCTCCATGAATCTACATAAGCAGCTATTACATTTGCCATCTTTCCTTTCAGGTATTTTTAAATTGCTCTGGGCAAGTAGACATTTATTATCTGAATCACTTGTAAGTGAAAATTTCAGTGGCATGAATTACTTGGCAGTGCTGTGTAAGCACCACCCCTGTGTGCCCCAACAGTTTTCATCATACCCAGTCTAAACTCTGCATCTATAAAGAAAGAACGTTACCTTCTCCTCCTTCCATCCCCAACTAATCTGTACTTCCAGTCCTTTGAATTTGCCTGTTGTAGACATGCCATTGTATTAGAAACATACAGTGTTTGTCTTTCTGTGTCCACCTTATTACAGTGTCAGGTGTTACCATGTCCATCCCTGGTCTGGTATAAAACGTAAATTCACTTTTACATATTAAAACTCTTCCAGTGTGTTCATATACCACATTGTCATTACTCATCTGTTTGTTGTTGGATACTGGGAAATAACCCAGTTTTTGTTGTTTCTACTTTCTGCTTGCCGTGAACACTTAGGTACAGAGAGATACCTGCTTCATCTTCTGTTGTCCACTTTTTGGTGATACACAGAGTGTGACAGGGGGAGACTACCTCAAAAAAGCCAACATAGGGGCTGGCACCGTGGCACAGCAGGTTAATCCTCTGGCTGCAGCGCTGGCATCCCATATGGGCACCAGTTCTAGTCCCAACTGCCCCTCTTCCCAGTTCCCTCCCCCTTTCACTTGAAGGACCTGTGAAGGTGAGCTTATTTGGGCATGGAGTCACTGGAGGATTATCCAGTTAATATGAATTCATATTGGACTAGCAAGGACTTGTTCCCATATGACTGGCATTTTTACAAGATGAGGAAACAGGTCCAAGATGAAAGGATGCCATGAAATGATGGGGGTAGAAATCCAGGTGCTATGGTAGGCACACAGGAGGCCCAGAATTTCCAGGAAACCAGCAAAAGCCGGGAAGGGACAGGAAAGATTAGTCCTGATGGGTTTCTGTGGGAGGGTGACTATGCATAAACCTAGATTTCTGACACCCAATCTCCAGACCTGTGGGAAAATAAAATATCATGTACTTCAAACTGACCACCAACTAGGCACTTGATTATGGCAGCCCGAGAAAATTATTATCCCTCAACTAACTATTTTGATTGGCATGTAGAGACATTTCAGCCATGAGGGAAACACAGTCTTCTCAGGTTCATGTGAAGAAGTCTCCAAGGCAGATCAAAGTATGAGCTCTGTCACACAACTGCTCACTTAAAGTAATGTATGTCACACAGCTTGTGCCACTAGGCAACTATGGTAATACAATAGAGTTCAATCAATGCAATGAAGATTACTTGGTAAATTTTGCAAGAACTATGGAAGCTAAATAACATACTGTCCAAAACAAATGGGTCAAAGAAGACTGTATAGACATTTTAAACTATTTTGAACAAAGCAAATAAAAACCCATTTTGCAACTTTGGATTGCAATGAAGCAGTGCTCAGAAGGAAAATGGAGCCCTTGAGTGAAACACTTTCGAAAACAATGATGATCTAAAATCAATAAGGTATTCTTACAGCCCAGAAAATTAGATGACCAAAAGCAATCTGATGTAAATTAGATAAAAATGAAAAAATAGCAATTTTCTCAGAAATGAGTGTAATAGGAAATAGGAAATGGGCAGAATAAAACAAAAAAATGAAAAAATATTTCTTTTAAAAAAATGCATAAGATTGTGAAACCTCCGCCTGTCAAAGCACAAGGCAAAAAGAGGAGAAACAATGTCTGCTACTGCAAATGAGAAGGGAATCCTCACCTTTCATGGCATGGACAGGAAAAGGAAAAGAAAAAAGTACTTTACATACTGTATGCCCACAAGTAGGTTCAACAAAGCCTGAAATTCCTTCAGAGTCAGAAACTACCCAAACTAACCCATGGGCCCGAGCCTTTGAAGAGAACTTTACAGCTACAAAAGGCGAAAGAAGGTGTCAGGGCCATGTGGCTTCATTGGTGAACTCCAGTCAGTTTTACCAAGAAAAATGTCATCCCCATCCAAGCAAGGGGCCATAGTCCTAGGTGTTTACCCAATTAATTTAAAAAACTTTGTCCCCACAGAACCCTGCCACATGACTGTTTCTGGTGGCTTTCTTCCTGATTGCTTAAATTGGAAACCAGGACCAAGAACATTGGCCCATCTATCCAAGGGGGTATAACTCAGTGATGAAAATCATTGAGCAATCAAGCCACAAAAAGGAGCAGGAGAGTTCTTAGATGTATGTTACCAAATCTAATTCCAACTCTAGGAAACTGAAAAAGAATGACTAAACAGATATTTAAAATGACCAGTTCTAGGGTCATGTTCTGGGGTCATTCAAGGGTTCTAGAAACATGGGTAAAGATGAATAACTCCTAGGACTATACCACCAGAAACAACCAACCTTAGTGCAGACTTGGGAGTTGAGTCAATGATAACATTTCTTTATTGGTTCAGTCTCCATAACGAATGTACCCTACTAGTGGAAGTGTCATCAGAAAAAGGGAAGTGGGAGTCCAGTATGAGAACCTTAGGAGCTATCTGTTCAGTTTTCCTTTTTTATCTCCAATTGTTAATATTGGTGTGAAATCTGGTGGCACTCTCTCAGTAAGATGTCCATTTCAGCCCATGTTGGACAATTGGGCAAACGTCTGAATAGTAGCTTAGATGTTACTACTAACAGTGACCCCAAGTTTAAGTTGTTAACATGTCTTCCCTGTGTAGTGGTCACCCTGCTGATTGAGTTGACCAATTCTAATTTTGCAGTCATGGAATGAAAGATACAGATAGCATAGCTTTTTAAGAGTTTTGTCTTAACTATGATGCCCTGAATAAAGCAGAAACCTGATTGTTTAATGTGCTTCATGATTGATATTGCAGAGTACCTTCAACTGATTCCTTTGTTGGGGGCATCCTGCTCTTTGGCAAGACATGGATTTTTCCGGCCTTCTGTGTGGAATGGACAGTCGATGTACTTGACCTCCGAATTCCTTTTTGTCTAAAACTCTTTAGACAAGAACCTGGAACAGTATGACAATACAGACAGCTGTTGACATCCAGCTGGCAGGAGACCACAGAGAAGTGTATGATCATTAGAGTTCCTCACTTTCTTCCCAGTTTTCCCATTCAATAGTGGATCAGGTTGTTGAAAGGAGTTTGTGTGGTTCTCTCAGTACTGAATTGGTTAATACGGGGGAGAGTCACTAGAACACAAGCCCAACCCCTCTCCCTGTCTCTGAGTAACTAGAACACAAGCCCAACCCCTCTCCCTGTCTCTCTTCTGTCACTCTGCTTGCTCTTCTACTTTTCCACGATGATGGGACACAACATGGGACCCTTGATATGGGCACCTGATCTTTGACTCCTAGACTTGAGAATCCTGAGTTTGAGGGTCTTCTTTCTTTATAATTTACTCTGTCTCAGATGAATTTTTTAATGCCACAGAAAAGTTAATATCTGTCCTTCAGAGAAAGTGGCTGAGTAGTCTCAAATCCCTGTCTGAAAAAGGCAATGTCTGTACCAGCTCTGCATTTGCACCTTCATGCCCATGACCTTTCTCACCAAAACCCAGTCCCTAGGAACTCTTCACCTCTCTCTAGACCCTGCAGGGACAGCATACACAATTCCCTCTCCCATTGGTGAGGTTCATCCTTTGCCAGGCTTGCCCCATCCAACCCATGATTCTGCCTGAGGACCATCAGGCAGGCCCCCTTCTCTCAGTCTTCAGATGTCTGCCCCACTGACCAATGGCACTGTCCCTCCTCCCCATTTCCCTGTAACTCCCAAACAGCAGGGTTCATGTGTTTATCCACCCCACCCTGAAATCCCAGTTTCTTCCAATGTGACAAAAAGATATCTGGGTTCAGACTGTTCTTACAGTCTTGGTCTCAGATGGCGACCTCTACAGACAGAAGAGGCTGGCTTGAAAGTGCCTTTTTGTGTGATGTCTGTGTTGTGTTTGGTCTTAATTTTTCCTGACTGATGAGAGTAGTGTGAGTTTCTTTCCTATCATCATTCTCTGGATAAGGTGTGAACAAACTTGACATTGGAAATAATGTGTTTCTCTAAATTTAGGAAAGATTTTGAAACAACAAACTTAACAGAAGCATCAAAAGTAGAAACTGAATAATACGGATGACCAACTATCTTTATAAATCTGTAGACAGCCTGGAATGGGGAAATGACAGTCCATGAGGAGAGTGATTAAGCAGAAGGTAAGTGGCCGGTGGAGAAGCAGCATTGTGGAGGTCAGTGTGGCCTACCTGCTGGACAGCAGTTGAGATTTCCCATCGCGGACCACTCTGGATAGGACGATACGCACGTTCCCACCGCACTCAAGTTTGAACCTTTCAGCTCAAGAGAGTGACAGTTGGAATGGCAGGATGATGTCACTCACCTTGTTACCCTGGTGACAGGACACCATGGAATTTTCAAAGTGAGCCATGCCACACTGTAGGTGATGCTGTACTGCTGTCTACACACATATTTTTCAGTGTCCAAGCGTGGTCATTTTAGAGTCCAAGTTTTGTTTCCAAAACTGACTACAAGACCCACACATTCTCATTCCCTCCTTGTGAAGTAAGTAGAGTGACTTAAGAGGATCTGTTTCCAATATAGTTGAGGTAACAGTTTGAATGAGAGGCATGACCTAGCACTGTACAGCATCATGTCATCTGCAAACATGGATATTTGGTTTCCTCTTCTGTGACATTTGAAGCTCATTGTTTCTTCAATTCTGTAATTGCTCATGCTAATACTTTCTAATTTTTAAGATATATTTATTTATTTGAAAGGCAGAGTTACAGAGAGGCAGAGGCGGAGGCAGAAGCAGAAAGAGAGAGAGAGACAGAGGTCTTACATCCGCTGGTTCACTCCCCAGATGGGTGCAACTGCCGGAGCTGTGCCGATCGCCATGCGCTTCTGGGTCTCCCACGTGGGTACAGGGGCCCAAGGACTTGGGCCATCTTCCACTGCTTTCCCAGGCCATAGCAGAGAGCTGGATCAGAAGAGGAGCATCCAGGACAGAAACTGGCACCCATAAGAGATACTGGCACTATAGGCAGTGGCTTTACTCACTACGCCACAGCACAGCGCCCCCTCCCCCATGCTCATACTTTCAGCACTATATCAAGTACGAGTGGTAAAAATTGGACATCCTTGTCTTGTTCTGGATCTGCTTTCAAGTGTTCTGAATTCAGGATGATACTGATTGCCAGTTTGTCATATACATACATGCACACACATGTAGCTGTATCATTTTGAGATATGCTCCTTGTAGAACTAATTTGTTGAGGGTTTTTATAGAGATGGGATGCGGAATCATGATTTCTCTGCATCTATCAAGATGATCATATGGTGTTCTTCAGTCTGCTACTGTGACTTATATTTATGGGTTTGTGAATGTTGAACCACACTTGCACCTCTGGGGTAAATGCTAGTTTATCATGGTATATGATCTTTTTGATGTAGTGTTGGATTCAGTTTGCTAATCTTTTGTTGAGAATTTCTACATCTGTGTGTATCAGGAATATTGATCTATAGTTTACTTTTTATGTTATGTCTTTGTTTGGTTTTGGTATCAGAGTAACACTGGCCTCATAAGAAGAATTCAGCAGAATTCTTTCATTTTCAGCATTTTCGAATAATTTGCAAAGTATTGGAGTTAGTTCCTGTCTAAATGTTCTGTAGAATTTAGTTGTGAAGACATCAGGTTCTGGACCTTTCTTTGACAGGAGACTTTAGGTACTGCTTCCATCGCATTGTTATGGTTTTCTATATGTTCTTGAAGTAATATTGGCAGATAGCGTGCACCCAGGAATTCATCCATCTCTTCAAGGTTTTCTAAGTTGATAGCACAAAGTCATTCACAGGAGTCACTTGTAATTCTTTGTGTTTCTGTGGTATCATTTTTCATCTCTAATTTTATTTATTTTAGGTTTTTTCTCTATTTTCTTTGTTAGTTGGCTAAAGATTTACCTGTTTTGCTTATTTTTCAAAATCCATCTTTTCCTTTTTTTTGATTTTAAGAGTTGTTAGTTTTGTTTGAGTTTCGTTAATTTCTGCTCTGATTCTCTTGATTTCTCACCTCCTACTAATTTTGGGTATGGTTTTTCTTGCTTTTCCAAGTCTTTAACATGAATATTAGATAATTTATTTGAGATTTTTCCATTTTAAGGGAAGCTTGTTGTTGTAAACCTTCCTCTGAATACTGCATTGGCTGTCCTCAGATTTTGATATGTGTTGTTGATATTCTCATTTGTTTCAAGAATTTTTATTTCTACTTTAATTTCTTCCATGATCCATTAGTCATTCAGTAGCATGTTGTTTAATTTCCATGTATTTGCAGATTTTCTGTTGTTACAATTAATATTTTTAAAGATTTATTTATTTATTTGAAAGTCAGAATTACACAGAGGAGAAGCAGCGGAGGGTGGGGGGCATCCATTCGCTGGTTCACTCACCAATTAGCCACAATAGCTGGAGCTATGCTGATTCGAAGGCAGGATCCAGGAGCTTCCTCCAGGTTTCCCACATGGGTGCAGAGGCCCAAGGACTTGGGCCATCTTCTACTGCTTTCCCAGGCCATAGAAGAGAGCTGGATCGGAAGTGGAGCAGCCAGGACTCGAACCAGGTCCCATATGGGATGCTGACACTGCAGGAGGCAGCTTCACCCTCTACACCACAGCTCCAGCCCGCATAATTGATTTCTAAATGTTTTCCTTTGTGGCTTGAAAATATACATGATGTCAATTTATTTTTTTGTTTACTGAGTCTTAATTTGTGGCCTCATCTGGGGCCTATCCTAGAAAATGTTCCATGTGCTGATGAGTAGAATGTGTACTCTATAATTGTTGGGGAAATGTTGTTTAAAGTCTCCTAGGTCCATTTGCTCTATGATACGGTACAACTCTGATTTTTCTTTGATGCCTGTCAGTGGTTGAAGTCTCCTGGTATTACTGTGGTGGAGTCTATCTCTCCCTTTAGCCCTAATAATATTTACGGTATTTGTACGGACTTGTGTGCCTGTATTTTCATATATGTTATATTATCTTGATGAATTGATCCTTTTATGAATATATGATATCCTTGTCTCTTTTTGCAGCTCTTAATTTAAAGTCTATTTTATCTGATACCAGCATGGTTCCTGCAGCTTGTTACTGGTTTCCATTTACATGATATATCTTTTTCCAAGCCTTCATTTTTGCTCTTTTTTTAAAAAAAAAAAAAAGAGGTACAGAGAGGCAGAGGCAGAGAGAGAAGTCTTCCACCTGCTGATTTACTCCCCAGTTGTCTGTAATGGCCTGAGCTGAGCCAATATGAAGCCAGGATCCAGGAGCTTCTTCTGGGTCTCCCACGCTGGTGTGGGGGCCCAAGGACTTGGGCCATCTTCTACTGCTTTCCCAGGCCATAGCAGAGAGCTGGATTGGAAGTGGAGCAGCCGGGTCTAGAACTGGCACCCTTTTGGGATACCGGCCTGCAGGTTGTCGCTTTACCCACTATGCCACAATGCTGGCCCCTCCAATCCTTACATTTTCAGCTTATATGTATATTTATCTGTTAATTGAGTGTAGACAGCATAAAGTTGGATCATGTACATTTGTCCATTCAGGGGGATAAACAATTTATCCATTCAGGAAGTAGACATCTGTGTAAGTTATGATGGTACCAATTATTTCCTCCTAGGATGTTAAAGCTTCCCAGATGCAAGGATACAGCTACACAGGTAAAGGAAGATTAACTAGTTCATAGAATTTATGAGTATTTAAATAGTTACATGTCTTACAGGTTCACTCACTTTTGTTCATACTTCCCTAAGCGACATAGGTAAGGGTTTTCCAGTAGGGTTCTTTCACTATGGACACAGTACAGGTCCCACTTCCTACTGAGGAACCATGGATGGGATGAAGTTGTAGGAGCCCTTGGATGATAGAAGCCCTTACTGACAGCCTCCATCGATGTAAAACTGGCTCTGGGCCTTGTGCATGGTGATTTGCATCCATGGCTTCCTCCAGTGGTTGTGACAGTCCCCGTCACCCCACAGTGGAGGGCCCTGTGTCAGTCACACCTCGTGCGTACCTTTGGGAAGGCCCAGCACTTGCCCTCTGACCCAGTGATGTGGGTTTGTGTTATGTCACATTTTCCATAAGGTGTGGGATCTGGGTGTGTACATTGTTTGTCAGAATCTGAAACAGCTCCAGGGAAATTTGAGTGGGGCTGCCCCATAGATAAGGTTGAGAAAAACATTGGCATTTTCATACTCACTTTGCAAATAATAAAGAGGTAGAATTCGCCGGCGCAGCAGCTCACTAGGCTAATCCTCCGGCTTGTGGCCCCGGCACACCAGGTTCTACTCCTGGTTGGGGCGCTGGATTCTGTCCCGGTTGCCCCTCTTCCAGGCCAGCTCTCTGCTGTGGCCAGGGAGTGCAGTGGAGGATGGCCCAAGTGCTTGGGCCCTGCACCCCATGGGAGACCAGGAGAAGTACCTGACTCCTGCCATCGGATCAGCACGGTGCGCCTGCCACACCGTGCCGGCCGCGGCGGCCATTGGAGCTGAAGCAAAGGCAAAGGAAGACCTTTTTCTCTGTCTCTCTCTCTCACTGTCCACTCTGCCTGTCAAAAAATAAAAAAAGAGGTAGAATTGTCCGCTTATGTTTATTTTATTCCTGTACTCTGTTTCATAATTTTGGATGTAGTTTTGCACGTATATTGCTAGATGTGTAACTCCTTTATTTTTCAGTGTCTAGTAAATGCTATTTGGTAACCTGTAAATGGCAATTGTTCTTAGCTGGTATAATGTAGGTGCATAGACATCTATATCCGATGGTGTCTTTGCTTCTTTTTGTCTCCATCTGCTGTCGTGCACAGGATGCCTAACTAATCCCCATCTATGAAAACCACTGGACAGCGACTCAGTCAGTAGTCCAGCAGGGGGCAGCAGGGAAGAAGTCAACGGTTCTGAGCATCCTGCAGTGTGGACAAACGGCCAGCAGGTGGAGCCCCAAAGCGCCTTGGCTGCCCTGAGCCTGGCCGCACACATGTGCATTTCCCACTGTTGTCTGGCTGCCTCTGTCCGGGAAAGTGCACCCCCGGCTGCTTCTGTTGCAACCTGAGGAGGCACCGCTGCACCTTCAGGGAGACTTGAAGCCACGTTCACAGAGAGGAAAAGGCTCCCGATGTGACACGGGTGCTTGAAGAGGGAGGTTTCTGGGAAGCAGCACCTGAGACGCCCTCGTTTTCCAGAACGTTCTCTGCTGGGGTCTTTACTTCCTCACTTAATGTCTTAGCAAAGTTTACTTTACAAAAATATCTGTCCTTGAGGAGTATAATGGATGCCGTCAGGTCAGACTAGAGTTCTTGTGGATTTAGTATTGCTTAGGGGAGACTCAGAGAGGGACAGATGTCTACACAGCAGGAGAGAAGCCAGAGAATCTGTCACACCCTGCAGTGTGGTCTGGGGAGAGGCCGCTTCTGTCAGAGCCTGAATTGGAGGGACAATGGGAGCCCCAAGTGCCTGATGCTTTTTTTTTTTTAACAGGTAGAGTTACAGACAGTGAGAGAGAGAGAGACAGAGAGAAAAGTCTTCCTTCCATTGGTTCACTCCCTAAATGGCCACCACGGCCAGCACTGCACTGATCCAAAATCAGGAGCCAGGTGCTTTCTCCTGGTCTCTCGTGCGGGTGCAGAGCCCAAACACCTGGGCCATCCTCCACTGCACTCCCGGGCCACAGCAGAGAGCTGGACTGGAAGAGGAACAACCGAGACTAGAACTTGGTGCCCATACGGGATGCTGGTGCTTCAGGCCAGGGCGTTATCCTGCTGTGCACAGCGCTGGCCCAAGGGGTGTTGAATTTTATCTGCATCTATTGAAATGACCATATGGGTTTTTTTAAAAGAGCTTTTTAAAATTTACTTGAGAGGTAGAGTTACAGACAGAGAGAGGGAAGAGGAGCAGCCGGGGTATGAGCTGGTGCCCATATGGGATGCCAGCAGCACAGGTGGAGGCCTCGCCCACGATGCTACAGTGAAGGCCCCAACCACATGGTTTTTGTTCTTCATTCTATTGATGTGATTTATGACACCTACTGATTTGTGAATGTTCACGCGCACTTGCATTTCTTGGATAAATTCCACTGGATCATCATGTGTGATCTTTGTGATGTGGTTTTGGATTTAATTTGCTAATTTTTTTGAGAATCTGCATCTATGTTCATTGAGGATCTCGTTTGTAGGTTTCTTTTCGTGTCATATCTTTGTTTGGTTTTGGTATCAAAGTGTTACTGGGCTCATAAGAAGAGTTTGGCAGAGTTCCATGCTGTTTCGTATTTGGAATAATTAGAGAAGTATTGGAGTTACTTGCTCTTTGAATGTTTTATAGAATCCAGCAGCAAAGCTATCAGGTCCTGGGCTTTTCCTTGATGTAAGACTTTTGGTTACTGCCCCAATCTCATTGCTTGTTACAAGTCCATTTAGGTTCTGTATATCATCCTGATTTAGTCTTTTTTTTAAGATTTATTTTATTTATTCAAAGAAGTTACAGAGACGTAGAGGTAGAGGTAGAGACAAGGAGAGAGAGACAAGGAGAGAGAGAGAGAGAGAGATTGAGAGATCTTTCATCATTGTAGAGATCTTTCACTCCTCAAATGGCTGAAATGGCTGGAGCTGAGCCGACCTGAAGCCAGGAGCCCTAGGACTTGGACAATTCTCCACTGCTTTCCCAGGAGACTGAATGGGAAATGGAGCAGCTGGGACTCAAACTGGTGCCCATATGGGATGCTGGCACTGCAGGCCAGGGCTTTAACCTAATGTGTCACAGAGCCAGTCCTCCTGATTTAGTCTTAGTAGGTTACATGTATCCAGGAGTTTATCCATTTCTTCCAGGTTTTCCAGTTTATTAGCATACAATTCTTCACAGTAATTTCTTGTAAGATTTTGCATTTCAGTGCTGTTGGTTGAAATATCTCCTTTTTCATCTCTAATTTTATTTGAGTTTTCTCTCTCTCTTTCTTTGTTAGTGTGGCTAGAAGTTTAACTATTTTCTTTATCTGCTCAAAATGCCAACTTTTTCCTTTGTTGTTTTTTGAAAATTTCCAAATTTCCTTTATTTCTACTCTGATCCTTAATTATTTCTGACCTCCTGCTGATTTGGGGTTTGGTTTTTTCTCATTTTTCTAAGAATTCAAGATACATCATTCGATCTTTAATTTGAGGGATTTGTCTTTTTTGATGTAAACACTTAATGCTGTAAACTTCCCTATTAATACTGCCTTTGCTGTGTCTCACAGGTTTTGATACGTTGTGTTCTCATTTTCATTTATTTCAAGAAAGTTTTTCATTTTAATTTCTTCAATGACCCATTGATCAATCAGTAGCATGTTTAATTTCCAAGTATTTATGAGTATTCTGTTGTTCTTTTTTGGGGGGACAGGCAGAGTGGACAGTGAGAGAGAGAGACAGAGAGAAAGGTCTTCCTTTGCCTTTGGTTCACCCTCTAATGGCCGCCATGGCCAGCGCCCTGTGGCAGGTGCACCGCGCTGATCCGATGGCAGGAGCCAGGTACTTATCCTGGTCTCCCATGGGGTGCAGGGCCCAAGCACTTGGGCCATCCTCCGCTACACTCCCTGGCCACAGCAGAGTGCTGGCCTGGAAGAGGGGCAAGTGGGACAGAATCCGGCACCCCGACCGGGTCTAGAACCCAGTGTGCCGGCACCGCAAGGCGGAGGATTAGCCTAGTGAGCAGCGGCACCGGCCTACATTGTTCTTGTTGTTGATTTCTAGTTTTATTGGTTTCTGGTCTGAGAAATTACATGATATAATTTCAGTCTTTTCACATTTGCTGAGACTTATGTGTGGCCTAACATAGGGTCCTATCCTGGAGAATGTTCCGTGTGCTGATGAGAAGAACATGTGTTCTGCAGCTACGGGTGAAATGCACTGGACATGTCTGCTATGTCCACTTGCTCAATAGTCGGTTTCAACTCTGATGTATCTTTATTGATTTTCTGTCTGCATGATCTGTCCTTTAGTGAGAGTGGGGTGTTGAAGGCACCCACTGTGATGTATTGGAGTCTGTCTCTTCCTTTAGGTCTAGTACTATTTGCTGCATATATCTGAGTGGTCTTGTGTTGGGTATATTCATACTTCTGATTGTTATGTCTTCTTGCTGAGTTGTATAAAAATATAGTGTCCTTTTTATCTCTTTTACAATTTTTAATTTAAAGTCTGTGTTACCTGATATCAGAATAGCTATGCCTGCTCAGTTTGGTTTCTAGTTGCCTAGTATATCTTTTTCCAACCCCTCACTTTCAGACTGTGTGTGTCTTGGTGAAGTAAGTTCTTGTAGGCAGCCTATAGTGGAGTCTTGATTCTTTATCCATGCAACCGATCTAAGTCTTTTAGTTGGAGAATTTAATCCATTTATATTCAAGGGAAGTATTGATAGAAAAGAACTAAGACGTTTATTTTGTTGATTGGACACTGATTCTACCTGCTCTGTTACTGTATTTGTTGGTGTCCTGTGTTTTCATGTTTATTTCTAATGCAGGAAGCCCTTCAGAATTTCTTGGAAGGCTGGTCTTGTAGTGGTGAACTCTCTCACTTTTTGCTTAACTGGAAAATGCCTTGTTTCTTTTTCACTTTTAAAGGATAGCTTTGCTGGATATAATATTCTTGGTGAACTTTTTTCTTTTTTTTTTAAGATTTTATTTATTTATGTATTTGAGAGTTAGAGTTACAGAGGTAGAGACAGAGAGAGAGAGAGGTCTTCCCTCTGCTGGTTCACTCCCCAAATGGCCACTATGGTAGGAACTGCTTTTCTTCTGGGTCTCCCACGAGGGTGCAGGGGCCCAAGGACCTGGGCCATCTTCCAGTGCTTTTCCAGGCCACAGCAGAGAGCTGGATCGGAAATAGAGCAGTGGGGACTCCAAGTGTCACCTACGTGGGATGCTTGATGTTATCTAATTGGTTTTTCTTTATATGTAACTTGATTCTTTTCTCTGGCTGTCTTTGGAATTCTCTCTTTGTCTAACTTTCGACAGTATGACTAGAATTTGCCTTAGGGAGATCTTTCTTGGTTGAGTCTACTTGGTGTTCTTTGGGCTTCTTGTATCTGGATTTCGGTGTCTCTTTAAAGACATGGGACATTTTCAACTATTACTTTATTTAGCAGATTCTCAACACCTTTCTGCTTTTCCTATCTTTTAGGATTACCTTCCGGGGTCTTTTGCAAGAAGTCTTTGCCGGTACCTATATCTTGCAGGATTTCTCCAATGTTCTCTAATAATTTGATGGTGTCAGGTCATAGATTTAAGTCTTTAATCCATGTTGAGTGGATTTTTGTGTAAGGTGAAAGGTAGGGGTCTTGCTTCATGCTTCTGCATGTGGAAATCCAGTTTTCCCAGCACCATTTATTAAATAGACTGTCCTTACTCCAGGGATTGGTTTTGGATCCTTGGTCAAATATAAGTTGGATGTCGATCTTTGGATTGATTTCTGGTGTTTCTATTCTGTTCCATTGGTCTATCCATCTGTTTCTGTACCAGTACCATGCTGTTTTGATTACAACTGCCCTGTAGTATGTCCTGAAATCTGGTATTGTGATGCCTCCAGCTTTGTTTTTGTTGTACAAGATTGCTTTATCTATTCAAGGTCTCCTGTATCTCCATATGAATTTTAGCATAATTTTTTCCAGATCTGAGAAGAATGTCTTTGGGATTTTGATTGGTATTGCATTGAATCTATAAATTGCTTTTGGGAGAATGGACATTTTGATGATGTTGATTCTTCCAATCCATGAGCATGGAGTTTTTTCCATTTTTTTGGTATCCTCTTCTATTTCTTCTTTAAGATTTTGTAATTCTCATCGTGGAGATCTTTAACGTCCTTGGTTAAGTTTATTCCAAGGTATTTATTGTTTTGTGGCTGTTGTGATAGGATTGATCTTAGAAGTTCTTCCTTAGCCGTGGCATTGTCTGTGTATACAAAGGCTGTTGATTTTTGTGCATTGATTTTATATCCTGCTACTTTGCCAAACTCTTCTATGAGTTCCAATAGTCTCTTAGTAGAGCTCTTTGGGTCCCCTAAATAATGAATCATATCATCTGCAAAGAGGGATAGTTTGAGTTCTTCCTTCCCAATTTGTATCCTTTTAATTTCTTTTTCTTGCCTTATGGCTCTGGCTAAAACTTCCAGAACTATATTGAATAGCAGTGGTGAGAGTGGTCATCCCTGTCTGGTACCAGATCTCAGTGGAAATTCTTCCAACTTTTCCCCATTCAATAGCATGTTGGCCATTGGTTTTCCTTTTTTTTTTTTAATTTTTTGACAGGCAGAGTGGACAGTGAGAGAGAGAGACAGAGAGAAAGGTCTTCCTTTTGCCGTTGGTTCACCCTCCAATGGCCACCACAGTCGGCGCACCGCACTGATCCGATGGCAGGAGCCAGGTACTTATCTTGGTCTCCCATGGGATGCAGGGCCCAAGTACTTGGGCCATCCTCCACTGCACTACCTGGCCACAGCAGAGAGCTCGCCTGGAAGAGGGGCAAATGGGACAGAATCTGGTGCCCCGACCGGGACTAGAACCCGGTGTGCTGGCGCCGCAAGGTGGAGGATTAGCCTAGTGAGCTGCAGCGCCAGCTGGCCGTTGGTTTTTCATAAACTGCTTTGATTGTATTGAGGAATGTTCCTTCCATACCCAGTTTGCTTAGAGTTTTCATCATGAAAGGGTGTTGTATTTTATCAAATGCCTTCTCAGCATCTATTGAGATAATCATATGGTTTTTCTTCTGCAGTCTGTTAATGTGGTGTATCACATTGATTGATTTGCACGCATTGAACCATCCCTGCATACCAGGGATAAATCCCACTTGGTCTGGGTGGATGATCTTTCTGATGTGTTGTTGCATTCTATTGGCGAGAATTTTATTGAGGATTTTCGCATCTATGTTCATCAGGGATATTGGTCTGTAATTCTCTTTCAATGCTGCATCTTTTTCCGGCTTAGGAATTAAGGTGATGTTGGCTTCATAGAAAGAATTTGGGAAGATTCCCTGTTTTTCGATTGTTCTGAATAGTTTGAGAAGAATTGGAGTTAGTTCTTCTTTAAATGTCTGATAGAATTCAGCAGTGAATCCATCTGGTCCTGGGCTTTTCTTTGTTAGGAGGGCATTTATTACTGTTTCAATTTCTGTCTCAGTTATGGGTCTGTTTAGGTTTTCTATGTCTTCCTGGTTCAATTTAGGTAGGTTGCATGTGTCCAGGAATCTATCCATTTCTGATAGGTTTCTCTGTTTGCTGGCATACAGGTCCTTGTAGTAATTTCTCATGATTCTTTTTATTTCTGTGGGATCTGTTGTTATGTTTCCTTTTTCATCTCTGATTTTATTGATTTGGGTCTTTTCTCTTCTTTTTTTAGTAGGGCCAATGGGGTGTCAATTTTGTTTATTTTATCAAGAAACCAGCTCCTCATTTGGCTTATTTTTTGTAATTTTTTTATTCAATCCTGTTTATTTCTTCTCTGATTTTAATTATTTCTCTTCTCCTACTAGATTTGGGTCTGGTTTGCTGCAGATTTTCTAGATCCTTGAGATGCATTGAAAGCTCATTTATTTGGTGCCTTTCCAATTTCTTGATGTAGGCACCTAGTGCTATAAACTTTCCTCTTAACACTGCTTTTGCTGTATCCCATAAGTTTTGGTATGTTGTGCTGTTATCCTCATTTACTTCCAGAAAATTTTTGATTTCTCTTTTGATTTCTTCTATGACCCAGTGTTCATTCAGTAGCATGTTGTTCAATCTCCATGTGTTTGCATATGCTCTAGGGATTCCTGAGTTGCTAATTCCACCTTCATTCCACTATGGTCTGAGAAGCTGCATGGTATGATTCTAATTCTTTGGAATTTGTTGAGACTTGCTTTATGCCTAGTATGTGGTCAATCCTAGAGAAGGTTCCATGTACTGCTGAGAAGAATGTAAATGCTTTATGTGTAGGATCAAAAGTTCTGTAGATATCTGTTAGATCCATTTGGGCTATAGTGTCATTTAAATCTACTGTCTCCTTGTTGATCTTCTGTCCTGTTGATCTGTCTATTTCTGAGAGTGGAGTATTGAAGTCCCCCAGTACTATTGTATTGGGGTCTAAGTCTCCCTTTAAGTCCCTTAACAAATCTTTTAAATAAACCGGTGCCCTGTAATTAGGTGCATATACATTGATAATCGTTATATCTTCCTGTTGAATTGATCCCTTAATCATTATATAGTGCCCCTCTTTGTCTCTCCTAACAGATTTTGTGGTAAAGTTTATGTTGTCAGATATTAAGATGGCTACAGCTGCTCTTTTTTCATTTCTGTTGGCATGGTATATCTTTTTCCAGCCTTTCACTTTCAGTCTGCATGCATCTTTGTTGGAAAGATGTGTTTCTTGTAAGCAGCAAATAGATGGGTTTTGTTCCTTAACCCAGTCAGCCAATCTGTGTCTTTTAACTGGACAGTTCAGGCCATTAACGTTCAATGTGACTATTGATAAGTAGTAACTTTGCCCTGCCATTTCCCAAGGATATCTTCTAATATATGTTTTGAACTTCCTGTGATCTTTTGCTGTGAGGTTTCCTTCGTTTACCTTCTTTCACATTGATGACCGTGTTTCTGTGTTTCTCTGTGTAGCACATCTTTAAGCATCTTTTGCAGGGCTGGACGAGTGGCGACAAATTCTTTCAATTTCTGTTTGCTGTGAAAGGTCTTTATTTCACCTTCATTCACAAATGAGAGCTTAGCAGGATATAATATTCTGGGCTGGCACTTTTTCTCTCTTAGTACCTGGGCTCTATCTCGCCATTCCCTCCTAGCTTGTAGGGTTTCTGATGAGAAGTTAGCTGTGAGTCTGATTGGAGATCCTCTGAGAGTAATCTGATGTTTCTCTCTTGCACATTTTAGGATCTTTTCTTTATGTTTCACTGTGGTGAGTTTGATTACAATGTGTCATCATGAGGATCTCTTTTGGTCACGTTTACTAGGGGTTCTATGAGCTTCCTGTACTAGGATGTCTCTGTCCTTCTCCAAACCTGGGAAGTTCTCTGCTAGTAGCTCACTAAAAAGGCCTTCTAATCCTTTCTCTCTCTCCATGCCTTCAGGAACTCCTAGAACCTGAATGTTGGGTTTTTTAATAGTATCTTGAAGATTCTCGACAATATGTTTTAGATTTCTAATTTCCTCTTCTTTTCTTTATATTTTCCTGTTCTCTGTCTTCTAAGTCCGATATTCTCTCTTCTGCTTCACTCGTTCTGTTTTTAAGGCTCTCTAATGTGTTTCTCATTTAATCTATTGAATTCTTCATTTCATTATTTCTCGTCACTATCACAGTTTCATGTTCTACTAGTTGTTTCATTTCATTTTGATTCCTCCTTAATATTTCATTTTCACAAGAGAGATTTTCTATCTTGTCCATTAAGGATTTCTGTAGTTCGAGAATTTGTTCTTGAGAACTTCTTAATGTTCTTATCAATTTTTTTGTGATCTGTATCTTGCATTTCTTCTATCTCATCATCTTCATAATCTTGAATTGGGGTGTCTATTTCATTTGGGGGCATCATAGTGTCTTCCTTGTTCTTGTTACCTCAGTTTCTGCGTTTGTTGTTTGTCATATTGGAGATATTCTTTGGATTCTTTGCTGTGGTGCTTTTTCTCATTGTACTGTGACTCTAGATTCAGTGGACTGTCTGCTTTTGATGGATCCTTAGAGGCGGTAATGGATGTGGCCAGAGAGCTCTGTTTGGTTCTTCAGGGTTAAGGGTGTGCCAAAGGTGATCCACCCAGATTGTTCTCTCACTCGCTTGCTCTCTCTCTCTCTCTCTCTTTTTTTTCTGACTCAGTTGGGAAGTAATTCCACACAGCTGAGTGTGATTGAGGGTAGTTGATGTATTAAATCTGGCCCCTGTGGGTATTTGTCTGCTTACCCCTGGGAGCACACACAGAGTTTATGGAGCCCTCAGTGTGGTCTCAAATTTCTCTGCAGTCTCTTACCAGTTTGCACAAGTTACCGAGTTTGTGTACTCGGTGAGTTCTCTCTCCTCCCGTCAGATTTTCACAGTCTCAGTTCATTAGCTCCACACTTTCACTAACTAGGTCTTAACCTCCTGTTATTTCTCCCAACCAGAGTCAGGTTTTTCTGCTTGGCTAATGGCAGGCACCTCTCTACATATGTAAAATGGCGCCTGCTCTTTGTCTTGCTCAGCTTTCTAAGGTGAGTGGAGAGAGAGGTTAATGTCCGTGCCGGTTCCCCTTATTTGTTCATTTTTTCTCTCCTCCCAGTCAGCCTGGTGAACTTTCCCCAGTGGGGCTTCAGGCCTCATTCCCTGTGGGCTCTTTCTGCCTTTCCCCGCCAATGTCTTGGGTTACTGAGGCTTTTTGTCTCACCTCCCCTTCCCGCACTGGCATGCACACTCTGCGACTCACGTGGCTCGGCTCCCGCGGCGGCTCGGCTTCCACGTGGTGGGGACCTTGCTCTCCCCGTAGGTCCTCCATGTCACTTCCACTAGATCCAGAAGAATTTCCTCTGCAATTTTTTCCTGAGCCTTTTCCTGAGGCTACAGTAATTCAACTTTTATTAAATATCATTTCCTGGACTATCGGTGTGTGCCCTCACTATTCTGCCATCTTGTCTCCGCCCCTTATTATTATTTTTTAAAGATGTATTTATTTGAAAGGCAGAGGTACAGAGAGAGGGAAGGAGGGAGGGAGGGAGAAAGAGAGATAAGGAGAGAGAGACAGAGAAAGACAGAGAAAAAAAAGAGAGAGAGAGATCTTCTGTCCTCTGGTTCACTCCCCAGATGGCTGCAAATTGTTGGAGCTGGGCCAGGAGGCAGGAGATTCCTCCGGGTCTCCCACATGGGTGCAGGGGCCCAAGCACTTGGGCCATTTTCTGCTGCTTTCCCAGATGCATTAGCAGGGAGCTGGATTGGAAGCAGAGCAGCCAGGGCTCGAACCGGTGTCCATATGGGATGCTAGCATCCTGATCTAGCACCTGTGTTCAAGGTGCTATAGCCAAGAGGTGGAGGCAACCTTTTTTGCAAGGCCTCTACACATGGACTGAAGACTCTGACTTGGGTGCAGTTTCACAGCACATACTGGGACCCTTGCTGGTTCTGGGGACCCCAAGCAACTGCCCTCATTTCGTCCAGACCACTATGTCTAGCCTCAGCCCCAGGGCACTGAAGAGAGAGACTTTGCCTGGGATGATAGAAACAGACATCTTAAACAGATGTCTCCCAGTCGATTCCCAAAGGAATCGACCTCATTGGCAATGGAGAATGAAGGCACACATGCTTTTAGGTGCTCTGGAGAACCATGGGGATTGTGGGGAAAGGCAATTAGGGACAGAGTCATGATCAGGCCAAACTGTAGGGCCAGCCAGTCTGCAAGAGAGAATTGTGAATAATACAGATAAGAGTGATGTAGGTAATGAGGTATTGTTTTTTTTTTGACTCTGGTCATGTACAAAGATACACATTCTAAGTACTGACATAAATAAAAAGCACAATCAGATAAAGTTTATTTAGAAGATGAGAAACTGGACACACACACACATGTGAGCATGGGTTGCTCCATGTAGAGAAATCAGTCGCAGTCATGAGTAGACAGTGGGCCAGATTTGCCTGCGAAGAGAATGGGTGGGAGAAGGAAGACAGGGCTCCAGGCAGTCCCTCCAGCCATAGTCTGTGGTGGAAGAGAGACCCCCTCCCTTCTTATGGTCTCTTACGAGCTTGGGGCAGTGCCTTTCCAGGCGTGGAGCTACCTGGGAATGAATTATACGGCACCTCCACAAGTTCCACATGGAGCTCATTATAAATATTGACAGGTCCCGGATGAAGCAGCAACATCCCAGGAAAGGGGGTGTCTGGATTGACAAGTGAGAGGATAGAATTACACACAGGGGCTTGTGACCTGCATCTCAGCAATCCTAAACAAACTTCCTGCCTATTTCTATCACATCAAAAGAAGCTGAAATGTCAAAAAAGAGACAGCACGCGCGGTGGGTGTCACGCAATGTCCCTTCAAGAGAGCCGTTATTGACTGGATTAGTTTTGTGGGGCACAAAATTTATAACTCAGGACATTGTAGGAAATGATAACGCAACCAGCCAGTGGTTCATGGAGTTCAAGAGCTGGGTGTGTTTAGGGGAAGAGAGGAAGAGAGCCCTCCCCATGCACTGCTGTCCTGAATGTCTGCAGACATGGAAAAAGCTGAGCCTCTCTGAGGAGCAAAATCAAGAGGTGCAGGGAGGAAACAGACTTTATTAAAATATTAAGCTGATCACTAAGCAAATAAATGAGAAGATAAAAACCAACCAGTCTTCGAGAGAGGAGAATCACACCCAGCATTGCTACGATCTACAATGTCTTTTCAAAAAAAAAAAAAAAAGTAAGCAAAAAATCCAGGAAGGCATGACCCACACACTGGGAGGAAAAAGCAGGCCAGGAAACTGCCTGTGAGAGGGCTCAGATGTTGGACTTAGCAGAAAGAGACGTGCATTGGGCCTTTTAGAATGAAAAAAAAAAAAAGTAGCAACCACAAGAAAGCTGGAGTGGCTGCTGTGCTATCAGGCAAGATAAACAACCTGAAAATGTTACTAGAGAGAAACAGGGACACTTAATACTGTCAAAAATATATAACAGTCCCAGATAAATATCCAGCCAATGGCAAAGGACCAAGATACATGGAACAGCACTGACAAAATGAAGGGAGAAATAGACAAGTCGACCAAAATGGCTGGAGATTTCCACAACCTGCTTTCAGAAACGTACAGAAAAATTCGACCAAAGGTCAACAAGGAAGTGGAAGGTCAGAGCAACACTATAAACCGATTATATCTAACAGACATCTCTGGAACACTTCATCCAACAACGGCAGAATATACCTTCTTATCAAGTGCAAATACAACATCCTGTAGACCATAGACTCAACTAAGCCTAGAGAGAATTATTAAAAGCTGTAACAAATTTAAAAGATAGAAACGTATAAAGTTCATTTCCAACACAGAGTAAAATGAAAAACCAGTAGCAGTAAAAAATCGAGGAAATTAAAAAGTATGTGAAACTTAAGCAACACTTTTTTTTAAAATTACATATTTGAGAGGCAGAGTTACAGAGAGAGAGAGAGAGAGAGAGAGAGAGAGAGAATGAGAAACAGTAAGAAATCCTCCATCCTGTGGTTCACTCCCCAAATGGCCACAGCAGCCAGGGCTTGTCCAGGCTGAAGCCAGGAGCCTGGAACTCCATCGTGGGTCTCCCCTGTGGGTGGAACTCAACTACTTGAGAGCATCACCCAGTGCAGCAATAGCAGGGAGCTGGATCAGAAGTGGAGCCTCTGGGACTCAACTGGGCACTCCTGACGTGGGGTGTGGGCATCCCAAGCAAAGGCTTAAACTGCCGTGCCACCACACGCTCCTCACAATTACTTACAAAAATGCAGCTGTAACAAAGCACCATGAATCCTGCGGCGTAATGCAACAGGAATTCCCTACGTTAGAGCTGTGCAGGGTAGGAGTGGAGGTGGTCCTGGCCGGGCGGCCTTGCGTAGGGTCCCGTAAGCCTGCTCAGGTGTGGGCAGGGCTGCATCCCTGTACTACAGACTCTGGGGAGGAGGCGGCTGCTGAGTTCATCCAGATTTTGGGCTGAACTCTGTTCCTCAAGGGTGTAGTACTGAGGACCCCCTTTCCTTGCTGTCTGTCACCTGCGGGCTGGTGCCATGTTTCCATGTGGCTCCTGTCTACAGTCATGGGCTCCGTCTCTCTCTCGCCCCCTCAGCTCTCTCTGACCTGCCCTTCTGTGTCCCCTCTCTCACTCAGCCCAGATTAAGTTCTCTGACTCCTGCCATCAGACTGGGCCCACTGGTGTGGAGGTGCCTCTGGGAAGGCCCATGGCCGTGACATCAGTGACACCTGCTAAGGCTCTCCTGCCCAGCGACACGGTCACAGGACATAGGGTGAGGACTGGAGGTTCTTTTGGGAGGCCACTCCATCTACTACAGTCCTCTAAACAGGCGTTTCTTGCTGCCATCCCACCACACTTATTCTTTCTGGGTCACCAAGGACCTACACGTTACCAGATCCAGCGGTCAGTCCTCAGTGTGGCTGGCGTTGGCCCTCTGTAACACTGGATCTGCCTGACGCCTTTCTTTGCGTGATGGTTTCAGCCCCTGCCTTTACGGTCCTTTGTCCCTGACAGCTCTTGGTCTGCTTTGCTGCTTCCTGCTTTAACCCACCGCCTGGAGCTGCCTGGCTCCAAGGCTCTGGTCTTGAATCTGTTCTCCCTCCAACTAAGTGGTTGCACTTCTTCAATAGCTTGAACAGCTATAACTCTATGATTCCTGAATGACCTGCTGGAGTGATTGAGACTACTGGATTGTGGCATCCCTGAAATTAAGAACTGGCTTCAGTAAAACACTGCCCTGCATTTGACGCTGACTCAGCAATCCATGGTGCTGGATGCAGACCAGGAGAGCTCTTTTCTCCCGAGGTGGACGCCCAAGATGAGGAAATCGCATCATTGGAAGTTGTCAATCACACCCTGCTGATCCATGATCCTGTGGAGCTCAAGAGAGGCTGGGGGAGGCAGAAGCAGTGCCTCTGCCTCTCTTCTAACTCAGCAATTGATTATTGGGGTCTAATACCAAGTGTATAGCCACCACTTCCTCTCCTGAGTATCATAAAGTGTATTTTCACTATCCCTTACTATAAAAGGTGACTTTTTTTTTAAAGGTTATATTTATTTATTTGAAAGGCAGAGTTAGAGAGTGAGAGTGAGAGAGAGAGAGCTTCCATCTGCTGGTTCACTCCCCCCATGGCTGCAATGGATGGATCTGGGCTAGTTCAAAGCCAGGAGACAGGAGCTTCTTCTGGGTCTCCCACATAGGTGCAGGGGCCCAAGGATTTGGGCCATCTTCCACTGCTTTCCCAGGCCATAGCAGAGAGCTGGTTTGGAAGTGGAACATCCAGGACAAACTGGCACCCATATGGGATGTCGGCACTACCTGCTAAGGCACAGTGCCGGCCCTTTTCTTTTTGTTTTGCAACTGTTTTGACTCTTTATTGATCCAAAAGGTGTTCATGGAGGGCCAATTCTTCACTGTGCCCCCACAGAGAATACAATCAAGAACAGGACAGGTAGGGAGCTTACAGACAGGTGACGAATAAGAGAGAGGGAAGTGCAGGTTGTGATTAGGGTTTGAGATAAGAAGAGAGACAGGGCACCTCCTGGAGAAGAAGCCAGGACAGTGTGGAGAAGCATCATAGGAGAGGACCTGAGATGACAGCATTTCAACTCAACCTCATGGATGAGAAGCAGCTGCCATCGCCACACTGGCATCCCCAGAATTCTTGGCTGAGTGATCAGCATGCCTCATGAGGATACAGCTGAGCCCTCTGGAGGGGGGGGGCTTCATGCAGGGCTGATGCGACTGGAGCCCAGTGCATGGGGACACTGTATTGCTTGCAAGTCTGAAGGCGTGCTCAGGGCACAATGTCAGACCTCCAGGCCAAGGTGCACTCAGGGCCCTCCTCACACAGGTCACTGTAGGCCCTGGTGCGGGGCCACAATGTTACTCTGCAGGGTTTTGCAGCATGGGACTGAGCATGTCACGTCACTGTTTGTCATGCCTGGTTCTGACTGCCAGTAGATGATGGTTGGAAGGCAAGGCCATTGTGAAGCAGGTACCCAGTCAGCCAAGGGTGTAGCCCTGATCTGCAATACCTGGGGATCTGTTCTGGGAGTGGCTGTGACCTTGGAAGAAGCAGTGGACAGAGCTGCAGTATAGGCCGGAGACCTGGCCTGCTGGGTGCACTCTCCTCTCAGCCCGGAGCACAGATGCAGTGACTACTCTGCCTTGAAAGCAGCAATTTCGGGGCCGGTGCTGTGGCGCAGCATGCTGAGCCGGTTTGTGTCCCAGCTGCTCCTCTTCCAATCCAGCTCTCTGCTGTGGCCAGGAAAAGCAGTGGAAGATGGCTCAAGTGCTCTGGCCCCTGTACCCAAGTGGGAGACCCTGAGGAAGCTCCAGGTTCCTGGCTTCGGATTGGCGCAACTCTGTCCTTTGTGATCATTTGGGGGGTGAACCAGCACATGGAAGACCTCTCTCTCTGTCTTTCCCTCTCTATGTCTGTAACTCTACCTCTCAATTAAATCCATCTTTTTTTTTTTTTTTGACAGGCAGAGTGGACAGTGAGAGAGAGAGACAGAGAGAAAGGTCTTCCTTTTCCATTGGTTCACCCTTCAATGGCCGCTGTGGCCGGTGCGGCCGGCGCACCGCACTGATCTGAAGCCAGGAGCCTGGTGCTTCTCCTGGTCTCCCATGGGGGTGCAGGGCCCAAGCACTTGGGCCATCCTCCACTGCACTCCCGGGCCACAGCAGAGAGCTGGACAGGAAGAGGAGCAACCGGGACAGAATCTGGCACTCCGACCGGGACTAGAACCTGGTGTGCCGGCACTGCAGGCAGAGGATTAGCCTATTGAGCCACGGCGCCAGCCAAATAAATCTTTAAAAAACCCAGAAAAAACAAAAAACCTGAGCCTGAAAAGTAATCCCTTTGATCCAAGATCATATATTTTGTATCTCTTAATAAGAAAATTTTATAAATATATATTTAAATATTTATTTATTTGAAAGGCACAGCTATGAACAGAGGGAGAGACAGAGAGCGAGTAAGAGAGAGAGAGAGAGAGGGAGAGAAAGAGGTCTTCTATCCACTGGTCCACTGATGGCCAGGAAATCCAGGGCTGAACCAGGCTGAAGACAGGAGCTAGGAGCGTAATCCTGGTCTCCTATATGAGTTCAGGACCCAAATACTTGGGCCATCTTCTGCTTTTCCCAGGCCATTAGCAGGGAACTGGATTGGAACTTGAGCAGCTGGGACACGAACTGGCATGATGGCATTGCAGGCAGCAGCTTAGCCCAGCCCCCTATAAATATTTTTAGAAGTCACAATAAGTCAGGCACTTTAAAAAATTATTTGTGTGTGTGTGAGAGAGAGAGAGAGAGAGAGAGAGCAAGCTCATCTTCTGGTTCACTCCCCAGATGCCTATAACTAAGGCTGAAGCCAAGAGCCAGGGACCCAGTCCAGGTCTCCCTTGTAGGCTGCAGGGACTGAAATACTTGAACTATCCACACTGTCTCCTGCAGTCTGCTTTAGCAGGAAGCTGAAGTCAGGAGCCAGGGCTGGGTATTGAACCCGGGTCTCCAGTGTTGAATAAGTGTGTCTTAACTGCTGGGCCAAACACTCATCCCCATCATGCACTTTTTTTTTGACAGGTTGATTTATAGACAGTGAGAGAGAGAGATAGAGAGAAAGGTCTTCCTTCCATTGGTTCACCCACAAATGGCTGCTACGGCCGGCGCTGCGACAATCCAAAACCAGGAGCCAGGTGCCTCCTCCAGGTCTCCCATGCGGGTGCAGGGCCCAAGCACTTGGGCCATCTTCCACTGCCTTCCTGGGCCACAGCAGAGAGCTGGACTGGAAGAGGAGCAACCGGGACTAGAACCCGGTGCCCACCCCGTCATGCACTTTAAAACCTTTCTTCAGTCTCTCAAATACTTTTTGAACAAAACAAGACACAGATAATAAAGGAATGAACGGTTTTCCAAAACAGCAGTGTCTTTAAAATACAGAGTACAGCACACCCTCCACATTCCACAGTCATGGCTGCTTGCTGCCATTGTCTAGGGTGTCTGGGCCTCCCTGGGCCAGGCTGTGCTTAGCACACACTTGGTCGAGCCCCTCTCGCCATTCCCAGTGCTGTGCGCTGAGTGGAAGGAGATGGAAGAGGCAGATTCTGCCCTGGTGCAGGGAGAACTGGTTCTCTTAGCCTGAGAACCTCTGCTCCCATCATAGTTAAGAAACAAATGAATAGAGATCTTGCTTGATTCCCTTTCTAGACATAAACACATCTTGAAGATCAAAAATAAAACACCACTGAGCATACGCAGTGGATGGCCACTGCATAGTGGACAAAGTGAGGGAAAGTGACATCTGTCCCAGGAGGTCCCTTCTCTGGGCTGGCCTGTGGTTGACCTTTGTGGCCACTTTCTGGTAAGACGCACAGCTTGGTCGCATGTTTACATGGTTTAGCTATGGAAGGACACAGACAGCCTTGTATTGTTGGGAACAGATGGAAAAGTCATCACATTTTCCCCTGACCTTTTTTAGTAAAGGAAAACATTTTCATTGGATTGTATAAACCACTGGCTTGGGGCCAGTGTTGTGACACAGTGGGTTAAGCCGGTACTTGCAACGCTGGCATCGATACCAGAGCACAGATTGAATCCCACTTCTTCTCCTTCTCCTTCTCATTCTCCTCTTCCTCTACCTCCTCCTCCTCCTCCTCCTCTTTCTTCTTAAAATTTTATTTATTCAAAAGAGTTACAGAGAGAGGTAGAGCCAGAGAGAGAGAGAAAGAGGTCTTCATCCACAGGTTCGCTCCCCAAATTACTGCAGAGCTGAGCTGATCTGAAGCCAGGAGCCAGGAGCTTCTTCCAGGTCTCCAACACGGATACAGGGGCCCAAGAACTTGGGCCATCTTCTACTGCTTTCCCAGGCCATAGCAGACAGCTGGATCAGAAGTGGAGCAGCTGGGATTTGACTGACACCCATATGGGATGCTGGCACTGCAGGCTAGGGCTTTAACCCGCTGCGCCACAGCACAGACCCCCCCCCTATTCCACTTATGATCCAGCTCTCTGCTAATGTGTTTAGGAAGCAATGGAAGATTGTCCAAGTACTTGGGCTCCTGTCAACTTAATTCCCTTAAAAAACTATTTAATTATGCAAATAAGATTAATCACATCATCAAGAAGCGAGTTACCTGAGTTGGCTATTTAGCAGATTGTGTTATTTCAGTGTCTACAGAGATGTGACTATCTCTAAGATAAAAGCTCAACTTGTGGAGTGCAGGTTAGTTTTCCAGAATGTGGCCCCCGCCCCCAGTCCTGGACATCCCAGGAGCCCCGCATGCATTCACAGGGCTCACACTACACACACCTGCTGCTCTGAACAAGTGCACATCAAGCCACATGAGTGTTTTGCACCGAGGGCTCCTCACATACACTCAACACTCTTCTTTCCTGTCCTCCTCACTCCGATCTGCCAAAGCCTCACAGATAACACAACTGAGTCAACTAAAATAGTTCCAAGTTCTACGGCACTAAGGTCTATAAGGCACTTGTCCACTTAAGGCAACGACTTCCAGTGCCTACCGGGAGAAAGGACATTTTTATGCTGTTCTCTGCGTGTCTTCTTTTCCATGATAGATCTGTTATCAGTCCCCATTAATTCATGGTTTCTCCATTTTGTGGGTGAAAAGAAGCAGTTTCATTTGGGTGATGTGTGAAGTCTTTGATGAGAGTGTTTACAATAAAGCTTTTTAAAAAAATATGTATTTGAAAAGCAGAGTGACAGAGAGGGTAGAGTAACAGAGAGGGAGATGAGAGGGAGAGAGAGAAAGAGAGAGAGAGACTCTTTCATCCACTGGTTCACTCCCACGTGGGTAGCAGGGCCCCAAGGGCTTTGGCCATTCTTTACTGCATTCTCAGGCACATTAGCAGGAAGCGGGATTGGAAGCAGATCAGCCAGGACTTGAACCGGTGCTCCAATATGGGGTATAGTTTTTGCAAGCATTAGCTTAACCCGCTGTGCCGAAACACTGGCCCCAGTACTTTCAGATTTAGATAGACTAATTTTTTTTACTCCATAAAAGCAACATGTAAGAATTTGGGGAATTGGGGGATATGTTAGTACAAAAGCTACCTGTTTAGAAAGTATCAGGAAACACCTTCCACCTTTTCCTACAATTTGTTCCATGCTAGCCAAGACAGCCAGTAGTGGATGGCGACCGTTTTCTATTTTCCTTTTATGTTTCAATTGTCTTTAATATAATTGATACTAGAGGGGCCAGTGCTGTGGCAAGTCGGTTAAAGCTGCATCCTGCAGTGTTGGCATCCCATATGGGTGCCGGTTTGAGTCCCAGCTGCTCCACTTTTGATCTATCTCTCTGCTAATGTGCCTGGAAAAGCAGTGGTGAATGGCCCTAGTCCTTGGGCCCCTGCACCCACACGGGAGACCTGGAAAAACTTCTTGGCTCCTGGCTTCAGATCAGCTCAGCTCCGGCCACTGCGGCTACCTGGGAGTGAACCAACAGATGGAAGATCTCTCTTTCTCTCTCTCTCCCTCCCTCTCTCTCTCTCTCTTTATCTAACTCTGCCTTTTAAATAAATAAAATAAATCTTTAAAAAATAGTTGATACTAGGAGAAACTCATTCCTTCTTGGCCTTGAGCCTCAATGGCAACATTAATTTAGTTGGCTTAATACTTTCCAAAGAATGAAATTATCCCTTGGACAAATAAAAGAAGTTGCTAGAAAACAAAATTATCAAGGCAGAGTTTTAATTTCCCAAGACGGAAAAATAGAAATTATTTTGTGGATGTTTTTTCCCGAAGTATAAAGGTATAAAGTTAATTGGGAGGGTCCAGCGCTGTGGTGTAGCAGGTAAGCATTTGCTTGCAGTGCCAGCATCCGATATGGGTGCTGGTTTGAGTCCTGGTTGATCTACTTCTTATCTTGCTCTCTGCTATGGCCTGGGAAAACAGAAGATGGGTCCAAGCCTTTGGGCCCCTGCATCCTTGTGGGAGAACTAAAGGAAGCTCTTGGCTCTTGGCTTTGGATCGGCGCAGCTCCAGCTGTTGCAGCCAATTGGGGAGTGAACCAGTGGATCGAAGACCTCTCTCTCTCTCTCTCTCTCTGTAACTCTGACTTTGAAATAAATAATAAATAAATCTTTCTTTTTTAAAAAAATTTTAGGCCGGCGCCGTGGCTCACTAGGCTAATCCTCTGCCTTGTGGCGCCGGCACACTAGGTTCTAGTCCCGGTCAGGGCGCCGGATTCTGTCCTGGTTGCCCCTCTTCCAGGCCAGCTCTCTGCTGTGGCCAGGGAGTGCAGTGGAGGATGGTCCAAGTACTTGGGCCCTGCACCCACATGGGAGACCAGGATAAGCACCTGGCTCCTGCTTTTGGATCAGCGCGGTGCGCAGGCCGCAGCGCACCGGCCATGGCGGCCATTGGAGGGTGAACCAACGGCAAAGGAAGACCTTTCTCTCTGTCTCTCTCTCTCACTGTCCACTCTGCCTGTCAAAAAAAATTTTAGACAATCTAGTGAGATTGTTATTTTTTAAAGATTTATTTATTTGAAAGTCATAGTTACATAGAGAGAGGAGAGGCAGAGACAGAGGGGGAGAGAGAGAGAGACAGAGAGAGGTCTTCCATCTGATGGTTCACCCCTAATTGGCCACAATGGCCAGAGATGCGCCAATCTGAAGCCAGGAGCCAAGAGCTTCTTCCAGGTTTCCCACGTGGGTGCAAGGCCCCAAGGACTTGGGCCATCTTCTGTTTTCCCAGGCCATAGCAGAGAGCTGGATCAGAAGTGGAGTATAAAGTTAATTGGGAGGGTCCAGCGCTGTGGTGTAGCAGGTAAGCTTGAACCGGAGCCCATATGTGATGCCAGCGCTTCAGGGCAGGGAGTTAACCCACTGTCCCACAGCACCAGCCCCATAAGTAAATCTTTCAAAAAAAAAAAAAAAAAAAGAACCCCACCCTGGTTAAAATGCCTGCTCCCATGTTGTACTGCTTGGGTTCCATACCCAGCTCCGGCTCCTGACTCCAGATTCCTGCTGATACAGGCTCTGGGAGGCAGCAGTGTTGACTCAAGTCATTGGGTTCCTGGCATCCACACGGGCGACGCAGCTTCAGCACAGCTCAGTACTTGCTCTTGCAGGCATCTGAGGATTGATCCAGCAGATGGGAGCTTAGCTGCCTGCCCTTCCTCCCCTGTGTCATCAGTGCCCCCTCACACAGGGTCAGTCCTGGTCTCCAGTATCCTACACCTTATCTACAACCCCACCCCTCAGAGCAACCCCAGAGCCCTTGAGGCTGACACCTGTGCCTGCTTCCCTCTAGTGAGGGGTAGCGGAGGGGCAGAGGTACAAGTGAGCTGCTTTGCATTGCTTGAAAGCCCCCACGGCCCCCTGTGGTCCCCTGCACCAATATCTGGGTGGCTGACGAGGAAGAGAAACCCACTCACCCCCAGGTGCACCCTCCACTCTGCATGCTCCTTCCCAGCGCTGCGTCTGATTGGTGGTCGGTTCTCAGCACCTCCTCCACTCCACCCACTGGCCCCGCCAGGGGAGTCCCCATCACCTCTGACCTTGCGTCGGGTGCCAGCGGCCTCTGTGTGGGCACACCCCACAGTCTCCTAGGTCAGTCAGCCGCCTCACCTCCACCACCTCCTTCCTGTCTGACCACGCCCTCCTGCCCGAACTGGCTTCTCTGGGTTCCTGGGCCAGACATGCTCCAGTTCTCCCTCTTTAGAGTCTGTTCCCAAATGAACATCTCAGCCTTGACCCCGATCTGCTGTATCACTGACCCAGCAACTTGAATTTCAAGAAATTTTTTAGTTAAAGAATTTATTATATATATTTAGTTGAGAGGCAGAGAGAGAGCGAGAGAGAGAGTGAGAGAGCGAGAAAGATAGCAGTCATATACTGGTTCACTCCACAAATACCCACAACAGCTGGGGCCTGGCTGGGCTGATGCCAAGAGCTAGGAACCCAATCCGGGTCTCCTTCATGAATGATAGGAACACAATTCTTTCAGCCATCATCTGATGCCTCCCTGCACCGGCATGAATCTAGAACAAGAGCCAGAGGCAGGACCTGAACCCACGCACTGCAATGTGGGATGCAGATGTCATTTTTTTTTTAAATACCAATTGCTCCCTTATCTTTGAATGTAGTTCACTAACTATTTTTTTAAGATTTATTTATTTATTTATTTGAAGGCAGTTACAGGGAGGCAGAGGCAGGCAGTGGATATCTTTCCATTTGCTGGTTCACGCCTCAGATGACCACAATGACCGGAGCGTCACCAATCTGAAGCCAGGAGCCAGGAGCTTCTTCTGGGTCTCCTACGTGGGTGCAGGGGCCCAAGCACTTGAGCCATCTTCTGCTGCTTTCCCAGGCCGTAGCAGAGAGCAGGATCGGAAGTGCAGCAGCCGGGACCTGAACCAGCGCCTATATGGGATGCAGGCACCGCAAGCAGCAGCTTTACCCACTTTGCTACAGCGGCGGCCTCCAGACGTCATTTTAACCACTAGGCCAAATGCTCACATGAGCAGATTCTTTTCAAATTTTTTCAATTGTTTTTAAAATTTATTTTGTATTTGAAGGCGCAGGAGGGGTGGGGGAGAGGGGAAGAGAGAGAGAGCTTCCATATGCGGGTTCACTCCCCAAATGGCTGCCATGGCCTAGGGCTGGACCAGGCGCCAGGAGCTTCATCTGGGTCTCCCACTTGCAGGGACACAAGTGGTTCCCGTAAGGGATGCTGGCATGGCAGGCGACGGCCTAACCTGCTAAACCTCGCCGCCGGCCCTGTCTTCGCTTTTTGATTGGTTGGTGCCCTTCCGCATCATCCAATCAGAATGAGTCTCCCGGACCGCCACCTTAACACCGAGGCTATAAATAGGCCGCTGAGCTTCCCCCTCGCCATTTTCTCCGCGAGGCCCGGCTTTTCTGTCCTTCGGCCAGGGGTTGCGCGGTCACCTAACGGCCGTGCGGGGCTCCAGCCCCGATCCCTGGATCCCTGGACAGGACGGCAGCGGCGGACGCCGGCGGGAAGGGCGGGCCCGCGGCCGTGCGCCAGGTGAGGGCGCGGGTTCGGCCGGGCTGAGAGCTTTCCCGCGTCCGCGCGGCGCCGGCTCCTCAGGCCTGGCGAGTCCCGGTGTCCGCGGCCAGAGCGGCGCCGTCGGCCCTGACCCCGTCCCGGAGCGGGAGCCGGGAAGGGAGAGCGAGGACCCGGCGTCCGCGTGGCTCCTCTCGGTCAGCCCCGGCCGGGCAGGGCTCCTGCGGAGACGCCGCCCGGCGGCCTCGGCCTCTGAGGAGGGAGCGGCGCGGCCGCGCGGCCCCTCGTGGCCCGGGGTCCCGGCGGTGCCCGCGGGGCGCGGACACTGAGGGGTCGGGAGGAGGCGCCTCCGGGGCGGATGGTGGGGGACCCCCGCTGGGCGGGGTGGGGTGGGGGTCACGATGCCCGGCCCGTGCTGGGAATCCTCTCCTTCGGGTGTGTCTGGTGTTGTGTCCGGGGTTCACGGCTCTACTTCGGACTCGTTTTCACTTCAGGGTAACAAATCCCAGCCGCCCTCCCCTCTCTGCGGAGGGCACGTTCCAGGACCCCCAAGCGACCCCTGAGGACGCAGATCCTATGGAACCCTGTGTAAACCATGAGTTTTTAAATGTACATCACGCAAGGTGCATTCGTAAGTTACCCGCAGTGCAGGTCAAGTGTTTAGAGGTTCCGATGCTGGTTCCGAGGTCCATGTCTCATATTGCAGTACCCGAGTTTGCGACCCGGCTCTGGCTTCCGACTCTGCCCACTAATGCGTAGCTTGGGAAACAGCAGTGACGGATGGATCGTGTCATTGAGCGGCTGCTGCCCACGTGGTAGACCCTGATGGCATTTTTGGCTCCACACACGTGGGTAGTGAGCCAGCAGATGCGAAGTGTGGCTCTGTTTCTCAAGTAAAATTAAATAAATAAATAAGGCGCATTAGAGGTTTAAAGCACCAATCTCCTTGTAAATATGGGACAGTTGTTATAACTGGTGAAGTGAAAGTAGTGACATTGTTATAGAGGGAGAAAATAGATTACTTTTATTTGGAGCTGCAATAGTTTGTTGGTTCCTAAAACCAATGGGTTATTTCTACCCTTTATAGCTTAAGAAAGCCATATTACTGTGTGTCTGAGCATGTTAGCCGTTTTTGCATACTTCCTCAGTGAATAAGGAGACTGAAGTTTCTGTTTTTACATTCATAAGCTAACGTTGTCTCTTTACAATGCGTGTTTCGTGAAATGATCTTAGAACTGAGTGATAGGGAAGAAGGTGATGGATATGAGTGATTTCCTCGTGTGAATGAAAGAGGGATATTATTGATATGATATGGAAGTTTTCCTTGTTGTGTTGTGATTAGTAAGCAGATGCAGTGTATAGTGTTAATTCACAGGTTAGACTCTGTTAGGATGGTAGTAGGTTTGGACCGTGAGAATGATGTCTTTTTTGTGAACAGCCACCTGATTAAATTAATGATTGGCGCTAAGGCCGAGTTAGTTAGGTTTGCCAGGGTTCATCATGCTGCTGCTAGAGGTGAAACTGTTTTGTAGTCCTTGGGCAAATCGTGAAGTTTGCCTGTGAATAGAGTTTGCAAGACAAAATAATATTGCTGATGTTAGGCCATGGGCCAGTGTTAGAGCTGTAGCTCCTGTAAATCTTCGTGATGTTTGAATAAGGACAGTCACAATCACCAGTGTTAATGTGGCTCACTAATGAAAAAGTGGTTAGTGATGCTAGATGTGTTTGACAGAGCGAGATGGCGCTGGTTAGGGGTTTCCTCACAGGGCTCCTCTGGGCAGTGAGAAGGCTCTCTGCTCTGTTTAAGGGATTTCAGATTGTAGGCACTCATGCTATGCTGTAGCCTCCTAGTTTTAACAGTGTGACTGCAAGGCATATTGATCTAGCAATAGTGGCCTCTACATGGGCTTCTGGTAATCACAGGTGAAGACCATACAGGGACATTTTTGCTTTTTACTATCAAAGTTATTATGCATGGTTTCCATTTAAATGCTATTTAGTTTCCTCATTGGGTAATAGTTACTTGGGTTGAAATTACTGTTGATGAAAAGTATCTAGCACAAAATTACTTCTGTGCCTGTGAATGTCATAATTAAGAATGCCTATAGATTAATATTTAAATATAGCTTTCTTTCATGGAAGTGGTCCTTTAGAAAGGGGATACTCACTAGGATTATTAAGGGAAGCTGTGAGGTGGTATCAAGAGGAGGGTCAGAGAAGAGGCTGGTGAGAGACTGCTTATTTTATAATAGATTTATTTATAATAAATAGGATTATGAGGTAGTATATAAGCTCTGTGTTTATGTTGATTCAGAGTATAATGTTTTTGCGTACATTGTTATGGGAATAAGTGTAATTGTAAATTATATAATTCATAGGAGAAGGGTTAAGTTTGTACATTATCTGACCGTAAGTGTTGGATGCTATTAACTGTGTTTGGCGCACAGTGGCTTCATAGGCTAAAAATACTAGTAGGCAATGAATATACATGATATGATAAAATGAGCATTCAGGATTACAAGGATTCCTAAAGTGAATGCATATAATATTGTGCCTTATAATACACAAAAGTGACCATGTATCAGTATACTGATGATATTCCTAGTAAGGATGCAATATATGCTAAAATATTTATACAGATTTGAAGGCATATTGGTGATAATAGAATACCTTAACCTAATGGAGGGTGCAGGGCCCAAACACTTGGACGATCTTCTACTGCTTTCCCAGGCCAGAAGCAGAGAGCTGGATCAAAAGAGGAGCGGCCAGGACATGAACTGGCACCCATATGGGATGCCAGCATAGCAAGCAGAGGCTTAGCCTTCTGTGCCACAACCCCTGCAGGATTCCTTCTGTTGTTAATTCAGGATTTTACATGAGCTGGCTCTTCGAGTGTGTGATGTGATGTGGGCACTGTGTAGTATTCAAGTTTGTGACAGTTAAATTACTGAGACTTCTTGTTCTGAGGCAAAAACTTCTCAAATAACACAAATTATTACTATAATAGCTCTTAATGAAATAAATGACCCTGTTGATGGTGCAGTATTTCTTGTTGAAATTTCATCAGGAAAGTTGGAGTATTATTGTTGTATGCCCAATTATGCAAGAAAAATATTGATTTATCATACAAATATAATTAAGTAAATTGTAGCTCAGGTAGACTCAAGTGTATATCCTGAAAATAGTAAAAGTCAATATGTGACTCCTCCTGCGATTGTGAATGCAGATCTACAGACAAGACACAGTGGAAATGTGGTGTGGCACAGTATGCATCGTGAAGAATGGTGTCTAGGAATGAGTTGGCTAGAGCAATGCCTTGGCCATCTAACAGTAAATAGAAAGATAAAACCCAAGGCTCACAGTATGGGTGGGATCATTCGATATTACCTCCATATGAGTGTAACTAAAGAGGAGCCAGGAGCCTCTTCCAGGTCTCCAGTGCAGGTGCACAGTTCCAAGACCTGGGCCGTCTTCCACTGCCTTCAGGCTCTAGCAGAGATCTGTATTGGAAGTGGAGCAGCTGGGACTCGAACTGGAACCCATATGGGATGCTGGTGCTGCAGGCTGGGGCTTTAAGTTGCTGTGCCACAATGCCAGTCCCAGGAGGATTATATTTGTAAATAATAGTGATCCTACAAATGGTTGGGATATAGTAAGTGATTTAATATTAACTATCATGATGAAATTGATGGCTTCAAAAATTGATGAGACACCTGCCAGGTGAAGTGCAAAGATTGTAAATCTACTAAAGCTCGTGCGTGTGCTAGATTTTTGGCTGCAGGTGGCTAAACTGTCTATCCTGTTCCACACCAGCTTCTATAGAAAAAGCAAGTAGTAATGAAAATGAAGGGAGTAATAATACAAAGCAGATTATCTACTTGAGGAAATGTTGTATCTGGGGCTCTGGGCATTGTAAATGTGGACAGTGTGGGTGTATTTGAGTCAAATGTAAAGATTTGACTTAGATAGCATTTAGTGTTTATATTTTCATATGCTTTCTAGTGGAATAAGATGGGTTTTACCACATGTCCAAGTTCTTTGAAAGTGGGTCTTGGATTGTGGTGGGCTTACACATCCTTTGTGACTTTGGAGATATGCCATTCTCAGTACGGGCTTGTGTCGCTCCCCCACTCGCAGAGGAATGACACTGGGCGCTGTTCTCTTTCCCAGGTCCTTCCCAGATTTTTGCCGCTCCCCCGCCTCCCCGGAGGAGCAGTGGCACCCCCGCCGCTCCCTCGCTTTCGCGGAGGAGCGGCACCAAGGAGCTCTCTGACTGACTCTCTCAGGGGGGCCCCTGCATGTTGTCTCTCTCCCCCTTTTATAGTCCTCTCCCACCAATCCGTGCTCTGCTGCCCACATGCTGAGCACGCTGCTTTCTTCCAAACAGGGGTTGGGTAAGGAATCAGCTAATTAATGAAGCAGCTGTGTAAGATTTGTTTACTCTCTCTCGGCGCCATATGGTGGGAGATCAGACGCATAGAGTTAGTCTTAATAGTCTCAGTGGTCTAGTCTAGTCTTGGTAGTCTCAGTACTTATTTCGCCATGTTGCGGGAGACAGGCCCTGCTCTCCACAGGCTTGTGGTTATGTGTGCAGATTATAGGTGGAAATGTGTGGTTGTACTTGGTTGAGTGTCTGTTCTGCATTGACCAATGTGTCTCTCCTTCTGACAATACTACATGGGTTTTATTAGTTAATAGAAAAGTGTTGACATGGAAGGCACTTAATTCCCATTTTTTGAAATTGCTTCAGTTACTTTAGTGTCTCTCTCCACATATGATTTTTTAAAAAGATTTATTTTATTTATTTGAAAGAGTTACAGAGAGAAAGAGGTAGAGACCCGGGGGTGGGGAATCTTCCATCTGCTGGTTCACTCCCCTGATGGTCTCAATGGTTGAAGCTGAGCCGATCCGAAGCCAGGAGCTTCTCCCAGGTCTCCCATGTGGGTGCAAGGGCCCAAGGACTTAGACCATCTTCCACTGCTTTCCCAGGCACAGTAGCAGGGAGCTGGATCAGAAGTGGAATATCTGGGGCTCAAACCAGTGCCCATATGGGATACCAGCACTGCAGGCCAGGGCTTTAACTCACTGTGTGCCACAGCACTGGCCCCCACATGTGATTTTTTAAAAAATAAATGTGCATACCATTTTTCAACCAGGGAAGCTATGTAACTTGCTTTTTGCATTTACTATTTTGTCACTCGTGATTTCCTCACTCAAACACAAGTTGAACTGCAGATCCATAGTATTGTGTGTACGGACGTACAGGAATTTATTTAAGGTGCCCTCTCTCACTGAATGTCTGAAATCCCCACCTCTCAGATTTTCTCATTTTTTTAAGGGAAAAGGTTTATTGTCATGTGGGGGAAACCTGACAGGCAGGGGGGAGAGGGCAAGAGAGTAAGCGAGAGAAAGAAGTCGAGAGAGAGATGAAGAGAGAGAGCACGTGTTCAGGAAGCGTGTCCTATTAAACCTTTGCAGGGGGCTGGGAAATAGCAGCGAATCCTATTGGAGTGGGGGTGGAGCTGACACCTGTGGTTGGGCCATTTTGTCATCTGGCTTCTAGCAGTGGTGGCGGGGGCTAGAGCTGAGGATGGTGTCCAGGGAGTAGATCGTGCCACAGATGAGACTGCACCATTTTACTAACCCCCCCTTTTTTTATAAAGCAGGTGTTGTATGGGATCACATCAGCCCCCAAAGTCCAGGAGGGTTGGAGGGATGATGATCTGTCTTTAGAGCTACTTTCTGTTGACATGGGACAACAAGTTACTCTCTGCTGGCATGGGGTGATGCCTCAAGCTGCGATCTCCTGGGTGGGGAGCCAAGTATATCCCTGCAGCAGCATTGGGTTTACCACCTGACTGGTGAAGGCTTTGGTTCGTTCCATTATCACCTCCTGTAATCACTTAAACAGACACTGTAGTATAAAAGACAGGGTGAGGATAGCAGCCAGTGGTCATAAGAGTGGCATTAACCAAGTAATGAGAGGATTTCATAGAGGAGAGGATATGAGGGGGGAGTCTCTGGACTCTGTAAGACTGTTTGATGGATGTAGTTTTGCCTGACCTTATTGATTAATATAATAACAACACAGTTAAGGTCCATCTATTCCATAGTACCGCATCGGTTAGTGAGGCAATATGGCTTTGGAGACCTCAGATGGCATCAACTGAGGTCTCGATGGGCCTAGTGACCTTCTCTTGTAACTGCAAACAACAGTTGTAAAACTATTGGAGTTGTTTGCAGTAGTTTGGTTGAGATAACATTGTGGCCAAAAGCTGCTCTGAGACCACTACTGAGGACAGAGAGGCTGCGGAGCTGATCCCAACCAAGACTGGGAGAAAGGTCGCTCAATTCTTGTGGGTAGAGGGCCTTGTCTGTAGAAAAATTCTGGGGGCTGGCGCTATGGTGCAGCAGGTTAAAGCCCTGGCCTAAAGCGCTGACATCGCATATGGGTGCCAGTTCTAGTCTCGGCTGCTCCTCTTCTGATCCAGCTCTCTGCTGTGGCCTGGGAAAGCCGTAGAAGATGGCCCAAGTCCTTGGGCCCCTGCACAGCATGCGAGACCCGGAAGAAGCTCCTAGCTCCTGGCTTCGGATTGGCAGAGCTCCAGCCATTGAGGCCATCTGGGGCATGAACCAGAAGATGGAAGACCCCTCTCTCTGTCTCTAGATTTATCTGTAACTCTGTATTTCAAATAAATAAAATAAATCTTTAAAAAAAGAAAAATTCTGAACAATTATACAACATTAAGTGGGGGAGAGGACCATCAATGCATACGGTTGGAGTGGAGCCATTGATGTAAGAGTAGAGGCTGTGATTACAAAGGAATGAGTCCCCAAGTGGGCTAGACAGGGTCTAAAATAAAGGACAGAGTCATTATTAGGGGACCCAAGAAAGCTGCTGTCTAAACCATGAACACGTTTTTTGATTGAGAGGCAAATAGAAACTGACAGAAGGGGCCTGATAATAGTCAGGTGGGCTTTAAGGCCTTGACAGTTATGAGGCCCAGACCTATCTGTCTCTTCACATGGGGTACATCCCAAGGGAGGTGTGAACCTCCTTGGGGAAGGCACCCTGTTGACTTCCCTTATGTAGCTGGCCTGAGAGGAGAGCTGGCCAGGGAAAAGCAGGTGGCATCTCTAACAGGAAATTTGCAGTTCTTTCTGCAATGTTACTGACCCTACTTGGCCATCCCCTCAGCAGCAGTGGTTAGCTTGGAAGCTGGGTCGAGTGAAGGGCTCTTCAGCTTAGAGCCAACAAGGTCTGCAGCTCTGATCTGGGCGTCCTTTGACTCCAGGGCAGATCCATTTCCGGTGACCCGACTGTTTGCTGGCAGAGCTGCCAGGGCTCTTCGTAAGCTGAAGCCCTGGCTTTCCATATAAACCAGCGCAGTGACTAGGCTGTTGTCTCCTTGATGGCAGATCACTGTGTAGAGCAGCCTTAATTGGCCTGCCACCTATCTTTACAGTGCTTCTGCTGCCTAGCTTTCTCTTCCTCCTGTTTTTTTTTAGAGCAGGCCAAAGGGAACTTTTAAGAGGATACAAGTCAAAGGGGTGCTCAAATCCCATCTCTAATCTTTGATGGTCTAAATTAGAAGTCTATGGTAGGATTTTAAAAAACATTTATCCCTTTTAGGTCTGGTAATACAAGATCATTAGACTTTTTATCTTTGGACGTTTGTATCTGTAGTATTTTATATTATCATAACTTAAAATTTAGCACCACTTCACATCTTGACAGTACCTGTAATATAATCCAAATAGCCTGATTAGTTGGTGTCTCTACAAGATGAGAGACAGATATCCTTTGATATTTCCAGGGGCCCAAATGGAAATATCAAAGTCCAGAGAATTTGGAACTTTGATTTTTTGAATACCTGTCAAGGATGCCAAGAAGGCTTAAAATATCTGGTTGAAATAGGATCCCTTAACATCATGACATAATATAGACCAGATTTGATCACTGTTACAAGGTGATTACTCAGATGTTTTAGAGTAAACATATTTAAACAAACCAAAACTCTTAATAAAAAACTCAGTTGTAAAACAATTCGAACCTAACAAAGATATTAAGAGAGCACAATAGATTACTTCAATGGAACACAAAATCTGTGTCTTTGGTCATTCCAAAAATCAGAAATAAAATGTTAAATTTAAGAGCCAGTGCATGGGATCATATCCAATAACTTGGAAGAGTTTTAATAGAGTCAGAACTAGGGAAGAGAGAATAGCTTACTGGAGCTGGCTTGAAAACTGAGAGTCACCAGTTAAACAAAACTATTTTTTAAAAATTTTATTTAATATAAATTTCCAAAGTACAGTTATGGATCACAACGGCTCCCCCCCATAACTTTCCTCCCACCCGCAACCCTCCCATCTCCTGCTCCCTCCCATTCCATTCGCATCAAGATTCATTTTCAATTCTCTTTATATACAGAAGATCAATTTAGTATATATTAAGTAAAGATTTCAACAGTTTGCACCCACACAGAAACACAAAGTGTAAAATAGTGTTTGAGTACTAGTTATAGCATTAAATCACAATGTACAACACATTAAGGACAGAGATCCTACATGAGGAATAAGTGTACAGTGACTCCTGTTGTTGACTTAACAAATTGACACTCTTGTTTATGGCATCAGTAATCACCCTAAGCTCTTGTCATGAGTTGCTAAGGCTATGGAAGCATTTTGAGTTTGCCGACTCCGATCTTATTTAGACCAGGTCATAGTCAAAGTGGAAGTTCTCTCCTTCCTTCAGAGAAAGGTACCTCCTTCTTTGATGGCCCGTTCTTTCCACTGGGATCTCACTCGCAGAGATCTTTCCTTTAGTTGTTGTTGTTGTTTTGCCAGAGTATCTTGGCTTTCCATGCCTAAAATACTCCCATGGGCTCTTCAGCCAGATCCAAATGCCTTAAGGGTTGATTCTGAGGCCAGAGTGCTTAAACAAAACTATTAAAAGGAGATGCTGCAGGTTCTAAACAGATTTTTAAGACAATTTCAAAATATTATAAAAGCCTCCTTGCTTTAACAGAAGATCAGATTCTAGTTCCATGTCAAATAATAGTTTTTGCTTTCCACCTGCTATTTCCTTGATTTATATTTTGAAATAACCCTTTAGAAATCTCCAGTTAAGACAACATTTTCAAAATAAGATAACATATCATATTCTATCTAACCTTACTGTCAAGAAATGTTGGACTATTTTCATAGACAATTTATGAAAACATGTTAGCAAACTCAAGTAGTTTTTGCATAGAATATAAGGTGCTATATTTACATTTAGACACATTTATCTCATTTGCTTTACCCAATTTACATTTAGCAATTACACCTGGATGACTGAAATTGCTGATATTATACCATACCTCTATCTGAATTATGGTCAAAATTACATTCACATGGAATTCTACTCCTTTTATAAAACCATCTATAAATCAGTTGCATTAAACCAGAGACCACAAAAATCCACCTTTACCCATTGCTGTTTCATTGGAAACTTGTTAAAACCAAATTGCAAAACAAGATGCGCAAGTTACAAAGCAACTTATTTTTTATAAATTTATTTATTTATTTATTTATTTATTTTGACAGGCAGAATGGACAGTGAGAGAGAGAGACTGAGAGAAAGATCTTCCTTTTCCGTTGGTTCACCCCCAATGGCCACTGTGGCCACTCTCTCCTGGGCCACAGCAGAGAGCTGGACTGGAAGAGGAGCAACCAGGACAGAATCTGGTGCCCCAACTGGGACTAGAATCCTGGGTGCTGGCACTGCAGGTGGAGGATTAGCCTATTGAGCTGTGGCGCCGGCCACAACTATTTTTTTAAAGGCAGTAATCTTCCTAGATTCAAAGAGAGAAATTCTTGTAAACCCAATGTCCATTTACAGTTGAACCAAATTCTAATGCATGAGATTGTTATTTAGCAAAGACATTTTTTTAGATTCCAATTGGATTTGAGTCTACTTTTCTTTTTACCCAAGAAAGACCTTAGGCCAGTGATGCCTTGGTTAACAGTCAGCCACTCGGGACTGCCTCTGAATCAAAAGTTCAGGCAGCTGCTAGACAGGTCCCAAGGGTGACTGTGGGCTGGGGCCGATGTGCCAGGGACAAGAAGTCATTATGTTAGATTTAATGGGGCAGAATATCCATGAGAGTAGATGGACACCCCTCCAGAGATTCCTAAGGAGGAAATCTGATAGGTGACAGAGCAAGGGGCAGTTAGGGAAAAGGAGATATGTCTGGAAATAGTAATTAACCTGGTGAGCTGGCTGGTTTGCAGGTCTGGTAGTGTTGATCTTTATTTCATGTGGGTTGGGAGAGATATATCTAGGAAATGCTCACTCTTGGGACCAGGAAATCGAGTTTGTAGGAATTGAGGAGACCTGGCGAGGTCAGCTTGAAATTCAGTTACAAGGCGAGGACAAAACCCACCAAAAGACCTGATTATCCTGCCTGACTTGCTCATGATAAAACAAAAGAGCTATCAAAAGGGTGGGATAGGTGACAGGAGAACTCAGGAGGTTGGAATCACCACTGCCTTGCTATTCTTATGGTAAAATTGGAACAGGAGCAGGAGGGGTGAAGCCCTGTTGGAGAATGAGAGCTGGAGGGTGATGGCATGGAGACAAGCCCACTCCCAAACTTGCCTTTGCTTCTCTGGGAGTAGGGTGTTAGGGAGGATAATAGATTAGGCAGGGGGAGTAGACTTTGGACAAGGGCTAGTTCTGTGATAGGTGGGAATTACTGGACAGGAGGGGTAGGTACAATTGAGACAGCAAGAGCCGGAGCAGCGAATGTAAAAGAAAGGGGTTTTGGCTTTTTAGCGAGCTTTGGGAGTTCAGAGAACTTGAGCCAGAGGAGGATTAGACTGAGATAGGAGAAAGCTTGGACATAGGAAATCTTCCACTTTTCCGAATGCTCACAGATGGAGATCTTGAACTGGTTGTCGAGGTAGCAGACTAACGAGAGGAGGATTAACTAGAACATGGGAAGAAGCTCTCCTGGTGACCCGTAGAGTCAGACTGGCCGATATTGGGGATCCCTGAGATCACGGCCATCTGACGGAAGGATATGGGAACAGAGGGTGGCGTCGTTACCCATGCACCCATGGGAGCAAAGGACATAACTCATAGAAGGGAAACAGGGGGTTGAGTCGTCACCCATACCCGCTATTGGCTGGACACAGAGTCTGTAGAGGCATGAGGCCATAGGAGTTGTGGTGCCTGGTACCAGGACTTTGGGGTGAAGTTGCATAGAACCATAACCCGTAGAGTCTAAATGAGAGGATCCTTCTTCCTCCCTGTCTTACCTCGGAAATTTGGAGGGCTGGTGTGTGGATGGAGATTGCAGAGTGTTCAGAGGTGAGGGAAGTCCGGGGTTGAGTTTTGTGGTTGGCAGAAATCCAGGATCCCAAAGCAGCTCACATCCCCGAGAGGAAAGCAAGGTTGAGGGCAGAGTCTGGCCCCAGGTTTTGGAGCCAATGAAAGGTCACCACAAAACACACCAAACACCAGAGTAAGGGAAAATGTTTATTGTCAGGTGGGGGAAACCCGACAGGCTGCAGGAGAGGGCAAGAGAGATCAAGAAAGAGAGAGCACATTTTCTCATTATAGTAGGTAATGCTGAAACCAGTATCTTTTAAACATTTATTTAAAGAAGCCCAGAGTGAATCAACAGCAAAAAAAGAAGATCTTTCTCTCTGTCTGTCTCTCTCTCTCTCACTGTCCACTCTGCCTGTCAAAAATAATAAAGAATAAAAAACATAAAATAAAGTAAAATAAAAGTGAAAAAAAATAAAGAAGCCCAGAAATTACACGTGATTCTAAGGCACCACTTAATGGGCAGGCAGCATCCTTTGCGTATGTGCATTCGCACAGATGATCCCCATAGCGTTGGCTGTTTTCACGCTGCTTCTGTGTTATGTTTAAACTTCAAGTGGTCAGGGTCATTTGTCATTTCCCTTTTGTCCTCTAGGCTTTGTTTTATTCCTGAAAGCCCTTCTCCAATCGGGAATGCCAGGATCACACTGGTGCTGAGAGTCCTGGGTTTTCAATGTGGGAGGCCTAAGACACATGGTTTCTAGTTGTTTCTCAATGAGTCAGTGAGCCCGTCCTCTAGGTAGCTACATTGGCCTCTAGGACAAGGGAGTTATAGGTAGAGCCAGCTCTGTAATAGGGCATAGTGTTCAGGGTCTGGGCCTGGCTTCTGTAAGTCCCCAAACATCCTCCTTGAAGTCCATTCCTGGTAGGGTTGTCCATCCAGCCTGATGGCATGTATGTGTACTGTCTCCATGGTGAACTGAGAGCACAGTGTGAGGGAATGTTCTTAGAGGTCAGCTGCTGCCAGACCCATTGGTTGAGATTCTAAGCTCTGACTCTAAGCAGTTGAGAGTCTAAGCTCTGACTTAACTAAAAGATGATTTTTCCTTCTTGTGGACATCTTTGGAAAGAGCGTTCAGCTCCCTAATGGGCTACCTGTTGCCATAGGTAGTTCAGTGACATGTCCCTGGTGATTGGTGTTGCCATGGACCATGGACATGGCAGTGAAGGGATTTCCTGGGTGTGTATGCCCTCAATATTGCCAATACTGGAGGGGAGGGCCAAATGGCCTTTAGACAAAGGAAGTGAATGTGTGTATGTGTGTGGTTGTGTGTGCTTTGCTGTGTATCTAACTTATTTGTACATGTATACTTTCTTGTTATACTCTCATGCATGTGAGATAAGATGTTTTTCTATTTTATTTATTCCTGTGATGTACATGTTTGTATATATTTGTGTTTGTATACATTTGTAGAAATAATGATGTTAATGCATTCTTTTCTCCTAGGGAGTTGAAGCATCCTGGTTGCAAGAATACAGGTAAAGGAACCATTTTCTGTATGTTTATAGAGTGGTACAAGTAGTCAAACAGTTAAGTATATATCTTTAAGAGTTTGTTCAATGTTTATGTACATTTTCATAAGTGTATCCAGGCCAGGATTTCTATAAGAGCACTATTTTAGTTATGAATACCATACAGAACAGAACCTGCCAATCATGGGCCAGAAATGTGCAACCCTGCCTGGGTTGAGGTCATAGGAGCCCTTGGCTGACCATCGCCTTTCCTGTACAAGAGTGTGGGGGCCATAAACATCCAAGGAGACCCTCGGAAGTCCCACGTTATCCTCAGGGCACTCTCACGTGGCAGACCTTTGCCACCAGCCTTATGTCACCAGAACTCAGGTCTTCATGGACTACCTCCAAGTCAGCCTCAGAACATAGCTCTCTGTGTGAGGAAATTCTCCACAGAGAGGGCTAGCTTCAGTTCTGTTGGCATCTGAATTGCTCAGACTCGTGGCTGATTCAAAGGATGTGTTTTTCTTTTGATGGAAAGAGTGGCCATCTTTCCACCAAGATTCAGATCCATGTTGTCATGGCTGTTTTGGTAGAAAGGCCCTGGTGATTGGTGTGCACTAAGGGGCCCTGGAATGGGCAGTGAAGGGCCTCCAGGTGTGTTATACCCCAAGCTTGCCAGTGAGACGTGGAGGGCCCAATGCCTGGACAATTAGATTATATAGACTATACGTGTGTCTATGTGTCTATGTGTGTCAGATTGTGTGTGCTCCCCAGTGTTGTGTGTGTAGTTATTTGTATATGTACAGTGTCTTGTTATAGAATCATGGATTTAATACTCATGGATTTATTTCTCTGTTACTTACTTTGAAAATATATATGTTGCATGTATTTTTGAGTATATACAGCTCTAGAAATAATGGCCATAGTACATTCCTCCCTTCTGCAGTGTCAGATTATCCCATATAGCTCCACAGTTAAAGGAACCACTGTCTGTTCTGTAGACCAATAGGAGTACATACACAGTTATGTACACTTCCTCCGCAGTTTGTTCGGTACATGCACACATTTACAGATGTGTGTGTAATGTGTATTTGTCTAAGAGTTTTAACTTTTCTTGTGGATACGATATGGGTTTCCACCTGTCAATGTAGAAGCAAGGGACTTCTGGAAAGATTAATGGCCTGGGGACTGGGGACTGGGGATGACCCATTGCCTTGCTCCTGTCTTCTGGCTATGTCCATGGGCAACATATATGTGCACACACGTCTAACAGTTTTTCTAAGTGTCTTGGCCTATAATTAGTGGGCCCTAAAATAGACAGTCTCCTTATGCATCCACCTTGGCTTTCAGACCAGACATCCAGCCTGTGACCTGGTGAGGGGTATCTTTCACATGGGGGTGTTGTCAGTAAAGGGTGTTGTCAGCCATGGGTCCTGAGCGCCTCAGGTGTGGGAGGCGTACAGCATGTGGACTCCAGGTGTTTCCAAGAGAGTCAGTGAGCTGGCCCTGCAGTTCTCCTGGGTAGTATCTCTAGGACATGCTGCTTTGGCCAGAGCTGGCTTTCCCAGAGTGTGTAGCCTTCAGGCCTGTGCCATTTCCTGGTCTCTGAGAAGTCCCCAAACAACCCCATTTTGGTTGCACTGTGACAGGACCATCCCTCCAGCCTCATGCCATCTGACCTGGTGCCTAGGTTTACTACCTACAAGATAACCTCCCCAGAAACACGGATTAGGGGGAGAGGCCAGGCTTCACCTACCCTTGTTGACCCGGGAGTCTTTAAGTGCCACAAGTTTTCAAAATGTGGGTTTTCTTTCTGGAAAAGAGTGGCCAACAATCCACTGATGTTGAGGTCCCTGGTTTCAGGGCTGATGCACTGACATGTCCGTGGTGATTGGTGTCATCCCAAGGTCAATGGAACTATCAGCAAGGATCTCTCTGGGTGTTTCTGACCCCCATGCTTTCCAGCACAGAAGAGGAGGGCTCAGTGGCCCCTCTGTGAAGAGCTTGAGTGTGTGTGTCCAATTCTGTATGAGCTCTTTGGGGCTGTGTATATTAGTTTTGTAAGCCCAATGTGTTGTGAACATCAGGTATATGGCTGCTGCAGATTGGTTTCTATCTGTATTTACTTCTATGATACATGTTTTATGTATTTGTGGTGTGCACATTTGTAAATTAAAGGTTGTCCTGACTTCCTCCTTCCTTTGAGAGGGAAGCATCCTGAAAGAAGGATTCAACTTTACAAGTAAAAAACAACTTTCTTTTTTTTTTTTTTTTTGACAGGCAGAGTGGACAGTGAGAGGGAGAGACAGAGAGAAAGGTCTTCCTTTTGCTATTGGTTCACCCTTCAATGGCCACCGCGGCTGGAGCGCTGCAGCCGGTGCACCGTGCTGATCCAATGGCAGGAGCCAGGTACTTATCCTGGTCTCCCATGGGGTGCAGGGCCCAAGGACTTGGGCCATCCTCCACTGCACTCCCTGGCCACAGCAGAGAGCTGGACTGGGAGAGGGGCAACCGGGACAGAATCCGGCGCCCCAACCGGGACTAGAACCCGGTGTGCCGGGGCCACAAGGTGGAGGATTAGCCTAGTGAGCCGCGGTACCGGCTACAACTTTCTTTTTTAAAAAAGATTTATTTATTTATTTGAAAGGCAGTTCTAGAGAGAGGAGAGAGGAGAGAGGAGAGAGGAGAGAGGAGAGAGGAGAGAGAGAGAGAGAGAGAGAGAGAGAGAGAGAGAGAAATCTTATCCGCTGTTTCACTCCCGTGGTGGCTGCAACAGCCAGGGCTGGGCCAGATAGAAGCCAGGAGCCAGGAGTTCCATCCAGGTCTTCCATGAGGGTATAGGGGCCCAAGCCCTTGGGCCATTTTCTGCTCTTTCCCAGGCACATTAACAGGGAGCTACATCAGAAGTGGAGCAGGGGCTGATGCTGTGGCATAGTGGTTAAAGTCACCTCTTAAAGTACCTGCATCCCATATAGGTGCCCGTTCAAGACCTGGCTGCTTCACTTCCGATCCAGCTTCCTACTATGGCCTGGGAAAACGGTGGAAGATGGCCCAAGATGGAAGATTCTCTCTCTCTCACTCTCTCTGCCTATGCCTATACCTATGCCTATGCCTCTCTGTAACTCTGCCTATCAAATAAATACATAAATATATAAAAAAAAAGTGGAGCAGCTGGGACTTGAACTGGCACCCATATGGGATGCAGGCACCACAGGCAGAAACTTTACCCACTACACCATAGTGAGCCCCCAAATTTTATTTTTCAAAGCATAGAGGTATTTATAAAGTTATATAGGTGTCTTTAAGCATTCAATCAGTACTTTCACACATTTCCTTAAATACATCAAGGGAGGAATGTGCCCCAAAAGGTTACTTTTGCTACATATCCCTTGCAGCACTCAAATTCCCATTAATGAACCAGGAGTCGTCCGGAAATCTCGTTGACATGAGATCCGGGGACTCAAGGCTGATCTAGATGCTCACTCTGTCCCTATCTCCTGATCTTAGATGATGCATAGACAGCTCACATCCCTGTGCCCTCCAACAAGGGAGATAACCCACTCACCAACAGAAGGTCCTTTATTAGACCCATTCTTGTGCTTCTACCTGTTTTTTTATGCTTTATCCTCAGCCTCTGGTGTGGGGGTTTGTTGTCTCCCACATGTCCCATTCGAATAGCCAGTAAACCAGCCACAGGTCCATAATGCCCCTCCAAGCACATGAGAGGCTTAACAGGAGTGGTTTCCAGGTGTTTCCAGGAAGTTACTTCTCTGGCCTCCTGCTCACTGTGTCTGAGGCTGTTCCATCCACTGTTCCATCCACTGTTATCCCTTTTAGACTTGCTGCCTCTGAACTATCTGCATCATGCCTAAGTGCATCAGGAGGCCAGCCCAGCGCCTCCTCTGCATGCCATGCCTATGTTTCTGAAGTCACAGGTGCACACCATGCCATCCATCAATCCTGCCAACCGGTGCCTGGACAGTTTGGGGAGAGATCACCTGTGCATGCTTGTAGGGTATCAGAGGCTTGAAGAGCTTGTATGATATTAATCTTGTCTTTTGCTAACAAGCGATGCCATGTGTATGTGTTTGTGTGTTGGGGGGCAGGGCTAAGATGCAGCTGTGGGGGTCAGTGTTGTGGCACAGCAGGTTATCCTGTCACCTGGAATGCCGGTATCCCATATGGCCACCAGTTCATGACCGGCTGCTCCACCTCCCACCCAGCACCTTGCTAATGCACTTGGAAAAGCAGTGGAAGATGGCCCAAGTGCCTGGGCCCCTGCACCCACGTGGGAGATCCAGATGAAGCTCCTGGCTTCTGCCTTTGGCCTGACCCAATCCCAGCTGTTATGGTCATTTGGAGAGTGAACCACCAGTAGATGGAGGATCTCTGTGTGTGTGTGTGTGTGTGTGTGTGTGTGTGTGTGTTTCTCTCTCTCTGACTCTGCCTTTCAAATAAATAAATAAATAAATAAATCTTGAAAAAGAAAGATGCAGCTGTGGGCCTGGCTCAGCCATTCCACCAATGGGTGTCCCTGGACAGTGAGCAGTAGGACATCCCCAGGCTACAGGGAGCCAGAGTTCATTCATGAACTCCTGGTTTGTGAGTATAAGATCATCAATTTATTTCCAAGCCACCCATCCTATAGTGTGTGTGTGTTCTGGGGTGTATGTGTGTGTGTGTGTATAAATCTTTATTTGCTCAGGAATGGATTCATGACATTATATGGATGACAGGGTTTTTTTTCTGTACATTAATTTTTATATATCAGCAAAGAAAATTCAAAGAGTACTTTTGCTTAGAGAGTTTATTTCCAAGGTAGTGCATTTAAGGACAACAAGGGCAAATCAGTAAGGATGATCCTTGGCCATTCTGTGTCAAACACAAGAGATTGTGGTAAGCCAGCTGTTTATGCTTGAACTTGGCAAAACTCATTTCTGCTGGAGTTGTGGACCTAGGTGAACCTGATCTTGCATGTACCTGTTTGATAGCCTAAGGGATTCAAAATGCATAGCATTCACTAACTAAAACTAACTAACTAAAAACATTTTGGTAACTGAAACCAAATTTTTCTGAAATAAGACTGATGTAAAAGTAAAGTGAAAATTACTAATTATAAACTCAAATGCCACAAATATAAATAAAAAAAGCTCCTAAATTTTGTGATTCAAAGAAACCAAAAAACTAAAACTTAATGATCCTATGAATGAAATGGTGACCAATAAAGACAGGCTAACCAGTCACTCAGAGAAAAGAATTTTGTAGACATCATAGAAAGTAACTGCATAATCTCAGAAATTCTGATACTGACTCTTCATAGAAAGGGATTTTATAAATCTAGATTTGCAAAGTTGGGGGCCATTGTTTCCTTATATAACAGGCCTTCCTATGGAGTAGCAATAACCCAGTTAAGCTGAAAAAGGGGTTTTCAGAGGGGAATCTCATATGGAATAATGGTAAATTGCAGAGCCAAGAAATCAGGTGTCATGTTTTTCAGCATTGCACAAAAGCAACTGAGAGAAGCTATGTGAAGTAAGACAAGTCTTTCTGAATCCTATTGCTCATGCAGAATTCCCAAAACCAAATTTTCTATTAAAAGGAACAAAACCAGAATCTTGGTGGCAATATGCCCATCCCCATATAAAAGTACTAGAGGGAGGAATCAGTAATAAAGAGAGAGAAAGTACTCTCTGATACATGAAAACACTTCCATCTTTGTGTAATTTGTGTTCTCGGCGGGGTAGTTTTCAGGATGAGGGAGACATGGTTGAGACAATGATACCAAGCATGGAAGGACATGATACTAAGAATCAGGGAAGCTCAGAAATGAATGGGCAGACTCAGGAAAGAAGGAGGAAAACAGGAAAAACTAACATCACCCGTGAAATGCAAACCAGAAGAAACACAAACAGATCTGTGCCTTTCAGGAAACAGAAGGTGAGAGAGGAAATATACAGAATAGGAGCTTGACCAAAGATTTCAGAAGATGAGAGAGGAATACCAGAAGTTGAATACCTGCATGTGTATGAATGAGATTGCTGGAAGAGGAAAAACCAATGCAGTGATCTAAAGCTAATAATTATAATTCAGACTGTTTCCGGAAATGACAATATGCTCTCAAACTCCTCCTTCACAGAAAACTGGGTCATACTTTGAGTGAGTGAAGCCATTTATAGTTTAGTAAAATCTGGGAATTATATGAAAAATATTCAGAGATCTAGAATACAGGGATGAGTAACATAGAAGGGAATGAAAATGATCCAGCTGGTCTGGGTTGGGAGGAAAAAGAAGACAATATTTAAGATGCTCAAGAAGAGCCAAGAACTTTGTGCCATCCAAGCTGCCATTAGGTGAAAAATAACATTGGCATCCAAGTCTTTGTGAGAGATCTTGGGTGAGATGGACCCCACGATCCCTTCCAGAGGAAGGAACAGACATGAGACAAAAACCCTAGAAAGTCATTACCGTAAGGACAGATTTTAACAGCCAACCTGGCAGTGACTTTGTTCAGTGAAGACCAAATGAGATTCCTCTCGAGGGAGTGATGATGGTGGTACTCCCTAGGGTGACTGCTCTCTGATTAAGTTCTGCCTTTGCTAAAGGTGTTTTCTTATGATGTATTTATTTTACAGAAAAGCATGTAAAGATCAACTAGTACTAGGTGAAAGAATTTAATATAAAGCTCGCAGAGGACTGGTGAGGAGGGCCGTGGCTGCTGTTGTGTCTCCTCCTGTGTGGTTCAAGCTTCCGATGGTGTGGGAAGCTCCAGCTCCTCTGGGTCCAAGGACTCCACACTGCAGACTTCCGAGCAGCTGAAGATGTCTGCAAGAAAGACACAGGAGCAGGGGTCAGTGGGGAGGACAGGGATGAGGCTGGGGTGGGGACAGTGGGGTGGGAGTGCAGCTCTCAGCAGGCTCCTGTGCCCTGGGAGGTAACCGTAGGTCCTGAACTCCACAGCAGTCAGGGCCATGGGGCACTGAGGCCCATCTGGATGGGGTGTGGATGTCCTACAATTGTGAATTCCCCTAGGCACTCACCTGGGCAGCCTTCATGGGACTGGCTACTTTGGCAATGAACCTGATGCACGGGAAGGGGGAGGTCTCTTGGCCCCTGGGATTACAAATCCAAGGCCCACTCCCCTGGGTCTTGTGAGGAGCAGGAGGTCTGATGACACAGAATGGGAGTCCTGACCTTGCCCACTCAGTCCTTACCCCACAGGTCTGGGGTCTGTGAGCTGCATGTTAATTATGGACAACTGCACAGAGCCTTTGGTTTCCTTCCCTAATCTTGTGGAAGTTCTTTCTATCCTCCCTGTAAAAGTCATCTCAGAGATTTTATTGGCAAAGAATTATTCTGTGGCATTAAAACCCCACCATTATTGCTTTAGTATATTTTGGCATGGAACATGTGATGGAAGACTTTCTTTTGAAGACATACAGCCAATGTGTATTTGTAATTGAAGTATAGATTAGAGCACAAATGAGAAGAACAGAGGGGATTGGGGCCCTGCTCCTGCCACTCTTCGAAGTGAGCTTTGCCTTGAATTGCTGGCAAGTGTTTGAATTTTATTTTTTTTAGTTTTTTTTTTTTTTGACAGGCAGAGTGGACAGTGAGAGAGAGAGAGAGAAAGGTCTTCCTTTTCCATTGGTTTACCCCTCAATGGCCACTGCGGCCAGTGCACTGCTGCTGGCGTACCACACTGATCTGAAGCCAGGAGCCAGGTGTTCCCTCATGGTCTCCCATGCAGGTGCAGGACCCAAGGACTTGGGCCATCCTCCACTGCACTCCTGGGCCATAGCAGAGAGCTGTACTGGACAAGGAGCAACTGGGACAGAATCCAGCTCTCCGACCGGGACTAGAACCCTGGGTGCTGGCGCTGCAGGCGGAGGATTAGCCTATGAGCCACGGCGCCAGCCCAAGTGTTTGAATTTGACAGGTACATAGGAAATTTTATACCCAGAAAAATAAAGCAATCAACATATAAAAAAGGCTCTAAGAAAGGAGGCTGAGGTCCCCAAAAGGCCTGGAGCTCTTGTGTTCTGTGCTGGCTCCTATTTGGTGTCAGCATGGGCTGGATACCCACAAGGATACAAAAGTGGGTGCAGTGGGCTCTTTTCCTGGTGTGAAAAGGACACCCATAGGTACCTCTCTCTGTCTCGCCCTCTTGCTAATCGTCCTGAGTTGGAGGAGGTCAGGGACAACCCCTAGTATCTCCCCACAACTGTGAAGCTGCCTGTTGACTTTGGGCTGGGCAGGTAGGGATGCACCCTGTAGTGGGAGATGTTCAACAGCTCTGGGGGCTCTCCCCAGAAACAACACAACTAACACCCCCTTCGAAGTCATTTGCATGCCAATCCTGCTAGCAACTCCAGCCTTTCCTTCAGATGAAGCAGCTACTGGGGGCTCAGCCTGGGAGCCCTAAGGGCTGCCATGGAATGGGGATGTGTCCCTGGAACCACCTCTGGGTGCATCTTTCACTCACCTGCGTGGATCATGAACATCCATTCATCACTCTCCAGATCAGGATCGACGGCAGCCTCTCCACCTCTGGGCTCCAGTTTGTTGGCTTCCCTGAGGTGTCACAAAGAATGTGAAGCAATGGAGTCCATTGCTTACTTCCCTGACCCCCGTATACCTGCTCCAAACTCACATTTCCTGATCTTGATCAAGGTCCTCCATGTCCTGTAGACTTTCAGGGTAGTTAACGTCAAGGGAACATGTGGACAGCTGGAAGGAGACAAGTATGTTTTCTGAACCAGGTGTTAAGGAAAAGCCCTGTCCTGGGGGACATAGAGGCCAGAGTCAGACTTTCCTGGAGTCCTCCCTCCATTGAGACTGGGACCCTGCCTGCCTGTCCCCGGCCAAGTTCCCTGTGTGGGCCAGTTGGGTTCCTCAGCACCATTTCATAGTGCAGTGTGGGGGTGAGGAGTGAGGGCAGGGCTGATGAAGGGAGAGGGGAAGGCTGCAGAGAGACTGGATCAGCATCCACAGTGCAAGCACATCCACTACCTGGATGCCACCAGGTCCTTCAGGATGCGAATCATCCACTGTGCTGAGATGGGAATGTGGGAGAAGCAGGACCAGGGGCTTGTGAGCAAGAAAGCAAGAGAATCAGAAAAAAATGAAAGGAATCACTAACCCCTAGATCGCCGCTGCCAAGATAACTTTCAGATTCTGCCAGGTTGCCTTCCGTGTGCACCAGAGCAGAGAGAAGGAAAGGGGAGAGTTAGACTTGAGGTGAGGACTCGGATCCCTGCTGCTGGTTGGATGGTGTAGGCCAACCTTGGACCCCATGTCTATATCCCTATCCCAGGGCCTAGATGGCTTCACCTCTGTAATAAGTGAGAGGATCTCTGAACTTTGCCTTCTTCTTCCTACCTCAGATTCCCATCACTGTGCCTAAGAAGTATCACCTTGTTCCTCCATAGGTAGCCACGGGGTTGATGTGTGCAACTCATTGTTTTCCATCCCTCCTGTTTCCCTTCCTCTATTTTGTCTCATAACTCTTGTCCATTTCCTTTTTCCTTGTCATCTACCAATCATATTATTGTCTGATATGGGAGCTCTGGAGGCCAAGATAAAGATATACTGCCACCTGTGGCTGGCATTGTGGTGCAGCAGGTTCAAGCGCCACCTGTGGGGACCCCTCCATGGGATCACTGGTTGGTGTCCCTGCTCCTCCACTTCTGATCCAGCTCCCTGCTAATGTGCCTCAGAAAGCAGTGTAAGATGGCTCGTGCTTGGGCCCTGCCAGCTGTTTGGGAGACTCTGATGGAGTTTTGGACTCCTGATTTGGCCTGGCCCAACCTGCTCATTGAGGTTCTATGGGGACTGAGCCAGAGGGTGGAAGATTTCACTCTGTTTTTCCCTCTCTGTCTATAACTCCGCCTTTCAAGTAAGTAAATAAATCTTTAAAAAACATATTGCCACACACAGCAATACATCTATAGATCACTTACATGGGGAACAAGTGTCATGGATGCTTGTTGGGCCTTGGGAAGGTAATGAGGACCAACCCCATATGTCTGGGGTAACCTCATGGAGTTTGGAAATATTGAATCATCACAAGAATCCCATGTTTCCTGATCCACTTGAAAAGATGACCCCAAGAGGAGAGGAAATTTAATTTGTTCAAATTCTGGTAGTCGGCCAAGGAGGCAACAGGGTGTCCACAGCAGGTGTATTCTTGGCCATATCAATAAATGGGACTTGCTAGGGTTTTCACTGAGCAGTGGGAGGACTGGGAAGTAGGACATTGGCAGGCCTGAGGACAGGGAACGTGCTAGACATGACTGGAGGGGGAACAGGCTGTGTTTGAAGCAGTGCATCTGAGGGGAACAGTGATGCCCAGTCCTGCTGCCCAAAGGCCCTCCACTGAGCCCAGTGCATTCCAGGAGATGAGGTCAGCAGGACCGCGTGTGTGTCCAGCCCAGGATCCCCTAACACACATCCTCTGGGCAGCCTGTACAGCTATGCAGTGTCTCCAGTAGCAGCTGGATAATGGCCTGTCACACAGTCTACTCCAAACACTAGACTTGGATGAGATGTGGAAGCCAAGATGAACCCAGAGTAATGCTTGGCCCTCACAACTCTAAGATGCTGGGGCCTCCCCAGTCAGCCCAGAGCAAGTATTCTTTAACTCAACTGACCCGGCGTATGTGTGTGTGTGTGTGTGGGGGGGTGCTCTTCTTCCTTCTGCCCTGAGCTGAGGATGAAGTCAGGAGCCCTTACTGAGACACAATGGCAGCACCTTGCTCTTTGACCTTCAACCTTGTAAGAAAGAAATTTCTGTTCCTGATTAGTTACAGAGTCTCAGGTATTACGTTGTGGCCAGAAATGGACGAAGACAATGGTCAGTGCAAAACCCAGACATCTCTTGTGTTCAATTCAAAGGTAGTGCTGTCCTGTCACAATGCAGTGGATTTGATCTTTGCAATGGCAAAGCCGGGGGCGGGCAGTATTAAAGAATATGTAAAGCTTTAAATAGTAAAGCAAGAAATGATAGTTAACAATTTCTATTGCTCCAATCCCATGGGTATAAAACCTCTTCCTACTCTATAATTAATATAAAAAAGAACAAATCAGACGTCTACATGCAATGTCTTTTTTCCTCCTGAGTTCCTATGTCCTCTCAGGGTCCAAAGTAGCGGATAACCCAAGCATTGCCCTAATTTGACCCTCTGGTCTTTGTGGGTGTTGCTCCTACCTGAAGAGGCTTCATCGTCACTGGCATAGTCTGAAACACTCTGTAAGACCCAATCTTGAGAGACACAAACACAGACAGTAAGTGTTCACAGAGAGTCTCACCCATTCCTCCCCTGGATTGCTCAGCATGACCCTGCCCCTTCTCTGTGCTCTCAGCCTCTTCCTGGGCTCTGTGGACCTGACCTTCAGGCAGACATTGACCACAGCTTCAAGCCTTCTAGGGAGGGAGAGGAGCTGACGGCACCACCTCTCAACGTCTCACTTTCCCTAGTGCCTCCAGCCTGCATCTGAAACCCCCCACTTTTTTATATACATATTCCTGTAACCATGCAGCAATACCTCTGTGATTGTTTTTTTATAGAGAACTGATAGTGGCTTCAGAGGAACATAACTAGGGTAATACACACAAACTGCCAAACTTGTAGACTCAGAACTGTAATACATGGAAACCCACATAGATAAAGCCCACGCCCATGCACAAGCCAGTATCTTCCAGGGACCCCAGAAAATGATCATTACCCTTTATCAGGAAGTTAATTCCCCACCGCCACACTCCTAGTCCTCTGTCATAGCAGGAATTGGGCATCAGGTGGTCTTCCACACTAAAACCCCCAAGATTGTCCCATCTGTGCTGTCATCTGGACTATTCATACTACAGGGAGTAAGTGATTCCCGAATACATACCACTTGCTGTTCGTATTGAAATCACCTGTAATTAGAAAATGGCACCATGAGGGTCTGAACACTCTGTGTCCCTTTGCACCTGTCTTTAATGCCCTTGGTGACACTGGGAAACCCCATGTGAAAGAGTGGTCCTATGGAGGGAACCCAAAGACGTGAGCAGAGCGATCACACTCAGGCCAGCAGGCATGAGCTCTTCATGGGGGACGTGTCTCTCCAGTCCAATGTGGTTGGAAGTCACAAAATTCCTTTCAAAAGAGGAGAAGTGCTGCAGAGAAAAGCTTGCTATGGTCCAGTCCTGACAGTCATTTTGTCCCTGTTTCCCGTTTCAGCTCTCTGTTGTTGTAAACTCTCCCTCTCAGTGGCACTCACCGTACACAGGGTGTATCATGGACCCTATCCATGTTCAGATTTTTCTTCTCTTCATCTGGTTGAGAATGGAAGAAGCCAAGGAAGGAACATTTCTGTTTTAGAGGAAGGCTGGTGCCCTTACCTCAGTATACTCTGGAGTTTCTTTATCCTCCGTGTCACCAAGAAGCTCCTCCCATGCATCCTCCAGGGGCACTAGATGGACATATGGTGACTGTCAGTACACTGGTGCATCAGGGAGCATTGGTGGACATGGGCATGGGGCAAGGGTTAAGGCCAAGGAGAAGAACGTGAAAGACCTGAGAAGCAGAGCCTTAAGCTTTCTAGTTCAAGGCAGCTTCATTCATGGGAACTATTTGGGGTCAATACCACCACGGTTGCTGTATTTCAGTAAGAGTCCTCGGACGACTCCTGCATGTTTAGAAGCCAAATAAACGGCTACTGTCGTCTTGATGTTTCCCAAGGTACTACTACTCAGGGGTCAATATCTGTTTATTGTATTTGAATATGTCATCTCTCCTATGAGCTTCTGAACTTAATTAAAAGCACCCGTTATGGGGAGAAGGACTCAGTTGTAGGCAAAGCAACATGTTCATTTATTGCCAATCCCTAGGTACCACACAAGTAAATAAAGAAGATGTAAAAATGGTGAAATTCCACCATTTAAAAATGAGCACCAGGCATTATGGTAAAACTTTTCTCCTGATCTTATTGTTTTTATTACCATTAGAAATGGTATCTTTATGGATTATAGCATAAGAATTCATTGTATGCAGACAGTGTGTGATGATCAAATCATGTTGACCTTTCCAGCTCCCTAAATATATTTTAAACTGTTTTCATTAGTATTAAATACTTTTCACATATGTTGGGAGTATGTTTCATATCCAGCTAAGCCATGGAATTGTGACCTAACCATCAGACACATGTGGGGTGAGGGTTGAATGAGCTCACTTACATAAAGTTCAGACGGTGATCAGGTTCTTTTTTGTTTTTTTTTTTGAGAATTGAACCTTGAGCTGTGCATTTGGGAACACTTTTTCTGTGGGAAATATGTACACATATACACATCCAAGCACTTTCAAAGACATACACGCTCACTCATAAAAACTCACCATACTGGGGCACAGAAACCCCCACCATCTAAATGACATAGCTATTTCCAGAGCCTGCCTTAGATGCCTGTAGCTATGTGCTAGTCTTTCTGGTTTTTGTTTTACCACACCCTCAATCTTTTTAATCCACCAGGAAGCTGGAATCAGGTTGGCTCTCCAGAAGAGAACCGGCAGGAAGGTCCCAGTGTCTCCTCCCTTCAGTTGTTCCTCAGCACCTGAGGCATTCTAGAATACGTACAGTGTCCACTGGATCCTGAGTCCACCTGCAGTCAGAAAAAGGAAGTCACTGTGAGGTCAGATACTGTTTGCACAGGTCTCTTCTCCTGGTGCTGACCTTGGGAAACTTGATGGGATACAGTGCATGAGGCAAATGCCCCAAATAAAGCACAGAGGATACTTGTGTGAAATACGTGAGCTTTTCACAGCCCATTTTACGTGTTCATTTTGGTTGGCAAATGCAGCATTCATTTGTGAAAATGAAAACCTGGGGGTTGGCCTTGTGGCACACTGGGTTAGGCTGCCCCCTGTGAGGCAAGCATCCCATATCAGAGCACCAAATCAAGTCCAGGCTGCCCTGCTGCTGCCAGTTCCCTGCTCATGTACCTGGGAAGGCAGTGGAGGATGTCCCAAGTATTTGAGTCCCTTCCAACCAGTGGGAGACCCCCCCCAGATGGAGTTCCTAGCTCCTGGCTTCCACATGGCCCAGCCCCAGCCATTATAGCCATTTGGGAAGGTAACCAGAGGATTTAAGGTCTTTGTCTGTCTGTCTCTCTGTTATTCTGCCTTTCAAATAATGAATAAATCTTTTAAATCATAAAATATTTAAACTATGCAGAACTGCTCCTGTGGAAAACGCCCAGCACCACATCACTTGTAATTGATGCTGTGATTACAGGGAACCCTCTTGAGTCATGTCTCACTTTATAACAGACATGCCCTGGGCTTCCCCCACAAATAAATTGTGGAAGTCATCTGCAGTATAGGCGTTCAGATTTTCGTATCTGAGAAAAACGTTGCCTGGGCCTGATGTTGTGACACAGTGAACGGAACTGCTGCCTGCAGTGCCAGCAGTCCATCCTGCAGTGCCAGTTTGCATCCTGGTTGCTCAGCTTCCAATACAATGCCATGCTGTTGTGCCTGGGGAGGCATGGAGAATGTCCCATGTCACTCATGTGGGAGATCTGGATAGCGCACTGGACTCCTGGCTTTGGCCTGGACCAACTCTGGCCTTTGAAGGCATCTGGGGAGTAAACTACTAGATGGAAGATCTTTTGCCTTGTTCCCCTATCTCTGTAACTCTTCCTTTCAAATAAATAAGTAAATAAGACTAGTGATTGTATACCAGGAACATTTGTTTCTGTGACCAAAAACCCCAGTCATACCTTGCCAAGAGATGTGACCTCCTCCTCTGCTCTGCCTCTCGGAATCGCTTCCACCAGGTCCTCAGGAGCAGCTAGGTGAACCAGGGGTAACTGTCAAGTGTTGTGGATGAGTTCGGCAGGGAGACTTGCTTGCTGTGGACATGGGCCTAATCTGTGTGTGGGTGATTGGTGAGCAGTGAACAATGTCAAGAGTTCTGTGCTGCACTCAGTAACAGAGCAAGAAAAAGACAAGCCAGTCCTGCACCCACAAGTAGCAGGAAGGCCACCTGATGTGGGCTTGGAACTGCACACGTGCCACTGCTGGACCATCCTCCCTGGTGGATGACAAAGCCCAAAAGAGGAGCAGGAAAGAAATGAGAAGGAGAGTTTTGGCTTTCTTACTACCAGCAACCAAATGAAACAGTCAATTTAGAAATGAAACAGTCAATTTAGAAAAAGGCAACTGCTATAGTGCACTGATTCCTTGATGATGCCTCATCATTGCTCCTGCCCAAAATGGGCGTGGAAATGCCCAAATTGTAGACCATGGAAATCCCCACATTTTTCTTGTTGTGTCCCAAGATCATTTACCTCCATGAATCTACATAAGCAGCTATTACATTTGCCATCTTTCCTTTCAGGTATTTTTAAATTGCTCTGGGCAAGTAGACATTTATTATCTGAATCACTTGTAAGTGAAAATTTCAGTGGCATGAATTACTTGGCAGTGCTGTGTAAGCACCACCCCTGTGTGCCCCAACTATTGTCATCATACCCAATCTAAACTCTGCATCTATAACGGAAGAACATTACCGTCTCCTCCTTCAATCCCCAACTAATCTGTACTTCCAGTCCCTTTGAATTTGCCTAGTGTAGACATGCCATTGTATTAGAAACATACAGTGTTTGTCTTTCTGTGTCCACCTTAATACAGTGTCATGTGTTACCATGTCCATCCCTGGTGTGATATAAAACTTTAATTCAGTTTTACACATTTTAAACTCTTCCATTGTGTTCATATAGCACATTGTCATTACTCATCCATTTGTTGGTAGATACTGGGAAATAACCCAGTTTTTGTTGTTTCTACTTTCTGCTTGCTGTGAACACTTAGGTACAGAGAGATACCTGCTTCATCATCTGCTGTCCACTTTTTGGTGATACACAGAGTGTGACAGAAAGGGAGAGACTACCTCAAAAAAGCCAACATATGGGCCGGCACCATGGCACAGTATGTTAATCCTCTGCCTGCTGGGCCGGCATCCCATATGGGCACCGGTTCTAGTCCCAACTGCCCCTCTTCCAGTCCAGCTCTCTGCTGTGGCCCAGGAAGGCAGTGGAGAATGGGCCAAGTGCTTTGGCCCCTGCACCACGTGGGAGACCAGGAGGAGACACCTGGCTCCTGGCTTCAGATCAGTGCAGCTCCAGCCCTTGCAGCCATTTGGGGGGTGAACTAACAGAAGGAAGATCTCTCTCTCTGTCTCTCCCTCTTATTCTCTGTAACTCTCTCTCAAAAAAAACTTTTTTTTAAAAAAAAAGGCCAACTTAGATCTATCAAAAAAGTGAAGCAAGTGGGCAAGCTGCCGCCCTGAAATTCCTGCCTGCAGCTGACAGGTGCAGAGAGCACAGCTGCAGTCAGCGTTGCTGAAGCAGGGGTCCTGGAGCCTGTGGCTCACAGCGCACATGCATGGGAGTGTGGATGGGCTCAGAGGCTGAGTGTGCACCTACTGGAGAACAAACCCAGTGGGGTCCAGTCTCCAGGTCACCCCACTTCCATATGTTTGTGCTCCACAGGTCCACCAGATTCTCATGGTGAAGGTCAGAGGAGAACCCCTGTGGGCCCAGGAGAGGGGGAAATGCCTATTTGGAAATACTCAGGGGAAAGTGAGCACTGTGAAGTATTCCCAGGTGTTCTTCATAACAAAGTCACATCCTCCAAGGAAACCACCAGTACCTTATGTGACTGGATAGGGGGCATCCAGACAACTCTAGTCCCCACTAGTTTTAGTAAAATAAATAGGGAGAATAGGAGGCTAGGGAAAGCTCCTGGCTCCTGGCTTCAGATCAGACCAGCTCCAGCCATTGCAGCCAATTGCAGATGGAAGACCTCTCTCTCACTCTGCCTCTCCTTCTGTCTCTGTGCAACTCTGACTTTCAAATAGATAAATAAATCTTAAAATAATAAAGGTTTATTAAAGTCAGAGACCTTCAGCCATGTGGCATGGAGGGGCAAAAATTCACTATTGTTTGTTTTTTGTTTTTTTTTTTTTAACAGGCAGAGTTAGAGACAGAGAGAAAGGTCTTCCTTCCGTTGGTTCACCCCCAAATGGCCGCTATAGCCGGCGCGCCAATCCGAAGCCAGGAGCCAGGTGTCTCCTCCTGGTCTCCCATGCAGGTGCAGGGCCCATACACTTGGGCCATCCTCCACTGTCCTCCCAGGCCACAGCAGAGAGCTGGCCTGGAAGAGGAGCAACCGGGACACAATCCAGAGCCCCAGCTGGGAGTAGAACCCAGGGTAATGGTGCCCCAGGCAGAGGATTAGCCAACTAAGTTGCGGTGCTGGCCTACAAATTCACTACTATCATTGAAAATTGACAGATTGAGCAGGAATGAAACAAGCCAGGTGGAGTTGAAATGAACAGCAGTATGAGGGCTTCAGCATGTTCCCTCCCCTTTCACTTGAAGGACCTGTGAAGGTGAGCTTATTTGGGCATGGAGTCACTGGAGGATTAACCAGTTAATATGAATTCATATTGGAGTAGCAAGGACTTGTTCCCATATGACTGGCATTTTTACAAGATGAGGAAACAGGTCCAAGATGGAAGGATGCCATGAAATGATGGGGACAGAAATTCAGGTGCCATGGTAGGCACACAGGAGGCCCAGGATTTCCAGGAAACCAGCAGAAGCTGGGAAGGGACAGGAAAGATTAGTCCTGATGGGTTTCTGTGGGAGGCTGACTATGCATAAACCTAGATTTCTGACACCCAATATCCAGACCTGTGGGAAAATAAAATATCATGTACTTCAAACTGACCAACCAACCAGGCACTTGATTATGGCAGGCCAAGAAAATTATTATCCCTCAACTAACTATTTTGATTGGCATGTAGAGACATTTCAGCCATGAGGGAAACACATTCTTCTCAGGTTCATATGAAGAAGTCTCCAAGGCAGATCAAAGTATGAGCTCTGTCGCACAACCACTCACTTAAAGAAATGTATGTCACACAGCTTGTGCCACTAGGCAACTATGGTAATACAATAGAGTTCAATCAATGCAATGAAGATTACTTGGTAAATTTTGCAAGAACTATGGAAGCTAAATAACATACTCTCCAAAACAAATGGGACAAAGAAGACTGTATAGACATTTTAAACTATTTTGAACAAAGCAAATAAAAACCCCTTTTGCAACTTTGGGTTGCAATGAAGCAGTGCTCAGAAGCAAAATGGAGCCCTTGAGTGAAATACTTTAGAAAACAATGATGATCTAAAATCAATAAGGGATTCTTACAACCTAGAAAAGTAGATGACCAAAAACAATCTGATGTACATTAGATAAAAAATGAAAAAATAGCAATTTTCTCAGAAATGGATGTAATAGGAAATGGGCAGGATAAAACAAAAAGTCAAAAAATATTTTTTTTGAAAAAAATCCATAAGATTATGAAACCTCTGCCTGTCTAAGCACAAGGCAAAAAGAGAAGAAACAATGTCTGCTACTGCAAATGAGAAGGGAATCCTCACCTTTCATGGCATGGACAGGAAAAGGAAAAGAAAAAAGTACTTTACATACTGTATGCCCACAAGTAGGTTCAACGAAGCCTGAAAGTCCTTCAGAGTCAGGAACTACCCAAACTAACCCATGGGCCCGAGCCTTTGAAGAGAGCTTTACAGCTACAAAAGGCAAAAGAAGGTGTCAGGGCCATGTGGATTCATTGGTGAACTCCAGTCAGTTTTACCAAGAAAAATGTCATCCCCATCCAAGCAAGGGGCCATAGTCCTAGGTGTTTACCCAATTAATTTAAAAAACTTTGTCCCCACAGAACCCTGCCACATGACTGTTTCTGGTGGCTTTCTTCCTGATTGCTTAAATTGGAAACCAGGACCAAGAACATTGGCCCATCTATCCAAGGGGGTATAACTCAGTGATGAAAATCATTGAGCAATCAAGCCACAAAAAGGAGCAGGAGAGTTCTTATGTATGTTACCAAATCTAATTCCAACTCTAGGAAACTGAAAAAGAATGACTAAAAAGATATTTAAAATGACCAGTTCTAGGGTCATGTTCTGGGGTCATTCAAGGGTTCTAGAAACATGGGTAAAGATGAATAACTCCCAGGACTGTACCACCAGAACCAACCTTAGTGCAGACTTGGGAGTTGAGTCAATGATAACATTTCTTTATTGGTTCAGTCTCCATAACAAATGTACCCTACTAATGGAAGTGTCATCAGAAAAAGGGAAGTGGGAGTCCAGTATGAGAACTTTAGGAGCTATCTGTTCAGTTTTCCTATTTTATCTCCAATTGTTAATATTAGCATGAAATCTGGTGGCACTCTCTCAGTAAGATGTCCATTTCAGCCCATGTTGCACAATCGGGCAAATGTCTGAACAGTACCTTGAGATGTTACTACTAACAGTGACCCCAAGTTTAAGTTGTTAACATGTCTTCCCTGTGTAGTGGTCACCTTGCTGATTGAGTTGACCAATTCTAATTTTGCAGTCATGGAATGAAAGGCACAGATAGCATAGCTTTTTAAGAGTTTTGTCTTAACTATGAGGCCCTGAATAAAGCAGAATCCTGATTGTTGAATGAGCTTCATGATTGAATTTGCAGAGTACCTTCAACTGATTCCTTTGTTGGGGGCATCCTGTTCTTTGGCAAGACACGGATTTTTCTGACCTGTGTGGAATGGACAGTCGATGTTCTTGACCTCCGACTTCCTTTTCATCTAAAACTCTTTAGACATGATCCTGGAACAGTATGACAATACAGACAGCTGTTGACATCCCACTGACAGGAGACCACAGGGAAGTGTATGATCATTGCAGTTCCTCACTTTCTTCCCAGTTTTCCCATTCCATAGTGCAGAGCCATCCTCTAGGCGGATCTTGCAGTGTGGTTCTCAGTACTGAATTGGTTAATACGGGGGAGAGTCCTAGAACACAAGCCCAACCCCTCTCCCTGTCTCTCTTCTGTCACTCTGCTTGCTCTTCTACTTTTCCACAATGATGGGACACAACATGGGACCCTTGATATGGGCACCTGATCTTTGACTCCTAGACTTGAGTATCCTGAGCTTGGGGGTCTTCTTTCTTTGTAATTTACCCTGTCTAAGATGACATTTTAATGCCACAGAAAACTTAATATCTGTCCTTCAGAGAAAGTGGCTGAGTAGTCTCAAATCCCTGTCTGAAAAAGGCAATGTCTGTACCAACTCTGTGTTTGCACCTTCATGCCCATGACCTTTCTCGCCAAAACCCAGTCCCTAGGAACTCTTCACCTCTCTCTAGACCCTGCAGGGACAGCATACACAGTTCCCTCTCCCATTGGTGAGGTTCATCCTTCGCCAGGCTTGCCCCTTCCAACCCATGATTCTGCCTGAGGACCATCAGGCAGGCCCCTTCTCTCTGTCTTCAGATGTCTGCCCCACTGAACAATGGCGCTGTCCCTCCTCCCCATTTCCCTGTAACTCCCAAACAGCAGGGTTCATGTGTTTATCCACCCCACCCTGAAATCCCAGTTTCTTCCAATGTGACAAAAAGATATCTGGGTTCAGACTGTTCTTACAGTCTTGGTCTCAGATGGCGACCTCTACAGACAGAAGAGGCTGGCTTGAAAGTGCCTTTTTGTGTGATGTCTGTGTTGTGTTTGGTCTTAATTTTTCCTGACTGATGAGAGTAATGTGAGTTTCTTTCCAATCATCATTCTCTGGATAAGGTGCAAACAAACTTGACATTGGAAATAATGTGTTTCTCTAAATTTAGGAAAGATTTTGAAACAACAAACTTAACAGAAGCATCAAAAGTAGAAACTGAATAATACGGATGACCAACTATCTTTATAAATCTGTAGACAGCCTGGAATGGGGAAATAACAGTCCATGAGGAGAGTGATTAAGCAGAAGGTAAGTGGCCGGTGGAGAAGCAGCATTGTGGAGGTCAGTGTGGCCTACCTGCTGGACAGCAGTTGAGATTTCCCATCGCGGACCACTCTGGATAGGACGATACGCACGTTCCCACCGCACTCAAGTTTGAACCTTTCAGCTCAAGAGAGTGACAGTTGGAATGGCAGGATGATGTCACTCACCTTGTTACCCTGGTGACAGGACACCATGGAATTTTCAAAGTGAGCCATGCCACACTGTAGGTGATGCTGTACTGCTGTCTACACACATATTTTTCAGTGTCCAAGCGTGGTCATTTTAGAGTCCAAGTTTTGTTTCCAAAACTGACTGCAAGACCCACACATTCTCATTCCCTCCTTGTGAAGTAAGTTGAGTGACTTAAGAGGATCTGTTTCCAATATAGTTGAGGTAACAGTTTGAATGAGAGGCATGACCTAGCACTGTACAGCATCATGTCATCTGCAAACATGGATATTTGGTTTCCTCTTCTGTGACATTTGAAGCTCATTGTTTCTTCAATTCTGTAATTGCTCATGCTAATACTTTCTAATTTTTAAGATATATTTATTTATTTGAAAGGCAGAGTTACAGAGAGGCAGAGGCGGAGGCAGAAGCAGAAAGAGAGAGAGAGAGAGAGGTCTTCCATCTGCTGGATCACTCCCCAGATGGGTGCAACTGCTGGAGCTGTGCTGATCGAAGCCAAGAGCCAGGAGCCAGGAGCTTCTTCTGCATCTCCCACGTGGGTACAGGGGCCCAAGGACTTGGGCCATCTTCCACTGCTTTCCCAGGCCATAGCAGAGAGCTGGATCAGAAGAGAAGCATCCAGAACAGAAACTGGCACCCATAAGGGATACTGGCACTACAGGCAGTGGCTTTACTCACTACGCCACAGCACAGCGCCCCGCTGCCCATGCTCATACTTTCAACACTATATCAAATACAAGTGGTAAAAATTGGACATCCTTGTCTTGTTCTGGATCTGCTTTCAAGTGTTCTGAATTCAGGATGATCCTGATTGCCAGTTTGTCATATACATACATGTACACACATGTAGCTGTATCATTTTGAGATATGCTGCTTGTAGAACTAATTTGTTTGAGGGTTTTATAAAGATGGGATGCTGAGTCATAATTTCTCTGCATCTATCAAGATGATCATATGGTGTTCTTGAGTCTGCTACTGTGACTTATATTTATGGGTTTGTGAATGTTGAACCACACTTGCACCTCTGGGGTAAATGCTAGTTGATCATAGTATATGATCTTTTTGATGTAGTGTTGGATTCAGTTTGGTAATCTTTTGTTGAGAATTTCTACATCTGTGTGTATCAGGAATATTGATCTATAGTTTACTTTTTATGTTATGTCTTTGTTTGGTTTTGGTATCAGAGTAACACTGGCCTCATAAGAAGAATTCAGCAGAATTCTTTCCTTTTCAGCGTTTTGGTATAATTTGCAAAGTATTGGGGTTAGTTCCTGTCTAAATGTTCTGTAGAATTCAGTTGTAAAGACATCAGGTCCTGGACCTTTCTTTGACAGGAGACTTTTAGGTACTGCTTCAATCGCATTGTTATGGTTTTCTATATCTTCTTGAAGTAATATTGGCAGATAGCGTGCACCCAGGAATTCATCCATCTCTTCAAGGTTTTCTAAGTTGACAGCACAAAGTTATTCACAAGAGTCACTTTTTTTTTACTTTTATTTAATGAATATAAATTTCCAAAGTACGACTTATGGATTACAATGGCTTCCCCCCCATACTGTCCCTCCCACCCACAACCCTCCCCTTTCCCACTCCCTCTCCCCTTCCATTCACATCAAGATTCATTTTCGATTATCTTAATATACAGATCAGCTTAGTATACATTAAGTAAGGATTTCAACAGTTTGCTCCCACACAGAAACATAAAGTGAAAAATAATAGATGATTTTTTAAATGATGATGAAATCAGATCAGACCTATTGTCATGTTTAATCCCAGTGAGAGTCAAGTTGGGAATTGATAATTTCTTATTTTTTTTTTTACAGAAGATCAGTTTAGTATACATTAAGTAAAGATTTCAACAGTTTGTACCCCCATAGAAACACAAAGTGAAATATACTGTTTGAGTACTCGTTATAGCATTAAATCTCAATGTACAGCACATTAAGGACAGAGATCCTACATGAGGAGTAAGTGCACAGTGACTCCTGTTGTTGACTTTACAAATGGACACTCCTGTCTATGGCATCAGTAATCTCCCTATGCTCCAGTCATGAGTTTCCAAGGCTATGGAAGCCCTCTGAGTTCTCCGACTCTTATCTTGTTTAGACAAGGTCATAGTCAAAGTGGAGGTTCTCTCCTCCCTTCAGAGAAAGGTACCTCCTTCTTTGAAGACCTGTTCTTTCCACTGGGATCTCACTCACAGAGATCTTTTTGCCAGAGTGTCTTGGCTTTCCATGCCTGAAATACTCTCATGGGCTTTTCAGCCAGATCTGAATGGCTTTAGGGCTGATTCTGAGGCCAGAGTGCTGTTTAGGACATCTGCCATTCTATTGGCTATCTGTTGAATTTGCCTGTTGTTATCTAGCTGCCTTTGTTTGAAGTTTTCTGATATTATTTCATTGGAAACACCTTCCAATCCATTCTCTCTTTCCACCCCCTCAGGGACTCCTATTATCCAAACATTACACCATTTTATTGAATCTTGTAGGTCTCCGACATATTTTTTAATTTTTTAATTTCTTCTTCCTGCGTTTGAACTGACTGTATTATTTCTGGAAGTTTGTCTTTGAATTCTGATATTTGTCTTCTGTTTCATCTGTTTGATTTCCGGGAGATTCCATGGTGTTTTTTATTTGGTCAATTGAGTTTTTCATTTCCAGTATTTCATTCTGGCTTCTCTTTAGGATCTCTAATCCTTGGGCTTGTTTTTCGTTCAGCTCTCGACACTGTTTCTCATTATTTCTAAGTATTCTGATTATTAATTTTCTGAATTCTTTTTCTGGCATAGTTTCAAATTCTTCCTCTTCAGCGTCTGTTATGGTTGGTTTAGCCTGCTCCATTGTAAAGTTTATATGTTCTTCTATATCCTTATTGTGGGTTTTTGTTTTCTTTTTTTTTTTTTTTTTTTTGGCATTCTTTCTGGGTGGTGTTTCAGGTTGATTTCCCTCTGCTATGGGCTGCTGTGAGTCTGTACCAATATCCAGTGTAAGCAGGCTGATCTGCCTTCTAGAGTTTATTTGTTTATTTTTTACTTACTTATTTATTTTTTGTAACTTGAGTGGGCTGGTGTCAGGGCTTTGAGGTGCCAATCTCCGCCCCTTGGGGGGCCATTTTCCTTGTTCCTATGTTCACCATTACGTGTCTGTGCCTGGGGTTCATTGGTCAGCCACTCTCTTTCACTGCACCTCCTGCGTGAAGAGTGTAAGTAGCTCCAGACCACCTTTGGACTCCGCCCCTGCTGCTTCCTCCTTTGGAGCAGAGGCCAGCCTCCTTTAAGCCCGAATGTAAACAAACAAGATGGCTGCACTCTGCCCACTGCAGCTCTGATTGTGGGTTGGGTGGTCCTAAGGATCCTGGCGTTATTGATCCCTCAGTTTGTCCCCCTGGATCCTGCCCTCTTCCCACGGGCGCTATTCAATTTTTTTTCTGGTAACTTGAGTAGACTGGTGTCAGGGCTTTGAGCTGCCCTCCCTCGATGCCCGCCCCTGTGCAAGGAGTGTCCTGTCGCTCCACTCCACCTTTGGGCTCCGCCTCCAAAGGTTAGTGCAGAGGCAGAGGCAGTTCTCCCCTAAGCCCGAATGTAAACAAACAAGATGGCTGCTTCCTGCCCGCTGCAGCTCCGACTTGGGGGAGGGATCCTCGCTTGTTTAGTCCCTCAATTCATCCCCCTGAATCGGGCACTCTTTCCGCAGGCACTACTCACTCTGTTCCATTTTCTATTTCCTCCCCTACTCAGTCGTGCGTGTCTCAGTGTCCGTCCCAGGGTGGGTTGGGGGAGGGGTGGTGGTGGCTGTTACAGCAGTACTGGGCGAGCGCCCTGTCTCACCTTGGCTTCCAGCGCTGGTGCGTACACACTCCTGCTGGTGTCCTGCTCCTCAGGCATCTGCGTCCTCCTCGCAGGTCCACCCCATCTCCCCCATTTTGGAAGAGCTTCCCTTTCCCCAAAACTACAAATTCTCACCCCTCTTTGAACCTTCCCTTCCTGGACCATTGGTGTGCTCCCTCCCTATTCCCCCAAGTTAAAATAAAAATTGATTTATTAGGAATTTCACTTTAAAATCTCCCTCACTCTTAATCAAATTCTTCATATCTTCATTGCTTTAACAAAATACCTGGGGTTGCATAAATTGTAAAAAAGAAAGAAAAAAAGGAAAAAGGCTTCATGAGAGCAGGCATTTGGGCAGCAGTTAAGGTGTCCCTTGGTTTGCCCACATTCCATATCAGGGCCTAAGTAAAGTCTGGGTCCAACCCTGAGACTACCTTGCTACTACTGTGCAGCCTGGGAGGCAGACAATGGCTGCATGAGTAGCTGGATTCCTGCCATCCACACGGGAGACCTGCATTTACTTCCCAACTCGTGACTTTGGTGTTGTATATTCATCTTCATTTGTTGGGATAATACTTTTAAATTCTGACAGGCCCTGGTTTTGAATTTTTAAATATAAATAAGTGTTGCTGGGATGGCTCTGTGTCACAGTGGGTAAAGCCACCACCTTGCAGTGCTGGCATCTGGTATGGGCACTGGTTCAAGTCCTGGCTTCTCCACTTCTGATCCAGCTCTCTGCTATGGCCTGGGAAAGCAGTGGAAAATGATCCAAGTCCTTGGGCCCATGCACCTGCATGGGAGACTCACAAGAGGCTCCTGGCTCCTGTTCAGATCAGCTCAGCCCTGGCCATTGTGGCCATTTTGCAAGTGAAACAGGATGGAAGACCTCTCAGTAACTTTGCTTTTCAAATAAATAAATCAGTAAATCTTTAAAAAAAAAAAAAACAAAGTGCTGCTTGGTATCAAGGTGTTTGTGAATACTCCATACACCCTTGTATTTTGAATTGCCAGTTGAATGTGCATTTTGATCTGGGAACATGCTCTGTAGGATTTATGATATTTAATATTTGCACAGATTGTTGCTTGGACACTGAATGTGTTAAGTGCACCAGTGTTTGGCATGGTGCTGTTGAGGAATGCACTATTCTAGACGTATTTCTTAGATGCAGGTGATTGATGATGCTCTTCAGTTCAACCCTGAACTCACAGGAGCCCTGGGTTGATTGGGCACGAGGCTGTAACCAGCTCCTGGCTTGTGCATTGTCAGTTGACATCCCCAGACCCTCCAGGAGTTGGACTATTCCTCTTTGCCCAACAGTGGAGGTTCTGGACTGGACCCAGTGCTTATGCACCCACCTGGCTATTAGGCCCACGCTCTGCCTTGGATCTAGTGAGGTGAGTCTCATGTGTTGTGTTGCCCAGAATGGTGGTACAACCACACTTGAATCCTGTCGCTATGCAGATAAAGGAACAATTTTCCCAGTTTTTTAGACAGTTTTTTGTCCAGTTATGTACTTGTCTTTATCTAATTGTTTGTAAGAGGACATGGCCAAGTATTTTCCAAGAGGGTTATTTTTGTTATAGACAACAGAAAGGTCTCAGCTTCTCAATGATGAACGAAGAGATACCTGGAAACCTTGCTGGGCTAAGATCAGAGGTGACCTGGGCTGATACAGGCACTTGTTCTTACCTAGGACTTTGGGGAGGCCTGTGGCATATGGCTTAGGAGTATAACTAAAAGAGGTAGTCAGTTGGTCTTTTAAGTAACCTGTTCTCTGCCTTTAGGACAAAATAATTTTGGCCTGCCTTGGCTGTCTTATAAGGCCTGTGGCCTTAGCCTGGCTATATGAATTCCCCATCATCCACACTGTTGTCCTACCTGGCATGGCTCTCCTGTAGCCTGGTTTCATGTTACCTCATGCTTTTGTGTACTGCCTGTCTCCAGAGGAACCTGACAGTGCATAGTAATGGAAAGTTCTCAGGGGATAGCCCCAGCTCCAGCCCCTCCCCCTGCTCTCAAGTTGGAGCCTTGGTGGTTTATTGAAGAGATTTATTGAAGAGATGGTTGCATACCCTTGGGAAGAGAGGCAGTATCACCACTTGGAGTGAGGTCCTTTTAGTCAGGAATGGTTCAGTGGCATGGGAATGTGTCTAGTGAGTGGTGTCTGCCTTGGGAATCTGGGGCTGGCAATGAAGGGACTCTCTGGGTGTTTATGCCCTATGCACTTGCCTGTAAGGGAGTAGAGGTCCCAATGGCCCTTGACCTGGGAAATGGGTTTTGTGTATTTTCGTGGATTATATGTGTATTGCAGGGCCTCCCTGGGTGTTTATGACCTCAAATTTGCCAGTAGGAGTACAGAGGGACCAGTGACCCCTGGAGAAATGGATTGTGTGTGTGTATGTGTGTGTGTGAGGATAATGTGTGTTTCTAAGTATTTGGCGGATATTTATTCATATATTTAATACTTTCTTGATAGCAACTAATGATTTTGGGAGCCATGTATTTATTTCTGTATTATTTGTTTTAATAACTTTTTGTTCCAGAACATTTTTTAATCTACAAAAGAAAATTTGTGAAGTAGTACAAAGAGTTTGTGTATACCCAATACCCAGATTTCTCTTTTATTAACATCTCATATTAGCATTGTATGTTTTTTGCAATTAATGAACCACGTCCAGCTTCCCCTATTTGTTATCCATATTCCTTCTATCCTCCCTTCCCCTCCCAGTCTCTAGTAATCAACATTCTTTTTTTTTTTTTTTTTTTTTTTTTTTTTTTTTTTGACAGGCAGAGTGGACAGTGAGAGAGAGAGACAGAGAGAAAGGTCTTCCTTTGCCGTTGGTTCACCCTCCAATGGCCGCCGCTGCAGCCGGCGCACCGCGCTGATCCTGGCAGGAGCCAGGATCCAGGTGCTTTTCCTGGTCTCCCATGGGGTGCAGGGCCCAAGCACCTGGGCCATCCTCCACTGCACTCCCTGGCCATAGCAGAGAGCTGGCCTGGAAGAGGGGCAACCGGGACAGAATCCGGCGCCCCAACCGGGACTAGAACCCGGTGTGCCGGCGCCGCAAGGTGGAGGATTAGCCTATTGAGCCACGGCGCCGGCTCTCTAGTAATCAACATTCTGTGTTCACATTGAATTTTATTTTGCTTCCACAAATGAGGGAGAACATATGGACATACGGTATTTGCCTTTCTGGCTTATTGCACTCAATGTGATGTCCTCCATTTGCATCTATTTTGCTAAAAATGATAAGATCCCATTCTTTTAATGGCTGAATAGTGTTCCATTGTGTGTATATACCATATCTTTTTTATCCACTCACTTTGGGGTCCTATCCAAGAAATCATAGCCTATTTCAACATCTTGAAGTAATTACCCTTGGTTTTCTAATAGCTATTTTAGACTTTCATGTCTAACATTTAGATCTTTGATCCATCTTGAGTTGATTTGTGTATTTGGAGAGATATGATTCTAATGTTTTTAAAGATTAATTTATTTATTTGAAAGGTGGAGTTACAGAAATGCAGAGGCATAGAGACAGGTCTTCCATCCACGGGTTGATTCCCCAGATTGCTGCAATGGCCAGAGCTGTGTCGATCTGAAGCTAAGAGCCAGGAGCTTCCTCCAAGTCTTCCCACATGGGTGCAGGGGCCCAAGGACTTGAGCCATCTTCTACTGCTTTTCCAGGCCATAGCAGAGAGCTGGATCAGAAGTGGAGCATCCAGGACTTGAAGCAGTGCCCCTATGGAATGCCAGCACTGCGGGCGGCAGCTTTACCTGCTACGCCACAGCGCTGGCCCCAGGACTTTAATTTTATTCTTCTATGTATGTACCAAGTTTTGCCAGCACCATTATTGAAAAGGCTGTCCTTTCCCCATATTCTTGGTGCCTTTGTCAAAGATCAGTGGGCTGTTTTTACCTGTCTTAATTTCTGAGTTCTCTATTGCACTTTATTGATCTGTGTGTTGGCTATTGTGCCAGTTCTGTGGTGTTTTAGGTCCTGCACCTTTGCAGTTTGCTTTGAAATCAGCTATTGGGATACCATCAGCTTTTTGTTTGGTTTTGCTCAGAGTTGCTTGGCTCTTCTGGGTCTTTTGTGATTCCAAATGGATTTTTTGGTTGTTTCTTCTAATTGTGTAAAGAATGTCATTGGTGTTTTGATTTGCGTTGCATTGAATCTGTAGGATTATTTAGGTAGTACGGACATTTTAATTACATTAGTTATTACAATCCATGGGCATGCAGTTTGTTTCCACTTTTTTGTGTCCTTGGTGATCTCTTCTGTCATTGTTCTATATTTTTATTGTAGAGATCTTTAACTTATTTGGTTAAATTTCTTTCTAAATATGAATGGAAAATTAGCAGGCAGTATACTAGCCAAGTTCAATGAAGAGAGTACACCTGACAGACCAGGTGCTGATCTAAAGAAAGAATTGAGAACCTAGTCTGCATTAAGAATGGATTTTTACAGGAATTCACTATGGCCAGGTGTCATATTGCTTGTAAGAAAGCCTTAAAATGCAGAGTGAGGGACTGGCATTGTGGCACAGCGTGTTACGCCACCAGTTGTTAAGCCACTGCCTGTGTGCCAGCATCCCATACGGGTGCCATTCAAGTCCTGTCTGCTCTGTTTCCAAATCAGCTGCCCACTAATATGCCTGGGAAAGGAGCAGAAGATAGCTCAAGCCCTTGATCCTCTGTTCCCACGTGGAAGACTCAGATGCACTTCCAGGCTCTTGGCTTTAGCCTGGCCGTTGCAGTGATTTGGGGAGTGAGCCACTAGTTGGAAGATCTCTTGCTCGTTCGCTTGGTCTCTTTCTCTCTCTCTCTTTCAATCTCTCTCTCTCTCTCTCTCTCTATCTCTCTATCTCCATCTCTCTCTCCCCATCTCTCTATGTAATTCTGCCCTTCAAATAATCTTTAAAAAAATCCTGACATGGATGCAAAGTTCATGAGAGAGGCCCAGCTTAATCCATTTTTAGTATTTGAAAAAGCTCTTACTGGTTTCCATTATGGCTGTACCAGTTTATGTTCCCATTAACCGTTCACCATAGTCATATTAAAAAGACATGGTGATATATAATACAAGTTTTTATTTACATTTCCTGGGAGGATTAGTGATGTTGAATGTATTTCCATGTATCTTTTGTACTTGTGTATGTACTCTGAGATATGCGTGTGGATGTATTTGCTCCACTTATAAAGGAAATTACATGGTGTCTTGTAATACAGCTGTTGGAGTTCCTTGAATATTTTGAGTGTTAACCCCTTATGAGATGAGTGATTTGCACTTGTTTGTCCTGTTCTGTAGGTCGTCTCTTCACTCTGTTGGTTGTTTCTTGTGCTGTCAAGAAGCTTTGTGGTTGGAGGCAATCACATTGGTGTATTTTCATTTTTGTTCTCTCTGGTTTTAGGGCCAAATCCAACAAACATCCCAGTGAACATCAACATCATGAATTCAAAAATACTTTTCCCTATTTTTTCTTGATGGAGGTGGTTTAGGTTTAGAGTTTGAAATCTTCCTTTTGGCCAGCGCCACGGCTCACTAGGCTAATCCTCCACCTGTGGCACCAGCACCCATGGTTCTAGTCCAGGTTGGGGTGCCAGATTCTGTCCTGGTTGCTCCTCTTCCAGTCCAGCTCTCTTCTGTGGCCTAGGAAGGCAGTGGATGATGGCCCAAGTGCTTGGGCCCTGCACCCACATGGGAGACCAGGAGAAGCATTCGGCTCCTGGCTTCGGATTGGCACAGCCCACTGGCTGTAGCGGCCATTTGGGGAGTGAAGCAACGGAAGGAAGACCTTTATCTCTGTCTCTCTGTCTGTCTCTCTCACTAACTCTGCCTGTCCAAAACAAACAAACAAACAAACAAACAAAAAAAAAAACCTTTCTCTTCAGTCTTAATCCATTTTGTCTTGAGTCTGTTGGGAAGCCACAAGCCCTTGATTCTGCAGCAGGAAAACCTAGAAACCATAGTCAACTTTATCAAAAGCACACTGCCCAACCTGGGCTTGGTACAGATGGAGAAGACCATCAACCAGGTGTTTGAGATGGACATCGCTAAGCAATTACAAGCTTATGAAGTCGAGTACCACGTGCTACAAGAAGAGCTCATCAATTCCTCCCCACTCAGTGACAACCAAGGAATGGATAAATTAGAGAAAACCAACAACAGCTTACACAAACAGAACCTTGACCTCCTTGAACAACTGCAGGTGGCAAACAGCAGGATCCAAAGCCTGGAGGCCACGGTGGAGAGCTGCTGAGCAGTGAGAGCAAGCTGAAGCGGGCCCTGTTGGCACTGGAGCTGGAGCGCACCGCCCTGCTGCAGGCTGCAGAGGGGCTGCGGGGGCAGTTGCGGGCCCGGCCTGTGCTCAGCCCCAGCCCACAGGTGACTGAAGGCCCGGAGGAGAGGGCGCGGCTCCATCCTGACGCTGTCCAGGCCCTAGCTGAAAGGGACCAGAGATGCTGGAGGAGACCAGGGAGCGTGGAGTGAGCTTCTCAGGGAGGAAACTGGCAGCCAGCATGCAGCCTCATGAGCTCAGACTCGCAGCCTGGGGGCACCTGTGCTGTTGTGGTGACGGTGTTTTGGGTTCTGAACCGTCCCTTCTCCGGTCCTGATTACTGTACTCAATAGCTTTAGATGTCATGGACACAAATAAATGCACCTTTATATTTCAAAAAGAAAAAAATACGGGTTGTTATTTTATTTTGTTGCAGGTGGATATTCAGTTTCCTCAACCTGCTTCATTGACAAGTTATGCTTTTATCATTGTATGTTCTTGGCACAATTGTCAAAGACCACTTGATTCTCAATCCATAGGTTTATTCTGTTTTCTGTTCTGTCACATCGCTCAGCATGTCTGTTTTTATGCCAGTACCATCTAATTGTGGTTACACTAACTTTTTTTTCCCCAAAGAAAGCTTTTATTTAAGGAATACAAATTTCATAAGTACAATTTTTTTTCCAAAGAAACCTTTTATTTAATGAGCACAAATTTCATAAGTACAACTTAATGAATATAGCATTCTTCCCACTAAACCTGTCCTCCCACCACCACTCCCACCCCACCTCCTTCTCCCTCTCCCATTCTCAATCCCATTCTTCATTAAAATGCATTTTCAATTAACTTTATACACAGAAGACCAACAATTTTACACATATACACAAAATATACAAACTGTTTGAGAACAAGTTTTATAGTTAATTTTCATAATACATCTCAACTGAGGACAGAGATCCTGCATAGGAAGTAAGTGCACAGTGACTCCTGTTGTTCATTTAACAATTGACACTCTTATATATGATGTCAGTGATCACCTGAGACTCTTAACATGAGCTACCTAGGATATGGAAGCGTTTTCAGTCCACAAACTCCATCAGTGTTTGGACAAGGCCATAGGCAAAGTAAAAGTTCTCTCCTCCATTTAGAGAAAAGTACATCCTTCTTTGATGGCTACTCTTTCTGCTAGGTCCTCACTCACAGAGATGTTTCACACAGAACATTTTTGCGACAGCGTCTTGGATTTCCATGCCTGAAATTCTCTCATGGGGTTTTCAGCCAGAGCAGGAAGCCTTAACAGCCTTCATGATTTTCTTATTTCTGTACAACTCACTTAGCTTCACTGAGGTGACTACTTTTTATTTCCCTTTTTAATTTAAGTTTATTGATACATTAGATCGTAGTGTGACAGCAAATGCACGGTACTTACTACAACAAAATTCTCACCAATTTTCATGCTAATGTGATATTAGCACAAAGAGAAGAGATTAGGTGACTTTTAAATTATGTATCAGGCTGTTTGCAGTTCTGCCCTTTTTCTAGGTGAATTACCTGCAGTTTTGTTTTCTTGGTTGATTGCATCAGTGCAGTTGACGCTGTGTTTCTGGAAGCCTTGCTTTCTTGTTTGTACATTGGAAATGGCAATGACTGCTCCCTGTCATGATGGCCTGGTGCTCCATCAGTCGGCAGTGCTCTGCTTGATGCAAGAGATGGACTGACCCCTGGGTGTGTTCTGTGTGACTTGGGAACTTCTTTGACCACTTCTTTTCCTTCTACATCACAAGAAAGAGCTTGGACCTGTACTTCAGTGAATTCTCCAAGTCCAGCCTTGTCTATCAGAAGAGTTCCTGCCCTAACTGTTCTGTGAGTCAGGCAGTGATCAGGATGAGCATCTGGGAAAGGGCCCTGTGGGGGGTGACCTGTGTGGTCGGGAGACCAGGAGTCCAGGTGCACACTCCAGTCTCAGTGTCCCTCCTGTAGGAGAAGTCAAAGTCAGCCACCTTCCCTGGGTTTTGCTCAGCTTGGTTCAGGGAGAAGGTAATGCGCAGAATGTGACATTGTTCTTACCCAGTATAAATTGACTGCTTCCTGATTGCTCGTGGGTGCCTCAGCTTCTCAGAGACTGAATTCAGAACATCTCTTCAGAGGCTCACTAGGCTAATCCTCTGCCTGCGGCACCGGCACACTGGGTTCTAGTCCCAGTTGGGGCGCCAGATTCTGTCCCGGTTGCCCCTCTTCCAGTCCAGCTCTCTGCTGTGGCCTGGGAAGGCAGTGGAGGATGGCCTAAGTGCTTGGGCCCTGCATCCGCACTGGAGACCAGGAGGAGACACCTGGCTCCTGGCTTTGGATCAGCGCGGTGCACTGGCCACAGCATGCCAGCCATAGCCGCCACTGGGGGTGAACCAATGGAAAAGGAAGACCTTTCTCTCTGTCTCTCTCTCTCTCTCTCTTACCTTCACTCTGCCTGTCAAACAATTTTTAAAAAAAAAGAATATCTCTTCATGGTATTTTGCTACTGATGTCATTTAATTTAAATGTAAATGGGCACTTAGCCATTTGTTGCTTTCTGATGTTTTCTTTGATTATTGATATCATAGTGATACTGAGATTTAGGCTCATTCTGTGTACACTTGTAATCCACAGTGTTCAGACACAAGGAATATGAATTTTAGAATTGTCTTCCTCATGAACTTGTGTTCCTAATGAAATTATTTGTGACTTTCCTTTTCTCCTGACTGCAATGATCTGCAAATTTAATTTATACTTTGTATGCCTTTAGGGTATGTCCCATATTACATCATTTCTCAAACCACAGGTTCTAAACTGTGAAACATTATTTTTTAAAAAAGATTGATTTTGCTTATTTGAAAGATAGAGTTACAGAGAGAGGTACAGACAAAGAGAGAGAGAGAGAGAGAGAGAGGTCTTCTATCTGCTGGTTCCCTCCTCAAATGACTGCAACAGCCAGAGCTGAGCCATTCTGAAGCCAGGAGCCAGGAGCTTCTTCCAGGTCTCCCACCTGGGTGCAGGGTTCAAAGGACTTGGACCATCTACTGCTTTCCCAGGCCATGTCAAAGAGCTGGATCAGAAGTGCAGCATCCAGTACTTGAACCAGCAGCACTCATATGGGATGCCAGCACTGGAGGCCAGGTCTTTAACCTGCTATACCAGGCTCCAGCCCAAATCTAAAAACATTGTTGTCATCCACTCATAGATCTCACTGCAGTGACTATGCATCTATTTCCTTTTGGTTATAATTTTCCTGAGCAGTTCTGCTGCCTGAGAGCAGCACTTTGTTTCCAGTTGGGCTCTCTCACTGGATGCTTCCTAATTGTACGGGTGCCAGTGAAAGGCTGCCAGGACAGATAGATCAGCCGGGGTCCCAGCACTGGTTCTGAGGGTACCCATGAGGAGTTCCCCTGCCTCCTAAGGCCATTCTGCTTTTCCACATGCTGCTGTCTTCACTTCTGGACCTGCTGATCTGAACCATCCCTAGCATGCACGTACACACAGGAGACTAGACCAGCGCCTCCACCGCATGCCTTGGCAGCATTTCTGAGGTCACTGGTACACATTATGGAATCCATGAATTCTTCCAGCCTGTGCTTGGAGTGCTCTGGGACAGGTCACCTGTACATGCTTGCAGGGCGTCAGAGGCTGGAAGGGCTTCTATGACATTGTCCTGCATTTGTTGTCAAGTCATGCATGTGTGTATGTGCAGGGGTGCTTAAGATGCAGCTGTGACCAGGCTCAGCCATTCCTTCAATGGGAGTCCATGGAGAGTGAGCACTAGAGCATCCCCAGGCTACAGGAAACCAGGAGTTCATTCACACAGTCCTGCTGTTGACTTTATATGTGTAAGGATCAGTGTTTTATTCCAGGAAACCCAGTCTGTAGTGTGTGTACATACATCTTTAATTCTCAGGAATTAGATTCATGACGTTATGTCAATGATAGGATTTTATTTATCCATTAATTTTTTTACATGGGCAAAAAAAAGTCAAGGAGTTCTTTCCCTTTGAGAATTTATTTCAAAACAGTGCATTTAAAGGCAACATGGGTGAATCAGTAAGAGGGTCCTTGGCCATCGTGTATGAAACACAAGGAATCGTAGCATGCCTGCTTTCTTTGTCTGAACTTGGCAAAATCACATTGTGCTAGCGTTGTGGGCCTAAGTATATATGACTTTATGTGTATCTGTCTTGTAATCTAAGGAATTCAAGAGGAATAATAATCACTAATTAATGAAAAAAATTTCTGTAGTTAAACCAGATTTTTCTGAAGATTGATATAAAGCGAAAATTATTAACTAAATTCAAATGACACAAATATAAGTAGAAAAACCACTAATTTTTTATTTTGTGACTCAAATAAACCAGAAGAAATTCAGACCTAATGATCCTATGAATGAAATAGTGACCAACAGAGAAAGGTTAACCAGTAACTCAGGGGAAGCATTTTGTAGACACATGATAGAAATAACTCCGTGAGCTCCAGGATTCTGACACTGCCTCCCTGTATAAAGGGACTGAATCTAGATTTGGGAACTTGGGGGCTGTTGTCCTCCATAACAGGACTTCTACTGAGTAAGAATAATCAGGTCAGACTGACTGAGAGGGGAGGTTCATGAAACAATGAACTACAGAGGCAGGAGATTAGGTGTTGTATTATTTAGCATTGCGCAGAAACAACTGAGAAAGCAGGGTGAGGCGAGACAGGCATTTCTGAATGCTGTTGCTCATTCAGAATTTCCAAAACCTAATTTTCTGTAAAAAGGATGACAACAACATATTGATGGATCATACAAGGGTACCAGAGGGAGAATCAGTAATCGAAACAAAGAAGGAACCACGCCACACATGAACAGACTCCGATCTTGCTGTCCTTTGTGTGTGGAGCAGAGTCGTTTTCAGGATGAAGGAAAAATCACCAAGACAATGGTACCAAGTGTGAAGGGACATCATTACTAAGAATCAGGGAAACTCAGAAATGGATGGGCAGGACTCAGGAAAGAAGAAGGAAAACAGGAGAAAATAACATCAGCCTTGAAATGCAAACCACAAGAAACACAGGAACAGACTGTGCCTTAGAAGAAGCAGAAGGTGGCATAAAGGGAAATACTGTTAAGAATAAGAAGTTTACTGAAGATTTCAGAACACGAGAGGGAGATACCAAAGGTGAATCCATGCATGTGTATGAATGGGATTCCTGGAAGAGGGAACCAATGCAGTGATCCAGACTAATAATTAGAATTCAGACTTCTTCTGCTATGAAGTATACTCCCACACTACTTCATAGAATCCTGGGTCTGACTTTACGTCACTGATGTCACTGATACTCTAGTAGTAGCATCTGTGAATTAAAAGAAAATGTGTTCATGCATCTAGAGTTCAAGGATGAGCGGCACAGAAGGAAATGAAAATAAGACTCTCACCAATCTTGTAGAGATAGCGAGACTGGGTCAGGGGAACAAAAATGTATTTAAGATACTCAAGAAGAGAAAGGATAAGTCAGGAACTTTGTGCCATCCAAGCTGACGTTAGGTGAAAAATGCATTGGCGTCCAGGTGGTCATGAGAGGTCTTGGGTGAGATGGACCTCATGGTCCCTTCCAGAGGAGGAGCAGACACGAGACAACACAACCACTAGGAAGTCATTGCTGCAGCACAGATTGAAAAGACCACGCCTGGCAGTGACTTTCAGTGGAGACCACATCTTTCTGGTTCCTTTCCAGAGAGTGCTGGTGAGGGCACTCACCAGGTGACTGCTCCCGGACCCTTTGGACTTCTACCTTTGCTAAGCTTGTTTTCCTACACTGTGCTTTATTAGACAAAACCATATGAAAACCAACTGGTGCTCGGTGATGATTTAATATCAGAGCTCGCAGAGGACTGGTGAGGAGGGCCGTGGCTGCTGTTGTGTCTCCTCCTGTGTGGTTCAAGCTTCCGATGGTGTGGGAAGCTCCAGCTCCTCTGGGTCCAAGGACTCCACACTGCAGACTTCCGAGCAGCTGAAGATGTCTGCAAGAAAGACAGAGGAGCAGGGGTCAGTGGGGGGACAGGGATGCAGCAGGGGAGTGGGCAGTGGGGTGGGAGTAGAGCACTCACAGGGCTCTTGATCTCAGGATCTCCCGAACTCAGCAGCAGGGTCGTGGTCACTGAGGCCCATTTGCTAGGGCGAATTCCCCCAGGCATTCATGGGACAGCCTTCAGGGAGGTGACCCCTTAAAATGTGAACTTGATGCACAGGAAAGGGCAAGTCTCTCGGGCCCTAGGATTTCTCTCTCTCTCTCTCTCTCTCTCTCTCTCTCTCTCTCTCTCTCTCCCTCTCTCTCTCTCTCTCTCTGTCTCTCATTTACTAAATATAAATTTCCAAAGTACAACTTTTGGATTGTAGCGGCTTTTTTCCCCCATAAACTCCCTCCCATCACAACCATCCTATCTTCCACTCACTCTCCCATCCCATTCACATCAAGATCATTTTCAATTATCTTTATATACAGAAGATCAGTTTAGTATACAGTAAGTAAAATTTCAACATTTTGCACCCACACAGAAACACAAAGTATAGAGCACTGTTTGAGTACCAATTATACGTTAATTCACATAGTATAACACATTAAGTACAGAGATCCTACATGAGGAGTAAGTGCACAGTGACTCCTGTTGTTGGTCTAACAATTGACACTCTTATCTATGACGTCAGTAATCACCCGAGGCTCTTGTCATGAGCTGCCAATGCTATGGAAGCCTCTTTTTTTTTTTTTTTTGACAGGTAGAGTTAAACAGTGAGAGAGGAGACAGAGAGAAAGGTCTTCCTCCCATTGGTTAACCCCCCAAATTGGTGCTATGGCCTACGTGCTGTGGCCGGCTTGTTGCGCCGATCCTAAGCCAGGAGCCAACTTCCTCCTGGTCTCCCATGAGGGTGCAGGGCCCAAGCACTTGGGCCATCCTCCACTGCCTTCCCAGGCCACAGCAGAGAGCTGGACTGAAAGAGGAGCAACTGGGACAGAATCCAGTGCGGCAACCAGGACTAGAACCTGGGGTTCCAGCGCCACAGGCCGAGGATTAGCCTAGTGAGCCACGGCGCTGGCCTGGGAGCCTCTTGAGTTCGCTAACTCCCATCTTGTTTAGACAAGGCCATAGTCAAAGTGGAAGTTCTCTCCTCCCTTCAGAGAAAGGTACCTCTTTCTTTGATGGCCCGTTCTTTACACTGGGATCTCACTCACAGAGATCTTTCATTTAGGTCATTTTTTTTCCCCTGAGTGGCTTGGCTTTCCATGCCGGAAATACTCTCATGGGCTTTTCAGCCATATCCAAATGCCTTAAGGGCTGATTCTGAGGCCAAAGCGCTGTTTAAAACATCTGCCATTCTGTGAGTCTGCTGTGTATCCTGCTTCCCATGTTGGATTGTTCTCTCCATTTTAGTTCTATCAGTTAGTATTAGCAGACACTAGTCTTGTTTATGTGTCCCTTTGACTCTTAATCCTATCATTATGATCAATTATGAACTGAAGCTGATCACTTTGACTAGTGAGATGGCATTGGTACATGCCACCTTGATGGGATTGAATTGGAATTGCCTGGTATGTTTCTAGCTCTACCATTAGGGGTAAGTCCGATTGTGCATGTGCCAAACTGTACATCTCCTCCCTCTCTTATTCCCACTCTTATATTTAATGGGGATCACTTTTCAGTTAAATTTCAACACTTCAGAATAATTGTGTGTTAATTAAGGAGTTCAACCAATGGTACTAAATAGAACAAAAAAATACTAAAAGGAATAAAGTAGTAAGTTGTTCCTCGACAATAAGGACAAGGGCTGATCAAGTCACTGTTTCTCATAGTGTCCATTTCTCTTCAACAAGTTTCCTTTTAGGTGCTTAGTTAGTTGTCACCGATCAGGGAGAACATATGATATTTGTCCCTTTGGGACTGGCTTATTTCACTCAGCATGATGTTTTCCAGGTGTCTCCATTTTGTTGCAAATGACCGGATTTCATTTTTTTTTTACTGCTGTATAGTATTCTATAGAGTACATGTCCCATAATTTCTTTATCCAGTCTACTGTTGATGGGCATTTAGGTCGATTCCATGTCTTAGCTATTGTGAATTGAGCTGCAATAAACATTGAGGTGCAGACAGCTCTTTTATTTACCAATTTAATGTCCTTTGGGTGAATTCCAAGGAGAGGATTGGCTGGGTTGTATGCGAGGGTTATATTCAGGTTTCTGAGGAATCTCCAAACTGGCTTCCATAGTGGCTTTACCAGTTTGCATTCCCACCAACAGTGAGTTAGTGTCCCTTTTCCCCACTTATTCACCAGCATCTGTTTTTGGTAGATTTGTGTAAGTAAGCCATTCTAACCTAGTCCTGGGATTAAAAAGCCAAGGCCTACTCCCCTGGGTCTGATGACACAGGGTGGGGCCGTGATCCTGCCCAGTCTGACCTCACCATCAAGATCCAGGATCCAGCCTGTGACCCACATCTTAACTACAGACAACTGCCCCAGCTCTTCGGTTTCCTTCCCTAATCCTGTAGATCTGATCTCAAGCATGTAATTGGAAACAGTCATTTTGTGGCACTAAAACCATATCGTGATTGCTTTAGTACCTGTCAGCATGGAACTGGGATGGAAGAAACTTCTTCTGAAAGGGTCATAAAACCAGTGTGTGTGTGTAATTGAAGTGTAAAATCAGAGCACAGACGAGAAGAACAGAGGGACTTGTGGCCCTGCTCCTGTCACTCTCCAAAGTGAGCTTTGCCTTGAATTGATGTCAAGTGTTTCTGTTTGAACTTGACAGCTATACAGGTGATTTTATATCCCCCCCAATAAAACAGTTTAAACATATTTTAAAAAGCCTCGGTCGTCACCCTCTAAGAAAAGGGGCTGAGGGCCCCCTGAGGATTGGGGAAATCCCAGCAGCCCCTTGTTCTGCACTGGCTCTTAAGTGGTGTCAGGATGGGCCGGGTACCCACAGGACTGCAAAGGTGGATCTGTGGCCTCTTCTGGTGTGAAAAGGAGCCCAGAGGTGCCTCCCTCTGTCCATCCTCACCTCATTGTCTCGAGGTGGAGGAGCTCAGGGACAACACCAGTGTCCCACCACAGCTGGTGAGGCTCCCTGTTGGCATCCATGTCGGGCAGGCAGGAAAGTGCCCTCCAGAGGGAGGTGTTGAGTGGCTCTGGTGGCTCTTCCAGAAACAACACCACCCGTGGCCACACTGAAGCCATTTACATGCCAGTTGTACCAGCACCCCCAGCCTTCCCTTCAGATGTAAGCAGCTCCTGGGGGCTCAGCCTGGGAGCCCTAGGGGAGCCCTGGGACCACCTCAGGGTACATCCTTCACTCACCTGCGTGGATCCTGAATAGCCATTCCTCTCCACTCTCCAGGTCAGGCTCCACGGCAGCCTCTCCACCTCTGGGCTCCAGTTTGTTGGCTTCCCTGAGGTGTCACAAAGAATGTGAAGCAATGGAGTCCATGTGCCCTTACTCCCCTGACCCCGAGCTACCTGCTCTACTCACAATTCCTGATCTTCATTGAGGTCCTCCATGTCCTGAAGACTTTGGGGATAGTTCGCATCCAGGGAACATGTGGACAGCTGGAAGGAGACAAGTATGTTTTCTGAACCAGGTGTTAAGGAAAAGCGCTGTCCTGGGGGACATGGAAGCCAGAGTCAGACTTCCCAGGAGTCCTCCCTCCATTGACACTGGGACCCTGCCTGCCTGTCCCCAGCCCAGCTCCCTGTGTGGGCAGTCGGGTTGCTCAGCACCATTTCATAGTGCAGTCCAGGGGTGAGGAGTGAGGGCAAGGGTGATGAAGGGAGAGGGGAGGGCTGCAGAGAGACTGGATCAGCATCCACAGTGCAAGGACATCCACTGCCTGGATGCCACCAGGTCCTTCAAGATGCGATTCATCCACTGTGGTGAGGTGGGAATGTGGGAGAAGCAGGATCAGGGGCTTGTGAACAAGAAAGCAAGAGAGTCAGAAAAGAGATGAAAGAAGAAATCACTTACTCCCAGATCACTGCTCCCGAGGGAATGTTCCGATGCTGCCACATAGCCTTCCATGTGCACCAGAGCAGGGGTGTTGAGGTTGCCAGAGAGAAGGAAAGGGGAGAGTTAGACTTGAGGTGAGGACTCGGATCCCTGCTGCTGGTTAGATGATGTGGGTCAACCTTGGACCCCATGTCTATATCCCTATCCCAGGCCTAGATGGCTTCACCTCTGTAATAAGTGAGAGGATCTCTGAACTTTGCCTTCTTCTTCCTGCCTCAGATTCCCATCACTGTGCCTAAGAAGTATCACCTTGTTCCTCCATAGGTAGCCACTGGGTCGATGTGTGCAACTCATTGTTTTCCATCCCTCCTGTTTCCCTTCCTCTATTTTGTCTCATAACTCTTCTCCATTTCCTTTGTCCTTGTCATCTTCTACCAGTCATATTATTGTCTAATATGGGAGCTCTGGAGGCCAAGATAAAGATATACTGCCACCTGGGGCTGGCATTGTGGTGCAGCAGGTTCAAGCGCCACCTGTGGGGACCCCTAATGGGATCCCTGGTTGGTGTCCCTGCTCCTCCACTTCTGATCCAGTTCCCTGCTAATGTGCCTCAGAAAGCAGTGTAAGATGTCTCGTGCTTGCGCCCTGCCAGCTGTTTGGGAGACTCTGATGGAGTTTTGGACTCCTGATTTGGCCTGGTCCAACCTGCTCATTGAGGTTCTATGGGGACTCTGCCAGTGGATGGAAGATTTCTCACTGATTTCCCTCTTTGTCTATAACTCTGCCTTTCAAGTAGTAAATAAATCTTTAAAAAATGTATTGCCACGCACAGCAATACATCTATAGATCACTTACATGGGGAACAAGTGTCATGGACGCTTGTTGGGCCTTGGGAAGGTAATGAGGACCAACCCCACCTGTCTGGGGTAACCTCATGGAGTTTGGAAATATTGAATCATCACAAGAATCCCATGTTTCCTGATCCACTTGAAAAGATGACCCAAAGAGGAGAAGAAATTTAATTTGTTCAAATTCTGGTAGTCGGCCAAGGAGGCAACAGGGTGTCCACAGCAGGTGTATTCTTGGCCACATCAATAAATGGGACTTGCTAGAGTTTTCACTGAGCAGTGGGAGGACTGGGAAGTAGGAAGTTGGCAGGCCTGAGGACAGGGAACCTGCTAGGCATGACTGGAGGGGGAACAGGCTGTGTTTGAAGCAGTGCATCTGAGGGGAACAGTGATGCCCAGTCCTGCTGCCCAGAGGCCCTCCACTGAGCCCAGTGCATTCCAGGAGATGAGGTCAGCAGCACCTCGTGTGTGTCCAGCCCAGGATCCCCTAACACACATCCTCTGGGCAGCCTGTACAGCTATGCAGTGTCTCCAGTAGCAGCTGGATAATGGCCTGTCACACAGTCTACTCCAAACACTAGACTTGGATGAGATGTGGAAGCCAAGATGAACCCAGAGTAATGCTTGGACCTCACAACTCTAAGATGCTGGGGCCTCCCCAGTCAGCCCAGAGCAAGTATTCTTTAACTCAACTGACCCTGGGTGTGTGTGTGGGGGGGGTGCTCTTCTTCCTTCTGCCCTGAGCTGAGGATGAAGCAAGGAGCCCTTACTGAGACACAATGGCAGCACCTTGCTCTTTGACCTTCAACCTTGTAAGAAAGAAATTTCTGTTCCTGATTAGTTACAGAGTCTCAGGTATTACGTTGTGGCCAGAAATGGACGAAGACAATGGTCAGTGCAAAACCCAGACATCTCTTGTGTTCAATTCAAAGGTAGTGCTGTCCTGTCACAATGCAGTGGATTTGATCTTTGCAATGGAAAAGCCGGGGTGGCCAGTATTAAAGCAAATGTAAAGTTTTAAATAGTAAAGCAAGAAATGATAGTTAACAATTTCTATTGCTCCAATCCCATGGGTATAAAACCTCTTCCTACTCTATAATTAATATAAAAAAGAACAAATCAGACGTCTACATACAATGTCTTTTTTCCTCCTGAGTTCCTATGTCCTCTCAGGGTCCAAAGTAGCGGATAACCCAAGCATTGCCCTAATTTGACCCTCTGGTCTTTGTGGGTGTTGCTCCTACCTGAAGAGGCTTCATCCTCACTGTTATAGTCAGAAACGCTCTGCAAGACCCAATCTTGAGAGACACAAACACAGACAGTAAGTGTTCACAGAGAGTCTCACCCATTCCTCCCCTGGATTGCTCAACATGACCCTGCCCCTTGCTCTGTGCTCTCAGCCTCTTCCTGGGCTCTGTGGACCTGACCTTCAGGCAGACATTGACCACAGCTTCAAGCCTTCCAGGGAGGGAGAGGAGCTGACGGCACCACCTCTCAACGTCTCACTTTCCCTAGTGCCTCCAGCCTGCATCTGAAACCCCCCACTTTTTTATATACATATTCCTGTAACCATGCAGCAATACCTCTGTGATTGTTTTTTTATAGAGAACTGATAGTGGCTTCAGAGGAACATAACTAGGGTAATACACACAAACTGCCAAACTCAGACACTCAGAACTGTAACACATGGGAACCCACATAGATAAAGCCCACCCCCATGCACAAGCCAGTATCTTCCAGGGACCCCAGAAAATGATCATTACCCTTTATGAGGAAGTTAATTTCCCACCACCGCACTCCTAGTCCTCTGTCATAGCAGGAATTGGGTGTCAGGTGGCCTTTCACACTAAAGCCCCGAGATAGTCCCATTTGTGCTGTCATCTGGACTATTCATACTATAGGGAGTAAGTGATTCCCGAATACATACCACTTGCTGTTCGTATTGAGATCACCTGTAATTAGAAAATGGCACCATGAGGGTCTGAACACTCTGTGTCCCTTTGCACCTGTCTTTAATGCCCTTGGTGACACTGGGAAACCCCATGTGAAAGAGTGGTCCTATGGAGGGAACCCAAAGATGTGAGCAGAGCGATCACACTCAGGCCAGGTGGCATGAGCTCTTCATGGGGCACGTGTCTCTCCAGTCCACTGTGGTGGGAAGTCACAAAATTCCTTTCCAAAGAGGAGAAGTGCTGCAGAGAAAAGCTTGCTGTGGTCCAGTCCGACAGTCATTTTGTCCCTGTGTCCCGTTTCAGCTCTCTGTTGTTGTAAACTCTCCCTCTCAGTGGCCCTCACCGTGCACAGGGTGTATCATGGACCCTATCCATGGTCAGATTTTTCTTCTCTTCATATGGTTGAGAACGGAAGAAGCCAAGGAAGGAACATTTCTGTTTTAGAGGAAGGCGGGTGCCCTTACCTCAGTATACTCTGGAGTTTCTTTATCCTCCGTGTCACCAAGAAGCTCCTCCCATGCATCCTCCAGGGGCACTAGATGGACATATGGTGACTGTCAGTACACTGGTGCATCAGGGAGCATTGGTGGACATGGGCATGGGGCGAGGGTTAAGGCCGAGGAGAAGAACGTGAAAGACCTGAGAAACAGAGCCTTAAGCTTTCTAGATCAAGGCAGCTTCATTCATGGGAACTATTTGGGGTCAATACCACCACGGTTGCTGTATTTCCGTAAGAGTCCTGGGACGACTCCTGCATGTTTAGAAGCCAAATAAACGGCTACTGTTGTCTTGATGTTTCCCTAGGTCACTACTACTCAGGGATCAATATCTGTTTATTGTATTTGAATATGTCATCTCTCCTATGAGCTTCTGAACTTAATTAAAAGCACCCGTTATGGGGAGAAGGACTCAGTTGTAGGCAAAGCAACATGTTCATTTATTGCCAATCCCTAGGTACCACACAAGTAAATGAAGAAGATGTAAAAATGGTGAAATTCCACCATTTAAAAATGAGCACCAGGCATTATGGTAAAACTTTTCTCCTGATCTTATTGTTTTTATTACCATTAGAAATGGTATCTTTATGGATTATAGCATAAGAATTCATTGTATGCAGACAGTGTGTGATGATCAAATCATGTTGACCTTTCCAGCTCCCTAAATATATTTTAAACTGTTTTCATTAGTATTAAATACTTTTCACATATGTTGGGAGTATGTTTCATATCCAGCTAAGCCATGGAATTGTGACCTAACCATCAGACACATGTGGGGTGAGGGTTGAATGAGCTCACTTACATAAAGTTCAGACGGTGATCAGGTTCTTTTTTGTTTTTGTTTTTTGAGAATTGAACCTTGAGCTGTGCATTTGGGAACACTTTTTCTGTGGGAAATATGTACACATATACACATCCAAGCACTTTCAAAGACATACACGCTCACTCATAAAAACTCACCATACTGGGGCACAGAAACCCCCACCATCTAAATGACATAGCTATTTCCAGAGCCTGCCTTAGATGCCTGTAGCTATGTGCTAGTCTTTCTGGTTTTTGTTTTACCACACCCTCAATCTTTTTAATCCACCAGGAAGCTGGAATCAGGTTGGCTCTCCAGAAGAGAACCGGCAGGAAGGTCCCAGTGTCTCCTCCCTTCAGTTGTTCCTCAGCACCTGAGGCATTCTAGAATACGTACAGTGTCCACTGGATCCTGAGTCCACCTGCAGTCAGAGAAAGGAAGTCACTGTGAGGTCAGATACTGTTTGCACAGGTCTCTTCTCCTGGTGCTGACCTTGGGAAACTTGATGGGATACAGTGCATGAGGCAAATGCCCCAAATAAAGCACAGAGGATACTTGTGTGAAATACGTGAGCTTTTCACAGCCCATTTTACGTGTTCATTTTGGTTGGCAAATGCAACATTCATTTGTGAAAATGAAAACCTGGGGGTTGGCCTTGTGGCACACTGGGTTAGGCTGCCCCCTGTGAGGCAAGCATCCCATATCAGAGCACCAAATCAAGTCCAGGCTGCCCTGCTGCTGCCAGTTCCCTGCTCATGTACCTGGGAAGGCAGTGGAGGATGTCCCAAGTATTTGAGTCCCTTCCAACCAGTGGGAGACCCCCCCCCAGATGGAGTTCCTAGCTCCTGGCTTCCACATGGCCCAGCCCCAGCCATTATAGCCATTTGGGAAGGTAACCAGAGGATTTAAGGTCTTTGTCTGTCTGTCTCTCTGTTATTCTGCCTTTCAAATAATGAATAAATCTTTTAAATCATAAAATATTTAAACTATGCAGAACTGCTCCTGTGGAAAACGCCCAGCACCACATCACTTGTAATTGATGCTGTGATTACAGGAGACCCTCTTGAGTCATGTCTCACTTTATAACAGACATGCCCTGGGCTTCCCCCACAAATAAATTGTGGAAGTCATCTGCAGTATAGGCGTTCAGATTTTCGTATCTGAGAAAAACGTTGCCTGGGCCTGATGTTGTGACACAGTGAACGGAACTGCTGCCTGCAGTGCCAGCAGTCCATCCTGCAGTGCCAGTTTGCATCCTGGTTGCTCAGCTTCCAATACAATGCCATGCTGTTGTGCCTGGGGAGGCATGGAGAATGTCCCATGTCACTCATGTGTGAGATCTGGGTAGCACACTGGACTCCTGGCTTTGGCCTGGACCAACTCTGGCCTTTGAAGGCATCTGGGGAGTAAACTACTAGATGGAAGATCTTTTGTTCTCTTCCCCTGTCTCTGTGTAACTCTGCCTTTCAAATAAATAAGTAAATAAGACTAGTGATTGTATACCAGGAACATTTGTTTCTGTGACCAAAAACCCCAGTCATACCTTGCCAAGAGATGTGACCTCCTCCTCTGCTCTGTCTCTCGGAATCGCTTCCACCAGGTCCTCAGGAGCAGCTAGGGGAACCACAGGGTAACTGTCAGGTGTTGTGGATGAGTTCGGCAGGGAGACTTGCTTGCTGTGGACATGGGCCTAGGCTGTGTGTGGGTGGTTGGTGAGCAGTGAACAATGTCAAGAGTTCTGTGCTGCACTCAGTAACAGAGCAAGAAAAAGACAAGCCAGTCCTGCACCCACAAGTAGCAGGAAGGCCACCTGATGTGGGCTTGGAACTGCACACGTGCCACTGCTGGGCCATCCTCCCTGGTGGATGACAAAGCCCAAAAGAGGAGCAGGAAAGAAATGAGAAGGAGAGTTTTGGCTTTCTTACTACTAGCAACCAAATCATTACAAAACAGTCAATTTAGTAATAGGCGAATGCCATAGTGCACTGATTCCTTGATGATGCCTCATCTTTGCTCCTGCCCAAAATGGGCATAGAAATGCCCAAAATGTAGACCATGGAAATCCCCCCATTTTTCTTGTTGTGTCCCAAGATCATTTACCTCCATGAATCTACATAAGCAGCTATTACATTTGCCATCTTTCCTTTCAGGTATTTTTAAATTGCTCTGGGCAAGTAGACATTTATTATCTGAATCACTTGTAAGTGAAAATTTCAGTGGCATGAATTACTTGGCAGTGCTGTGTAAGCACCACCCCTGTGTGCCCCAACAGTTTTCATCATACCCAATCTAAACTCTGCATCTATAACGGAAGAACTTTACCTTCTCCTCCTTCCATCCCCAACTAATCTGTACTTCCAGTCCCTTTGAATTTGCCTGTTGTAGACATGTCATTGTAATGGAAACATACAGTGTTTGTCTTTCTGTGTCCACCTTATTACAGTGTCAGGTGTTACCATGTCCATCCCTGGTGTGGTATAAAACGTTCATTCACTTTTACATATTAAAACTCTTCCATTGTATTCATATACCACATTGTCATTACTCATCTGTTTGTTGTTGGATACTGGGAAATAATCCAGATTCTGTTGTTTCTGTTTTCTGCTTGCTGTGAACACTTAGGTACAGAGAGATACCTGCTTCATCATCTGCTGTCCACTATTTGGTGATACACAGAGTGTGACAGAAAGGGAGAGACTACCTCAAAAAAGCCAACATAGGGGCTGGCAACATGGCACAGTAGGTTAATCCTCTGGCTGCAGCACTGGCATCCCATATGGGCACCGGTTCTAGTCCCAACTGCCCCTCTTCCAGTCCAGCTCTCTGCTATGGCCTGGGAAAGCAGTGGAAGATGTCCCAAGTCCTTGGGTCCCTGCACCACGTGGGAGACCAGGAAGTTGTGCCTGGCTCCTGGCTTCGGATTAGCACAGCTCCAGCCATTACAGCCATTAGCTCTAATTTATTCTTATAATCAGATCTCAGAATAAGGTCAGTATTAGTGACAAATATGGACATTCTGTAATAAAGCAAATGTTCTTGAACAGTCTAGATCAATATTTACTGTGCTCTTGCATAATAGTAGAGCCTCAGAATTCTTGAGGCAAAAATGGATGGAACTACAAGGGCAGATAGACAAATTCAGTATTTTTTTTTGAGATTTATTAGAGGAGGCTGCACTGTGACGTAGCAGGTTAAGCAGCCACCTGCAGTGCTGGCATCCCATATGGGCGCAGGCTTGAGACCAGGTTGCTCCATTTCCAATCCAGCTCTCTGCTATGGCCTGGGAGAACAGTAGAAGATGGCCCAAGTCCTTGGGCCCCTGCACCCATGTGGGAGACCTGGAAGAAGCTCCTGGCTTCAGATGAGCCCAGCTCCAGCCACTGCAGCCAATTGCAGATGGAAGATTCCTCTCTCTCTCTGCCTCTCCTTCTGTCTCTGTGTAACTCTGATTTTAAATAAATAAATAAATCTTAAAATATAAAAGGTTTATTAGAGTCAGAGACCTCCAGTAGAGTGGCATGGGGGGGCACAAATTCACTACTATTGAAAATTGACAGATTGAGCAGGATCGAAACAAGCCAGGTGGCGTTGAAATGAACAGCAGTATGAGGGCTTCAGCCAGTTCCCTCCCCCTTTCACTTGAAGGACCTGTGAAGGTGACCTTATTTGGGCATGGAGTCATTGGAGGATTAACCAGTTAATATGAATTCATATTGGAGTAGCAAGGACTTGTTCCCATATGACTATGACTGGCATTTTTACAAGATGAGGAAACAGGTCCAAGATGGAAGGATGCCATGAAATGATGGGGACAGAAATTCAGGTGCTATGGTAGACACACAGGAGGCCCAGGATTTCCAGGTGTGGGGAGCAACTCGGACTAGACTAAGTTACTGGATTAAGACTTATTCTATGCATCTGCTCTCCCACAATATGGCACTGGGAGAGGAGAAAACAGCTTCTATGCAGCTGCCTCTTGCCAACTTGAGTGATGACCTCCAGGAGCTGATCCTGCTCCTGATTGGAGGAGAGCAGCGTACTCGGTGTGTGGGCAGCCGAGTTGGGATTGGCGGAAGAGGACTATAAAGGAGGAGAGAGACAACATGCACCGGGAACATCTAAGGGGAACATCTATCTGAAGGAACACCTGTGCAGCCCCCGAGAGAGCCGGCCGTCGGTGTGCCGCTCCCCCGCGGAAGTGGGGAATGTGGCAGGGGGAACTGCCCTTCCACGGAGGTGGAAGGGACAGTAGCCAACCCGGGAAGAACCAGCAGCAAACCCGGGGAGGGCCGAGCAGACAAAGAACAGCGCAGGGTCCTGTGTCGTTCCTCCACGAAGAGGGGGAGCGACACCAGGAAACCAGCAGAAGCCGGGAAGGGACAGGAAAGATTAGTCCTGATGGGTTTCTGTGGGAGGGTGACTATGCATAAACCTAGATTTCTGACACCCAATCTCCAGACCTGTGGGAAAATAAAATATCATGTACTTCAAACTGACCAACCAACCAGGCACTTGATTATGGCAGGCCAAGAAAATTATTAACCCTCAACTAACTATTTTGATTGGTGTGTAGAGACATTTCAGCCATGAGAGAAACACATTCTTCTCAGGTTCATGTGAAGAAGTCTCCAAGGCAGATCAAAGTATGAGCTCTGCCGCACAACCACTTAAAGTAATGTATGTCACACAGCTTGTGCCACTGGGCAACTATGGTAATACAATAGAGTTCAATCAATGCAATGAAGATTACTTGGTAAATTTTGCAAGAACTATGGAAGCTAAATAACATACTCTCCAAAACAAATGGGTCAAAGAAGACTGTATAGACATTTTAAACTATTTTGAACAAAGCAAATAAAAACCCCTTTTGCAACTTTGGGTTGCAATGAAGCAGTGCTCAAAAGGAAAATGGAGCCCTTGAGTGAAATACTTTAGAAAACAACGATGATCTAAAATCAATAAGGGATTCTTACAACCTAGAAAAGTAGGTTGTAAGTAGAAAAGCAATCTGATGTAAATTAGATAAAAAATGAAAAAATAGCAATTTTCTCAGAAATGAATGTAACAGGAAATAGAAAAAGGACAGAGTAAAAAAAAAGTCAAAAAATATTTTTTTTGAAAAAAATCCATAAGATTGTGAAACCTCTGCCTGTCTAAGCACAAGGCAAAAGGAGAAGAAACAATGTCTGCTACTGCAAATGAGAAGGGAATCCTCACCTTTCATGGCATGGACAGGAAAAGGAAAAGAAAAAAGTACTTTACATACTGTATGCCCACAAGTAGGTTCAATGAAGCCTGAAATTCCTTCAGAGTCAGAAACTACCCAAACTAACCCATGGGCCCGAGCCTTTGAAGAGAACTTTACAGCTACAAAAGGCAAAAGAAGGTGTCAGGGCCATGTGGATTCATTGGTGAACTCCAGTCAGTTTTACCAAGAAAAATGTCATCCCCATCCAAGCAAGGGGCCATAGTCCTAGGTGTTTACCCAATTAATTTAAAAAACTTTGTCCCCACAGAACCCTGCCACATGACTGTTTCTGGTGGCTTTCTTCCTGATTGCTTAAATTGGAAACCAGGACCAAGAACATTGGCCCATCTATCCAAGGGGGTATAACTCAGTGATGAAAATCATTGAGCAATCAAGCCACAAAAAGGAGCAGGAGAGTTCTTATGTATGTTACCAAATCTAATTCCAACTCTAGGAAACTGAAAAAGAATGACTAAAAAGATATTTAAAATGACCAGTTCTAGGGTCATGTTCTGGGGTCATTCAAAGGTTCTGGAAACATGAGTAAAGATGAATAACTCCCAGGACTGTACCACCAGAACCAACCTTAGTGCAGACTTGGGAGTTGAGTCAATGATAACATTTCTTTATTGGTTCAGTCTCCATAACAAATGTACCCTACTAATGGAAGTGTCATCAGAAAAAGGGAAGTGGGAGTCCAGTATGAGAACTTTAGGAGCTATCTGTTCAGTTTTCCTATTTTATCTCCAATTGTTAATATTAGCATGAAATCTGGTGGCACTCTCTCAGTAAGATGTCCATTTCAGCCCATGTTGCACAATCGGGCAAATGTCTGAACAGTACCTTGAGATGTTACTACTAACAGTGACCCCAAGTTTAAGTTGTTAACATGTCTTCCCTGTGTAGTGGTCACCCTGCTGATTGAGTTGACCAATTCTAATTGGAATGAAAGACACAGATAGCATAGCTTTTTAAGAGTTTTGTCTTAACTATGAGGCCCTGAATAAAGCAGAATCCTGATTGTTGAATGAGCTTCATGATTGAATTTGCAGAGTACCTTCAACTGATTCCTTTGTTGGGGGCATCCTGTTCTTTGGCAAGACACGGATTTTTCTGACCTGTGTGGAATGGACAGTCGATGTTCTTGACCTCCGACTTCCTTTTCGTCTAAAACTCTTTAGACATGATCCTGGAACAGTATGACAATACAGACAGCTGTTGACATCCCACTGACAGGAGACCACAGGGAAGTGTGTGATCATTAGAGTTCCTCACTTTCTTCCCAGTTTTCCCATTCCATAGTGCAGAGCCATCCTCTAGGCGGATCTTGCAGTGTGGTTCTCAGTACTGAATTGGTTAATACGGGGGAGAGTCACTAGAACACAAGCCCAACCCCTCTCCCTGTCTCTCTTCTGTCACTCTGCTTGCTCTTCTACTTTTCCACAATGATGGGACACAACATGGGACCCTTGATATGGGCACCTGATCTTTGACTCCTAGACTTGAGTATCCTGAGCTTGGGGGTCTTCTTTCTTTGTAATTTACCCTGTCTAAGATGACATTTTAATGCCACAGAAAACTTAATATCTGTCCTTCAGAGAAAGTGGCTGAGTAGTCTCAAATCCCTGTCTGAAAAAGGCAATGTCTATACCAACTCTGTGTTTGCACCTTCATGCCCATGACCTTTCTCGCCAAAACCCAGTCCCTAGGAACTCTTCACCTCTCTCTAGACCCTGCAGGGACAGCATACACAGTTCCCTCTCCCATTGGTGAGGTTCATCCTTCGCCAGGCTTGCCCCTTCCAACCCATGATTCTGCCTGAGGACCATCAGGCAGGCCCCTTCTCTCTGTCTTCAGATGTCTGCCCCACTGAACAATGGCGCTGTCCCTCCTCCCCATTTCCCTGTAACTCCCAAACAGCAGGGTTCATGTGTTTATCCACCCCACCCTGAAATCCCAGTTTCTTCCAATGTGACAAAAAGATATCTGGGTTCAGACTGTTCTTACAGTCTTGGTCTCAGATGGCGACCTCTACAGACAGAAGAGGCTGGCTTGAAAGTGCCTTTTTGTGTGATGTCTGTGTTGTGTTTGGTCTTAATTTTTCCTGACTGATGAGAGTAATGTGAGTTTCTTTCCAATCATCATTCTCTGGATAAGGTGCAAACAAACTTGACATTGGAAATAATGTGTTTCTCTAAATTTAGGAAAGATTTTGAAACAACAAACTTAACAGAAGCATCAAAAGTAGAAACTGAATAATACGGATGACCAACTATCTTTATAAATCTGTAGACAGCCTGGAATGGGGAAATAACAGTCCATGAGGAGAGTGATTAAGCAGAAGGTAAGTGGCCGGTGGAGAAGCAGCATTGTGGAGGTCAGTGTGGCCTACCTGCTGGACAGCAGTTGAGATTTCCCATCGCGGACCACTCTGGATAGGACGATACGCACGTTCCCACCGCACTCAAGTTTGAACCTTTCAGCTCAAGAGAGTGACAGTTGGAATGGCAGGATGATGTCACTCACCTTGTTACCCTGGTGACAGGACACCATGGAATTTTCAAAGTGAGCCATGCCACACTGTAGGTGATGCTGTACTGCTGTCTACACACATATTTTTCAGTGTCCAAGCGTGGTCATTTTAGAGTCCAAGTTTTGTTTCCAAAACTGACTGCAAGACCCACACATTCTCATTCCCTCCTTGTGAAGTAAGTTGAGTGACTTAAGAGGATCTGTTTCCAATATAGTTGAGGTAACAGTTTGAATGAGAGGCATGACCTAGCACTGTACAGCATCATGTCATCTGCAAACATGGATATTTGGTTTCCTCTTCTGTGACATTTGAAGCTCATTGTTTCTTCAATTCTGTAATTGCTCATGCTAATACTTTCTAATTTTTAAGATATATTTATTTATTTGAAAGGCAGAGTTACAGAGAGGCAGAGGCGGAGGCAGAAGCAGAAAGAGAGAGAGAGAGAGAGGTCTTCCATCTGCTGGTTCACTCCCCAGATGGGTGCAACTGCCAGAGCTGTGCCGATCAAAGCCAGGAGCCAGGCGCTTCTTCTGGGTTTTCCACGTGGGTACAGGGGCCCAAGGACTTGGGCCATCTTCCACTGCTTTCCCAGGCCATAGCAGAGAGTTGGATCAGAAGAGAAGCATCCAGAACAGAAACTGGCACCCATAAGAGATACTGGCACTACAGGCAGTGGCTTTACTCACTACGCCACAGCACAGCGCCCCCTCCCCCTTGCTCATGCTTTCAACACTATATCAAGTACGAGTGGTAAAAATTGGACATCCTTGTCTTGTTCTGGATCTGCTTTCAAGTGTTCTGAATTCAGGATGATCCTGATTGCCAGTTTGTCATATACATACATGCACACACATGTAGCTGTATCATTTTGAGATATGCTCCTTGTAGAACTAATTTGTTGAGGGTTTTTATAGAGATGGGATGCTGAATCATGATTTCTCTGCATCTATCGAGATGATCATATGGTGTTCTTCAGTCTGCTACTGTGACTTACAATATTTATGGGTTTGTGAATGTTGAAGCACACTTGCACCTCTGGGGTAAATGCTAGTTTATCATGGTATATGATCTTTTTGATGTAGTGTTGGATTCAGTTTGCTAATATTTGTTGAGAATTTCTACATCTGTGTGTATCAGGAATATTGGTCTATAGTTTACTTTTTATGTTATGTCTTTGTTTGGTTTTGGTATCAGAGTAACACTGGCCTCATAAAAAGAATTCAGCAGAATTCCTTCATTTTCAGTGTTTTGGAATAATTTGCAAAGTATTGGAGTTAGTTCCTATCTAAATGTTTTGTAGAATTCAGTTGTGAAGACATCAGGTCCTGGACCTTTCTTTGATAGGAGACTTTAGGTACTGCCTCCATCGCATTGTTATGGTTTTCTATATCTTCTTGAAGTAATATTGGCAGATAGCGTGCACCCAGGAATTCATCCATCTCTTCAAGGTTTTCTAAGTTGATAGCACAAAGTCATTCACTGGAGTCACTTGTAATTCTTTGTGTTTCTGTGGTATCATTTTTCATCTCTAATTTTATTTATTTTAGATTTTTTCTCTGTTTTCTTTGTTAGTTGACTAAAGATTTACCTGTTTTGCTTATTTTTCAAAATCCATCTTTTCCTTTTTTTTTGATTTTAAGAGTTGTTAGTTTTGTTTGAGTTTCATTAATTTCTGTTCTGATTCTCTTGATTTCTCACCTCCTACTAATTTTGGATATGGTTTTTCTTGCTTTTCCAAGTCTTTAACATGAATATTAGATAATTTATTTGAGATCTTTCCATTTTAAGGGAAGCTTGTTGTTGTAAACCTTTCTCGGAATACTGCATTGGCTGTCCTCAGATTTTGATATGTGTTGTTGATATTCTCATTTGTTTCAAGAATTTTTATTTCTACTTTAATTTCTTCCATGATCCATTAGTCATTCAGTAGCATGTTGTTTAATTTCCATGTATTTGCAGATTTTCTATTGTTACAATTAATATTTTTAAAGATTTATTTATTTATTTGAAAGTCAGAATTACACAGAGGAGAAGCAGCGGAGGGTGGGGGGCGTCCATTCACTGGTTCACTCACCAATTAGCCACAATAGCTGGAGCTATGCTGATTCGAAGGCAGGATCCAGGAGTTTCCTCCAGGTTTCCCACATATGTGCAGAGGCCCAAGGACTAGGGCCATCTTCTACTGCTTTCCCAGGCCATAGCAGAGAGCTGGATCGGAAGTGGAGCAGCCAGGACTCGAACCAGCTCCCATATGGGATGCTGGCACTGCAGGAGGCAGCTTCACCTGCTACACCACAGCTCCGGCCCGCATAATTGCTTTCTAAATGTTTTCCTTTGTGGCTTGAAAATATACATGACGTCAATTTTTTGTTTACTGAGTCTTGATTTGTGGCCTCATCTGGGGTCTATCCTAGAAAACGTTCCATGTGCTGATGAGTAGAATGTGTACCCTATAATTGTTGGGGAAATGATGTTTAAAGTCTCCTAGGTCCATTTGCTCTATGATATGGTAGAACTCTAATGTTTCTTTGATGCCTGTCAGTGGTTGAAGTCTCCTGGTGTTACTGTAGTAGAATCTATCTCTCCCTTTAGCCCTAATAATATTTACGGTATTTGTACGGTCTTGTGTGCCTATATTTTCATATATGTTATATTATCTTGATGAATTGATCCTTTTATGAATATATGATATCCTTTTCCCTTTTTGCAGCTCTTAATTTAAAGTCTATTTTATCTGATACCAATATGGTTCCTGCAGCTTGTTGCTGGTTTCCATTTAGATGATATATCTTTTTCTAACCCTTCATTTTTGCTCTTTTTTTTAAAAAAAAAAAAAGAGGTACAGAGAGACAGAGACAGGGAGAAAAGTCTTCCATCTGCTGGTTCACTCCCTGAAAGGCTGCAATGGCATGAGCTGAGCCAGTCTGAAGCCAGGAGCCAGGAGCTTCTTCTGGGTCTCCCATGCTGGTGCAGGGGCCCAAGGACTTGAGCCATCTTCTACTGCTTTCACAGGCCATAGCAGAGAGCTTCTTTAACATTTTGTAATTCTCATCATAGAGATCTTTAACGTCCTTGGTTAAGTTTATTCCAAGGTATTTATTGTTTTGTGGCTGTTGTGAATAGGATTGATCTTAGAAGTTCTTCCTCAGCCGTGGCATTGCCTGTGTATACAAAGGCTGTTGATTTTTGTGCATTGATTTTATATCCTGCTACTTTTCCAAACTCTTCTATGAGTTCCAATAGTCTCTTACTTCTTTGGGTCCCCTAAATAATGAATCATATCATCTGCAAAGAGGGATAGTTTGAGTTCTTCCTTCCCAATTTGTATCCTTTTAATTTCTTTTTCTTGCCTGATGGCTCTGGATAAAACTTCCAGAACTATATTGAAGCAGTGGTGAGAGTGGGCATCCCTGTCTGGTACCAGATCTCAGTGGAAATGCTTCCAACTTTTCCCGATTCAATAGGATGTTGGCTGTTGGTTTTTCTTTCTTTTTTTTTTAATTTTTTGACAGGCAGAGTGGACAGTGAGAGAGAGAGACAGAGAGAAAGCTCTTCCTTTTGCTGTTGGTTCACCCTCCAATGGCCACCACGGTTGGCGCACCGCACTGATCCGATGGCAGGAGCCAGGTACTTATCTTGGTCTCCCATAGGATGCAGGGCCCAAGTACTTGGGCCATCCTCCACTGCACTACCTGGCCACAGCAGAGAGCTCACCTGGAAGAGGGGCAAATGGGACAGAATCTGGCGCCCCGACCGGGACTACAACCCGGTGTGCTGGCGCCGCAAGGTGGAGGATTAGCCTAGTGGGCTGCAGTGCCAGCTGGCCGTTGGTTTTTCATAAATTGCTTTGATTGTATTGAGGAATGTTCCTTCCATACCCAGTTTGCTTAGTTTTCATCATGAAAGGGTGTTGTATTTTATCAAATGCCTTCTCAGCATCTATTGAGATAATCATATGGTTTTTCTTCTGCAGTCTGTTAATGTGGTATATCACATTGTTTGATTTGCGCACATTGAACCATCCCTGCATACCAGGGATAAATCCCACTTGGTCTGGGTGGATGATCTTTCTGATGTGTTGTTGTATTCTATTGGCCAGTATTTTGTTGAGGATTTTTGCATCTATGTTCATCAGGGATGTTGGTCTGTAATTCTCTTTCAATGCTGCATCTTTTTCCAGCTTAGGAATTAAGGTGATGTTGGCTCCATAGAAAGAATTTGGGAGAATTCCCTCTTTTTCAATTGTTCTGAATAGTTTGAGAAGAATTGGAGTTAGTTCTTCTTTAAATGTCTGATAGAATTCAGCAGTGAATCCATCTGGTCCTGGGCTTTTCTTTGTTAGGAGGGCCTTTATTACTGTTTCAATTTCTGTCTCAGTTATGGGTCTGTTTAGGTTTTCTATGTCTTCCTGGTTCAATTTAGGTAGGTTGCATGTGTCCAGGAATCTATCCATTTCTGATAGGTTTCTCTGTTTGCTGGCATACAGGTCCTTGTAGTAATTTCTCATGATTCTTTTTATTTCTGTGGGATCTGTTGTTATGTTTCCTTTTTCATCTCTGATTTTATTGATTTGGGTCTTTTCTCTTCTTTTTTTAGTTAGTTGGGCCAATAGCGTGTCAATTTTGTTTATTTTATCAAAAAACCAGCTCCTCGTTTGGCTTATTTTTTGTAATTTTTTTATTCAATCCTGTTTATTTCTTCTCTGATTTTAATTATTTCTCTTCTCCTACTAGATTTGGGTCTGGTTTGCTGCAGATTTTCTAGATCCTTGAGATGCATTGAAAGCTCATTTATTTGGTGCCTTTCCAATTTCTTGATGTAGGCACCTATTGATATAAACTTTCCTCTTAACACTGCTTTCGCTGTATCCCATAAGTTTTGGTATTTTGTGTTGTTATCCTCATTTACTTCCAGAAAATTTTTGATTTCTCTTTTGATTTCTTCTATGACCCAGTGTTCATTCAGTAGCATGTTGTTCAATCTCCATGTGTTTGCATATGCTCTAGGGATTCCTGAGTTGCTAATTTCCACCTTCATTCCACTATGGTCTGAGAAGCTGCATCGTATGATTCTAATTCTTTGGGATTTGTTGAGACTTGCTTTATGGCCTAGTATGTGGTCAATCCTAGGGAAGGTTCCATGTACTGCTGAGAAGAATGTAAATGCTTTATGTGTAGGATGAAAAGTTCTGTAGATATCTGTTAGATCCATTTGGGCTATAGTGTCGTTTAAATCTACTGTCTCCTTGTTGATCTTCTGTCCTGTTGATCTGTCTATTTCTGAGAGTGGAGTATTGAAGTCCCCCTGTACTATTGTATTGGGGTCTAAGTCTCCCTTTAAGTCCCTTAACAAATCTTTTAAATAAACCGGTGCCCTGTAATTAGGTGCATATACATTGATAATCATTATATCTTCCTGTTGAATTGATCCCTTAATCATTATATAGTGCCCCTCTTTGTCTCTCCTAACAGATTTTGTGGTAAAGTTTATGTTGTCAGATATTAAGATGGCTATAGCTGCTCTTTTTTTCATTTCTGTTGGCATGGTATATCTTTTTCCAGCCTTTCACTTTCAGTCTGCATGCATCTTTGTTGGAAAGATGTGTTTCTTGTAAGCAGCAAATAGATGGGTTTTGTTCCTTAACCCAGTCAGCCAATCTGTGTCTTTTAACTGGACAGTTCAGGCCATTAACGTTCAATGTGACTATTGATAAGTAGTAACTTTGCCCTGCCATTTCCCAAGGATATCTTCTAATATATGTTTTGAACTTCCTGTGATCTTTTGCTGTGAGGTTTCCTTCGTTTACCTTCTTTCACATTGATGACTGTGTTTCTGTGTTTCTCTGTGTAGCACATCTTTAAGCATCTTTTGCAGGGCTGGACGAGTGGCGACAAATTCTTTCAATTTCTGTTTGCTGTGAAAGGTCTTTATTTCACCTTCATTCACAAATGAGAGCTTTGCAGGATTTAATATTCTGGGCTGGCACTTTTTCTCTCTTAGTACCTGGGCTCTATCTCGCCATTCACTCCTAGCTTGTAGGGTTTCTGATGAGAAGTTAGCTGTGAGTCTGATTGGAGATCCTCTGAGAGTAATCTGATGTTTCTCTCTTGCACATTTTAGGATCTTTTCTTTATGTTTCACTGTGGTGAGTTTGATTACAACCTGTCGTGGTGAGGATCTCTTTTGGTCATGTTTACTAGGGGTTCTATGAGCTTCCTGTACTAGGATGTCTCTGTCCTTCTCCAAACCTGGGAAGTTCTCTGCTAGTATCTCACTAAAAAGGCCTTTTCTAATCCTTTCTCTCTCTCTATGCCTTCAGGAACTCCTAGAACCTGAATGTTGGGTTTTTTAATAGTATCTTGAAGATTCTCAACAATATGTTTTAGATTTCTAATTTCCTCTTCTTTTCTTTGGTTTGACTGTATATTTTCCTGTTTTCTGTCTTCTAAGTCCGATATTCTCTCTTCTGCTTCACTCATTCTGTTTTTAAGGCTCTCTAATGTGTTTGTCATTTGATCTATTGAATTCTTCATTTCATTATGATTTCTCATCACTATCACAGTTTCATGTTCTACTAGTTGTTTCATTTCATTTTGGTTCCTCCTTAATATTTCTTTTTCACAAGAGAGATTTTCTATCTTGTCCATTAAGGATTTCTGTAGTTCGAGAATTTGTTTTTGAGAACTTCTTAATGTTCTTATCAATTTTTTGTGATCTGTATCTTGCATTTCTTCTATCTCATCATCTTCATAATCTTGAATTGGGGTGTCTATATCATTTAGGGGCATCATAGTGTCTTCCTTGTTCTTGTTACCTCAGTTTCTATGTTTGTTGTTTGTCATATTGGAGATATTCTTTGGTTTCTTTGCTGTGGTGCTTTTTCTCATTGTACTGTGACTCTAGATTCAGTGGACTGTCTGCTTTTGATGGATCCCTAGAGGCTGTAATGGATGTGGCCAGAGAGCTCTGTTTGGTTCTTCAGGGTTAGGGGTGTGCCAAAGGTGATCCACCCAGATTGTTCTCTCACTCGCTTGCTCTCTCTCTCTCTCTCTTTTTTTTCTGACTCAGTTGGGAAGTAATTCCACACAGCTGAGTGTGATTGAGGGTAGTTGATGTATGAAATCTGGCCCCTGTGGGTATTTGTCTGCTTACCCCTGGGAGCACACACAGAGTTTATGGAGCCCTCAGTGTGGTCTCAAGTTTCTCTGCAGTCTCTTACCAGTTTGCCCAAGTTACCGAGTTTGTGTACCTGAGTGAGTTCTCTCTCCCCCCATCAGATTTTCACAGTCTCAGTTCATTAGCTCCACACTTTCACTAACTAGGTCTTAACCTTCTGTTATTTCTCCCAACCAGAGTCAGGTTTTTCTGCTTGGCTAATGGCAGGCACCTCTCTACATATGTAAAATGGCGCCTGCTCTTTGTCTTGCTCAGCTTTGTAAGGTGAGTGGAGAGAGAGGTTAATGTCCGTGCTGGTTCCCCTTATTTATTCATTTTTTCTCTCCTCCAGTCAGCCTGGTGAACTTTCCCCAGTGGGGCTTCAGGCCTCATTCCCTGTGGGCTCTTTCTGCCTTTCCCCGCCAATGTCTCGGGTTACTGAGGTTTTTTGTCTCACCTCCCCTTCCCGCACTGGCATGCACACTCTGCAACTCACGTGGCTCGGCTCCCGCGGTGGCTCGGCTTCCACGTGGTGGGGACCTTGCTCTCCCCATAGGTCCTGCATGTCACTTCCACTAGATCCAGAAGAGTTTCCTCTGCAATTTTTTCCTGAGCCTTTTCCTGAGGCTACAGTAATTCAACTTTTATTAAATATCTTTTCCTGGATTATCGGTGTGTGCCCTCACTATTCTGCCATCTTGGCTCCGCCCCTTATTATTATTTTTTAAAGATGTATTTATTTGAAAGGCAGAGGTACAGAGAGAGGGAAGGAGGGAGGGAAGGAGAAAGGGAGAGAAGGAGAGAGAGACAGAGAAAGACAGAGAAAAAAAGAGAGAGAGAGATCTTCTGTCCTCTGGTTCACTCCCCAGATGGCTGCAAATTGTTGGAGCTGGGCCAGGAGGCAGGAGATTCCTCCGGGTCTCCCACATGGGTGCAGGGGCCCAAGCACTTGGGCCATTTTCTACTGCTTTCCCAGATGCATTAGCAGGGAGCTGGATTGGAAGCAGAGCAGCCAGGGCTCGAACCAGTGTCCATATGGGATGCTAGCATCCTGATCTAGCACCTGTGTTCAAGGTGCTATAGCCAAGAGGTGGAGGCAACCTTCTTTGCAGGGCCTCTACACATGGGCTGAAGACTCTGACTTGGGTGCAGTTTCACAGCACATACTGGGACCCTTGCTGGTTCTGGGGACCCTGGTTCTGGGGACCCCAAGCAACTGCCCTCATTTCGTCCAGACCACTATGTCTAGCCTCAGCCCCAGGGCACTGAAGAGAGAGACTTTGCCTGGGATGATAGAAACAGACATCTTAAACAGATGTCTCCCAGTCGATTCCCAAAGGAATCGACCTCATTGGCAATGGAGAATGAAGGCACACATGCTTTTAGGTGCTCTGGAGAACCATGGGGATTGTGGGGAAAGGCAATTAGGGACAGAGTCATGATCAGGCCAAACTGTAGGGCCAGCCAGTCTGCAAGAGAGAATTGTGAATAATACAGATAAGAGTGATGTAGGTAATGAGGTATTGTTTTTTTTTGACTCTGGTCATGTACAAAGATACACATTCTAAGTACTGACATAAATAAAAAGCACAATCAGATAAAGTTTATTTAGAAGATGAGAAAGTGGACACACACACATGTGAGCATGGGTTGCTCCATGTAGAGAAATCAGTCGCAGTCATGAGTAGACAGTGGGCCAGATTTGCCTGCGAAGAGAATGGGTGGGAGAAGGAAGACAGACAGGGCTCCAGGAAGTCCCTCCAGCCATAGTCTGTGGTGGAAGAGAGACCCCCACCCTTCTTATGGTCTCTTACGAGCTTGGGGTGGTGCCTTTCCAGGTGTGGAGCTACCTGGGAATGAATTATATGGCACCTCCACGAGTTCCATGTGGAGCTCATTATAAATATTGATAAGTCCCAGATGAAGCAGCAACATCCCAGGAAAGCGGGTGTCTTGATAGACAAGTGAGAGGATAGAATTACATAGGGGCTTGTGACCTGCATCTCAGCAATCCTAAACAAACTTCCTGCCTATTTCTATCACATCAAAAGAAGCTGAAATGTCAAAAAAGAGACAGCACGCGCGGTGGGTGTCACGCAATGTCCCTTCAAGAGAGCCGTTATTGACTGGATTAGTTTTGTGGGGCACAAAATTTATAACTCAGGACATTGTGGGAAATGATAACGCAACCAGCCAGTGGTTCATGGAGTTCAAGAGCTGGGTGTGTTTAGGGGAAGAGAGGAAGAGAGCCCTCCCCATGCACTGCTGTCCTGAATGTCTGCAGACATGGAAAAAGCTGAGCCTCTCTGAGGAGCAAAATCAAGAGGTGCAGGGAGGAAACAGACTTTATTAAAATATTAAGCTGATCACTAAGCAAATAAATGAGAAGATAAAAACCAACCAGTCTTCGAGAGAGGAGAATCACACCCAGCATTGCTACGATCTACAATGTCTTTTCAAAAAAAAAAAAAGTAAGCAAAAAATCCAGGAAGGCATGACCCACACACTGGGAGGAAAAAGCAGGCCAGGAAACTGCCTGTGAGAGGGCTCAGATGTTGGACTTAGCAGAAAGAGACGTGCATTGGGCCTTTTAGAATGAAAAAATAAAAGTAGCAACCACAAGAAAGCTGGAGTGGCTGATGTGCTATCAGGCAAGATAAACAACCTGAAAATGCTACTAGTGAGAAACAGGGACACTTAATACTGTCAAAAATATATAACAGTCCCAGATAAATATCCAGCCAATGGCAAAGGACCAAGATACATGGAACAGCACTGACAAAATGAAGGGAGAAATAGACAAGTCGACCAAAATGGCTGGAGAGTTCCACAACCTGCTTTCAGAAACGTACAGAAAAATTCAACCAAAGGTCAACAAGGAAGTGGAAGGTCAGAGCAACACTATAAACTGATTATATCTAACAGACATCTCTGGAACACTTCATCCAACAACGGCAGAATATACCTTCTTATCAAGTGCAAATACAACATCCTGTAGACCATAGACTCAACTAAGCCTAGAGCGAATTATAAAAAGCTGTAACAAATTTAAAATATAGAAACGTATAAAGTTCATTTCCAACACAGAGTAAAATGAAAAACCAGTAGCAGTAAAAAATCGAGGAAATTAAAAAGTATGTGAAACTTAAGCAACACTTTTTTTTAAAATTACATATTTGAGAGGCAGAGTTACAGAGAGAGAGAGAGAGAGAGAGAGAGAGAATGAGAAACAGTAAGAAATCCTCCATCCTGTGGTTCACTCCCCAAATGGCCACAGCAGCCAGGGCTTGTCCAGGCTGAAGCCAGGAGCCTGGAACTCCATCGTGGGTCTCCCCTGTGGGTGGAACTCAACTACTTGAGAGCATCACCCAGTGCAGCAATAGCAGGGAGCTGGATCAGAAGTGGAGCCTCTGGGACTCAACTGGGCACTCCTGACGTGGGGTGTGGGCATCCCAAGCAAAGGCTTAAACTGCCGTGCCACCACACGCTCCTCACAATTACTTACAAAAATGCAGCTGTAACAAAGCACCATGAATCCTGCGGCGTAATGCAACAGGAATTCCCTACGTTAGAGCTGTGCAGGGTAGGAGTGGAGGTGGTCCTGGCCGGGCGGCCTTGCGTAGGGTCCCGTAAGCCTGCTCAGGTGTGGGCAGGGCTGCATCCCTGTACTACAGACTCTGGGGAGGAGGCGGCTGCTGAGTTCATCCAGATTTTGGGCTGAACTCTGTTCCTCAAGGGTGTAGTACTGAGGACCCCCTTTCCTTGCTGTCTGTCACCTGCGGGCTGGTGCCATGTTTCCATGTGGCTCCTGTCTACAGTCATGGGCTCCGTCTCTCTCTCGCCCCCTCAGCTCTCTCTGACCTGCCCTTCTGTGTCCCCTCTCTCACTCAGCCCAGATTAAGTTCTCTGACTCCTGCCATCAGACTGGGCCCACTGGTGTGGAGGTGCCTCTGGGAAGGCCCATGGCCGTGACATCAGTGACACCTGCTAAGGCTCTCCTGCCCAGCGACACGGTCACAGGACATAGGGTGAGGACTGGAGGTTCTTTTGGGAGGCCACTCCATCTACTACAGTCCTCTAAACAGGCGTTTCTTGCTGCCATCCCACCACACTTATTCTTTCTGGGTCACCAAGGACCTACACGTTACCAGATCCAGCGGTCAGTCCTCAGTGTGGCTGGCGTTGGCCCTCTGTAACACTGGATCTGCCTGACGCCTTTCTTTGCGTGATGGTTTCAGCCCCTGCCTTTACGGTCCTTTGTCCCTGACAGCTCTTGGTCTGCTTTGCTGCTTCCTGCTTTAACCCACCGCCTGGAGCTGCCTGGCTCCAAGGCTCTGGTCTTGAATCTGTTCTCCCTCCAACTAAGTGGTTGCACTTCTTCAATAGCTTGAACAGCTATAACTCTATGATTCCTGAATGACCTGCTGGAGTGATTGAGACTACTGGATTGTGGCATCCCTGAAATTAAGAACTGGCTTCAGTAAAACACTGCCCTGCATTTGACGCTGACTCAGCAATCCATGGTGCTGGATGTAGACCAGGAGAGCTCTTTTCTCCCGAGGTGGACGCCCAAGATGAGGAAATCGCATCATTGGAAGTTGTCAATCACACCCTGCTGATCCATGATCCTGTGGAGCTCAAGAGAGGCTGGGGGAGGCAGAAGCAGTGCCTCTGCCTCTCTTCTAACTCAGCAATTGATTATTGGGGTCTAATACCAAGTGTATAGCCACCACTTCCTCTCCTGAGTATCATAAAGTGTATTTTCACTATCCCTTACTATAAAAGGTGACTTTTTTTTTAAAGGTTATATTTATTTATTTGAAAGGCAGAGTTAGAGAGTGAGAGTGAGAGAGAGAGAGCTTCCATCTGCTGGTTCACTCCCCCCATGGCTGCAATGGATGGATCTGGGCTAGTTCAAAGCCAGGAGACAGGAGCTTCTTCTGGGTCTCCCACATAGGTGCAGGGGCCCAAGGATTTGGGCCATCTTCCACTGCTTTCCCAGGCCATAGCAGAGAGCTGGCTTGGAAGTGGAACATCCAGGACAAACTGGCACCCATATGGGATGTCGGCACTACCTGCTAAGGCACAGTGCCGGCCCTTTTCTTTTTGTTTTGCAACTGTTTTGACTCTTTATTGATCCAAAAGGTGTTCATGGAGGGCCCATTCTTCACTGTGCCCCCACAGAGAATACAATCAAGAACAGGACAGGTAGGGAGCTTACAGACAGGTGATGAATAAGAGAGAGGGAAGTGCAGGTTGTGATTAGGGTTTGAGATAAGAAGAGAGACAGGGCACCTCCTGGAGAAGAAGCCAGGACAGTGTGGAGAAGCATCATAGGAGAGGACCTGAGATGACAGCATTTCAACTCAACCTCACGGATGAGAAGCAGCTGCCATCACCACACTGGCATCCCCAGAATTCTTGGCTGAGTGATCAGCATGCCTCATGAGGATACAGCTGAGCCCTCTGGAGGGGGGGCTTCATGCAGGGCTGATGCGACTGGAGCCCAGTGCATGGGGACACTGTATTGCTTGCAAGTCTGAAGGCGTGCTCAGGGCACAATGTCAGACCTCCAGGCCAAGGTGCACTCAGGGCCTTCCTCACACAGGTCGCTGTAGGCCCTGGTGCGGGGCCACAATGTTACTCTGCAGGGTTTTGCAGCATGGGACTGAGCATGTCACGTCACTGTTTGTCATGCCTGGTTCTGACTGCCAGTAGATGATGGTTGGAAGGCAAGGCCATTGTGAAGCAGGGACCCAGTCAGCCAAGGGTGTAGCCCTGATCTGCAATACCTGGGGATCTGTTCTGGGAGTGGCTGTGAACTTGGAAGAAGCAGTGGACAGAGCTGCAGTATAGGCTGGAGTCCCGGCCTGCTGGGTGCACTCTCCTCTCAGCCCGGAGCACAGATGCAGTGACTACTCTGCCTTGAAAGCAGCAATTTCGGGGCCGGTGCTGTGGCACAGCATGCTGAGCCGGTTTGTGTCCCAGCTGCTCCTCTTCCAATCCAGCTCTCTGCTGTGGCCAGGAAAAGCAGTGGAAGATGGCTCAAGTGCTCCGGCACCTGTACCCAAGTGGGAGACCCTGAGGAAGCTCCAGGTTCCTGGCTTCGGATTGGTGCAACTCTGGCCTTTGTGATCATTTGGGGGGTGAACCAGCAGATGGAAGACCTCTCTCTCTCTGTCTTTCCCTCTCTATGTCTGTAACTCTACCTCTCAATTAAATCCATCTTTTTTTTTTGACAGGCAGAGTGGACAGTGAGAGAGAGAGACAGAGAGAAAGGTCTTCCTTTTCCATTGGTTCACCCTTCAATGGCCGCTGTGGCCGGTGCGGCCGGCGCACCGCACTGATCTGAAGCCAGGAGCCTGGTGCTTCTCCTGGTCTCCCATGGGGGTGCAGGGCCCAAGCACTTGGGCCATCCTCCACTGCACTCCCGGGCCACAGCAGAGAGCTGGACAGGAAGAGGAGCAACTGGGACAGAATCTGGCACTCCGACCGGGACTAGAACCTGGTGTGCCAGCACTGCAGGCGGAGGATTAGCCTATTGAGCCACGGCGCCAGCCAAATAAATCTTTAAAAAACCCAGAAAAAAACAAAAAACCTGAGCCTGAAAAGTAATCCCTTTGATCCAAGATCATATATTTTGTATCTCTTAATAAGAAAATTTTATAAATATATATTTAAATATTTATTTATTTGAAAGGCACAGCTATGAACAGAGAGGGAGAGACAGAGAGCGAGTAAGAGAGAGAGAGAGAGAGAGGGAGAGAAAGAGGTCTTCTATCCACTGGTCCACTGATGGCCAGGAAATCCAGGGCTGAACCAGGCTGAAGACAGGAGCTAGGAGCTTAATCCTGGTCTCCTATATGAGTTCAGGACCCAAATACTTGGGCCATCTTCTGCTTTTCCCAGGCCATTAGCAGGGAACTGGATTGGAACTTGAGCAGCTGGGACATGAACTGGCATGATGGCATTGCAGGCAGCAGCTTAGCCCAGCCCCCTATAAATATTTTTAGAAGTCACAATAAGTCAGGCACTTTAAAAAATTATTTGTGTGTGTGTGTGTGTGTGTGTGAGAGAGAGAGAGAGAGAGAGAGAGCAAGCTCATCTTCTGGTTCACTCCCCAGATGCCTATAACTAAGGCTGAAGCCAAGAGCCAGGGACCCAGTCCAGGTCTCCCTTGTAGGCTGCAGGGACTGAAATACTTGAACCATCCACACTGCCTCCTACAGTCTGCTTTAGCAGGAAGCTGAAGTCAGGAGCCAGGGCTGGGTATTGAACCCGGGTCTCCAGTGTTGAATAAGTGTGTCTTAACTGCTGGGCCAAACACTCATCCCCATCATGCACTTTTTTTTTTTGACAGGTTGATTTATAGACAGTGAGAGAGAGAGATAGAGAGAAAGGTCTTCCTTCCATTGGTTCACCCACAAATGGCTGCTACGGCCGGCGCTACGACAATCCAAAACCAGGAGCCAGGTGCCTCCTCCAGGTCTCCCATGCGGGTGCAGGGCCCAAGCACTTGGGCCATCCTCCACTGCCTTCCTGGGCCACAGCAGAGAGCTGGACTGGAAGAGGAGCAACCGGGACTAGAACCCGGTGCCCACCCCGTCATGCACTTTAAAACCTTTCTTCAGTCTCTCAAATACTTTTTGAACAAAACAAGACACAGATAATAAAGGAATGAACGGTTTTCCAAAACAGCAGTGTCTTTAAAATACAGAGTACAGCACACCCTCCACATTCCACAGTCATGGCTGCTTGCTGCCATTGTCTAGGGTGTCTGGGCCTCCCTGGGCCAGGCTGTGCTTAGCACACACTTGGTCGAGCCCCCCTCGCCATTCCCAGTGCTGTGTGCTGAGTGGAAGGAGATGGAAGAGGCAGATTCTGCCCTGGTGCAGGGAGAACTGGTTCTCTTAGCCTGAGAACCTCTGCTCCCATCATAGTTAAGAAACAAATGAATAGAGATCTTGCTTGATTCCCTTTCTAGACATAAACACATCTTGAAGATCAAAAATAAAACACCACTGAGCATACGCAGTGGATGGCCACTGCATAGTGGACAAAGTGAGGGAAAGTGACATCTGTCCCAGGAGGTCCCTTCTCTGGGCTGGCCTGTGGTTGACCTTTGTGGCCACTTTCTGGTAAGACGCACAGCTTGGTCGCATGTTTACATGGTTTAGCTATGGAAGGACACAGACAGCCTTGTATTGTTGGGAACAGATGGAAAAGTCATCACATTTTCCCCTGACCTTTTTTAGTAAAGGAAAACATTTTCATTGGATTGTATAAACCACTGGCTTGGGGCCAGTGTTGTGACACAGTGGGTTAAGCCGGTACTTGCAACGCTGGCATCGATACCAGAGCACAGATTGAATCCCACTTCTTCTCCTTCTCCTTCTCATTCTCCTCTTTCTCCTCCTTCTCCTCCTCCTCCTCCTCCTCCTCTTTCTTCTTAAAATTTTATTTATTCAAAAGAGTTACAGAGAGAGGTAGAGCCAGAGAGAGAGAGAAAGAGGTCTTCATCTGCAGGTTCGCTCCCCAAATTACTGCAGAGCTGAGCTGATCTGAAGCCAGGAGCCAGGAGCTTCTTCCAGGTCTCCAACACGGATACAGGGGCCCAAGAACTTGGGCCATCTTCTACTGCTTTCCCAGGCCATAGCAGACAGCTGGATCAGAAGTGGAGCAGCTGGGATTTGACTGACACCCATATGGGATGCTGGCACTGCAGGCTAGGGCTTTAACCCGCTGCGCCACAGCACAGACCCCCCTATTCCACTTATGATCCAGCTCTCTGCTAATGTGTTTAGGAAGCAATGGAAGATTGTCCAAGTACTTGGGCTCCTGTCAACTTAATTCCCTTAAAAAAACTATTTAATTATGCAAATAAGATTAATCACATCATCAAGAAGCGAGTTACCTGAGTTGGCTATTTAGCAGATTGTGTTATTTCAGTGTCTACAGAGATGTGACTATCTCTAAGATAAAAGCTCAACTTGTGGAGTGCAGGTTAGTTTTCCAGAATGTGGCCCCCGCCCCCAGTCCTGGACATCCCAGGAGCCCGCATGCATTCACAGGGCTCACACTACACACACCTGCTGCTCTGAACAAGTGCACACCAAGCCACATGAGTGTTTTGCACCGAGGGCTCCTCACATACACTCAACACTCTTCTTTCCTGTCCTCCTCACTCGGATCTGCCAAAGCCTCACAGATCACACATCTGAGTCAACTAAAATAGTTCCAAGTTCTATGGCACTAAGGTCTATAAGGCACTTGTCGACTTAGGGCAACGACTTCCAGTGCCTACCGGGAGAAAGGACATTTTTATGCTGTTCTCTGCGTGTCTTCTTTTCCATGATAGATCTGTTATCAGTCCCCATTACTTCATGGTTTCTCCATTTTGTGGTTGAAAAGAAGCAGTTTCATTTGGGTGATGTGTGAAGTCTTTGATGAGAGTGTTTACAATAAAGCTTTTTAAAAAAATATGTATTTGAAAAGCAGAGTGACAGAGAGGGTAGAGTAACAGAGAGGGAGACGAGAGGGAGAGAGAGAAAGAGAGAGAGAGACTCTTTCATCCACTGGTTCATTCCCACGTGAGTAGCAGGGCCCCAAGGGCTTTGGCCATTCTCCACTGCATTCTCAGGCACATTAGCAGGAAGCGGGATTGGAAGCAGAGCAGCCAGGACTTGAACCGGTGCTCCAATATGGGGTATAGTTTTTGCAAGCATTAGCTTAACCCGCTGTGCCGAAACACTGGCCCCAGTACTTTCAGATTTAGATAGACTAATTTTTTTTACTCCATAAAAGCAACATGTAAGAATTTGGGGAATTGGGGGATATGTTAGTACAAAAGCTACCTGTTTAGAAAGTATCAGGAAACACCTTCCACCTTTTCCTACAATTTGTTCCATGCTAGCCAAGACAGCCAGTAGTGGATGGCGACCGTTTTCTATTTTCCTTTTATGTTTCAATTGTCTTTAATATAATTGATACTAGAGGGGCTGGTGCTGTGGCAAGTCGGTTAAAGCTGCATCCTGCAGTGTTGGCATCCCATATGGGTGCCGGTTTGAGTCCCAGCTGCTCCACTTTTGATCTATCTCTCTGCTAATGTGCCTGGAAAAGCAGTGGTGAATGGCCCTAGTCCTTGGGCCCCTGCACCCACACGGGAGACCTGGAAAAACTTCTTGGCTCCTGGCTTCAGATCAGCTCAGCTCCGGCCACTGCGGCTACCTGGGAGTGAACCAACAGATGGAAGATCTCTCTTTCTCTCTCTCTCCCTCCCTCTCTCTCTCTCTCTTTATCTAACTCTGCCTTTTAAATAAATAAAATAAATCTTTAAAAAATAGTTGATACTAGGAGAAACTCATTCCTTCTTGGCCTTGAGCCTCAATGGCAACATTAATTTAGTTGGCTTAATACTTTCCAAAGAATGAAATTATCCCTTGGACAAATAAAAGAAGTTGCTAGAAAACAAAATTATCAAGGCAGAGTTTTAATTTCCCAAGACGGAAAAATAGAAATTATTTTGTGGATGTTTTTTCCCGAAGTATAAAGGTATAAAGTTAATTGGGAGGGTCCAGCGCTGTGGTGTAGCAGGTAAGCATTTGCTTGCAGTGCCAGCATCCGATATGGGTGCTGGTTCGAGTCCTGGCTAATCTATTTCTTATCTTGCTCTCTGCTATGGCCTGGGAAAACAGAAGATGGGTCCAAGCCTTTGGGCCCCTGCATCCTTGTGGGAGAACTGGAGGAAGCTCTTGGCTCTTGGCTTTGGATCGGTGCAGCTCCAGCTGTTGCAGCCAATTGGGGAGTGAACCAGTGGATTGAAGACCTCTCTCTCTCTCTCTCTCTCTGTAACTCTGACTTTGAAATAAATAATAAATAAATCTTTCTTTTTTAAAAAAATTTTAGGCCGGCGCCGTGGCTCACTAGGCTAATCCTCCGCCTTGCGGCGCCGGCACACTAGGTTCTAGTCCCGGTCGGGGCGCCGGATTCTGTCCTGGTTGCCCCTCTTCCAGGCCAGCTCTCTGCTGTGGCCAGGGAGTGCAGTGGAGGATGGTCCAAGTACTTGGGCCCTGCACCCACATGGGAGACCAGGATAAGCACCTGGCTCCTGCTTTTGGATCAGCGCAGTGCGCCGGCCGCAGCGCACCGGCCACGGCGGCCATTGGAGGGTGAACCAACGGCAAAGGAAGACCTTTCTCTCTGTCTCTCTCTCTCACTGTCCACTCTGCCTGTCAAAAAAAATTTTAGACAATCTAGTGAGATTGTTATTTTTTAAAGATTTATTTATTTGAAAGTCATAGTTACATAGAGAGAGGAGAGGCAGAGACAGAGGGGGAGAGAGAGAGAGACAGAGAGAGGTCTTCCATCTGATGGTTCACTCCCTAATTGGCCACAATGGCCAGAGATGCGCCAATCTGAAGCCAGGAGCCAAAAGCTTCTTCCAGGTTTCCCACGTGGGTGCAAGGCCCCAAGGACTTGGGCCATCTTCTACTCCTTTCCCAGGCCATAGCAGAGAGCTGGATCAGAAGTGGAGAAGCTGGGTCTCGAACCGGTGCCCATAAGGGATGCCAGTGCTTCAGGGCAGGGAGTTAACCCACTGTCCCACAGCACCAGCACCATAAATAAATCTTTCAAAAAAAAAAAAAAAGAACCCCACCCTGGTTAAAATGCCTGCTCCCATGTTGTACTGCTTGGGTTCCATACCCAGCTCCGGCTCCTGACTCCAGATTCCTGCTGATACAGGCTCTGGGAGGCAGCAGTGTTGACTCAAGTCATTGGGTTCCTGGCATCCACACGGGCGACGCAGCTTCAGCACAGCTCAGTACTTGCTCTTGCAGGCATCTGAGGATTGATCCAGCAGATGGGAGCTTAGCTGCCTGCCCTTCCTCCCCTGTGTCATCAGTGCCCCCTCACACGGGGTCAGTCCTGGTCTCCAGTATCCTACACCTTATCTACAACCCCACCCCTCAGAGCAACCCCAGAGCCCTTGAGGCTGACACCTGTGCCTGCTTCCCTCTAGTGAGGGGTAGCGGAGGGGCAGAGGTACAAGTGAGCTGCTTTGCATTGCTTGAAAGCCCCCACGGCCCCCTGTGGTCCCCTGCACCAATATCTGGGTGGCTGACGAGGAAGAGAAACCCACTCACCCCCAGGTGCACCCTCCACTCTGCATGCTCCTTCCCAGCGCTGCGTCTGATTGGTGGTCGGTTCTCAGCACCTCCTCCACTCCACCCACTGGCCCCGCCAGGGGAGTCCCCATCACCTCTGACCTTGCGTCGGGTGCCAGCGGCCTCTGTGTGTGGGCACACCCCACAGTCTCCTAGGTCAGTCAGCCGCCTCACCTCCACCACCTCCTTCCTGTCTGACCACGCCCTCCTGCCCGAACTGGCTTCTCTGGGTTCCTGGGCCAGACATGCTCCAGTTCTCCCTCTTTAGAGTCTGTTCCCAAATGAACATCTCAGCCTTGACCCCGATCTGCTGTATCACTGACCCAGCAACTTGAATTTCAAGAAATTTTTTAGTTAAAGAATTTATTATATATATTTAGTTGAGAGGCAGAGAGAGAGCGAGAGAGAGAGTGAGAGAGCGAGAAAGATAGCAGTCATATACTGGTTCACTCCACAAATACCCACGACAGCTGGGGCCTGGGCTGATGCCAAGAGCTAGGAACCCAATCCGGGTCTCCTTCATGAATGATAGGAACACAATTCTTTCAGCCATCGTCTGATGCCTCCCTGCACCGGCATGAATCTAGAACAAGAGCCAGAGGCAGGACCTGAACCCACGCACTGCAATGTGGGATGCAGATGTCATTTTTTTTTTTTAAATACCAATTGCTCCCTTATCTTTGAATGTAGTTCACTAACTATTTTTTTAAGATTTATTTATTTATTTATTTGAAGGCAGTTACAGGGAGGCAGAGGCAGGCAGTGGATATCTTTCCATTTGCTGGTTCACGCCTCAGATGACCACAATGACCGGAGCGTCACCAATCTGAAGCCAGGAGCCAGGAGCTTCTTCTGGGTCTCCTACGTGGGTGCAGGGGCCCAAGCACTTGAGCCATCTTCTGCTGCTTTCCCAGGCCGTAGCAGAGAGCAGGATCGGAAGTGCAGCAGCCGGGACCTGAACCAGCGCCTATATGGGATGCAGGCACCGCAAGCAGCAGCTTTACCCACTTTGCTACAGCGGCGGCCTCCAGACGTCATTTTAACCACTAGGCCAAATGCTCACATGAGCAGATTCTTTTCAAATTTTTTCAATTGTTTTTAAAATTTATTTTGTATTTGAAGGCGCAGGAGGGGTGGGGGAGAGGGGAAGAGAGAGAGAGCTTCCATACGCGGGTTCACTCCCCAAATGGCTGCCATGGCCTAGGGCTGGACCAGGCGCCAGGAGCTTCATCTGGGTCTCCCACTTGCAGGGACACAAGTGGTTCCGTAAGGGATGCTGGCATCGCAGGCGACGGCCTAACCTGCTAAACCTCGCCGCCGGCCCTGTCTTCGCTTTTTGATTGGTTGGTGCCCTTCCGCATCATCCAATCAGAATGAGTCTCCGGGACCGCCACCTTAACACCGAGGCTATAAATAGCCCGCTGAGCTTCCCCCTCGCCATTTTCTCCACGAGGCCCGGCTTTTCTGTCCTTCGGCCAGGGGTTGCGCGGTCACCTAACGGCCGTGCGGGGCTCCAGCCCCGATCCCTGGATCCCTGGACAGGACGGCAGCGGCGGACGCCGGCGGGAAGGGCGGGCCCGCGGCCGTGCCCCAGGTGAGGGCGCGGGTTCGGCCAGGCAGAGAGCTCTCCCGCGTCCGCGCGGCGCCGGCTCCTCAGGCCTGGCGAGTCCCGGTGTCCGCGGCCGGAGCGGCGCCATCGGCCCTGACCCCGTCCCGGAGCGGGAGCCGGGAAGGGAGAGCGAGGACCCGGCGTCCGCGTGGCTCCTCTCGGTCAGCCCCGGCCGGGCAGGGCTCCTGCGGAGACGCCGCCCGGCGGCCTCGGCCTCTGAGGAGGGAGCGGCGCGGCCGCGCGGCCCCTCGTGGCCCGGGGTCCCGGCGGTGCCCGCGGGGCGCGGACACTGAGGGGTCAGGAGGAGGCGCCTCCGGGGCGGATGGTGGGGGACCCCCGCTGGGCGGGGTGGGGTGGGGGTCACGATGCCCGCCCCGTGCTGGGAATCCTCTCCTTCGGGTGTGTCTGGTGTTGTGTCCGGGGTTCACCGCTCTACTTCGGACTCGTTTTCACTTCAGGGTAACAAATCCCAGCCGCCCTCCCCTCTCTGCGGAAGGCACGTTCCAGGACCCCCAAGCGACCCCTGAGGACGCAGATCGTATGGAACCCTGTGTATACCATGAGTTTTTAAATGTACATCACGCAAGGTGCATCGTAAGTTACCCGCAGTGCAGGTCAGGTGTTTAGACGAGAGGTTCTGATGCTGGTTCCGAGGTCCATGTCTCATATTGCAGTACCCGAGTTTGCGACCCGGCTCTGGCTTCCGACTCTGCCCACTAATGCGTAGCTTGGGAAACAGCAGGTGAGGATGGATCGTGTCATTGAGCGGCTGCTGCCCACGTGGTAGACCCTGATGGCATTTTTGGCTGCACACACGTGGGTAGTGAGCCAGCAGATGCGAAGTGTGGCTCTGTTTCTCAAGTAAAATTAAATAAATAAATAAGGCGCATTAGAGGTTTAAAGCACCAATCTCCTTATAAATATGGGACAGTTGTTATAACTGGTGAAGTGAAAGTAGTGACATTGTTATAGAGGGAGAAAATAGATTACTTTTATTTGGAGCTGCAATAGTTTGTTGGTTCCTAAAACCAATGGGTTATTTCTACCCTTTATAGCTTAAGAAAGCCATATTACTGTGTGTCTGAGCATGTTAGCCGTTTTTGCATACTTCCTCAGTGAATAAGGAGACTGAAGTTTCTGTTTTTACATTCATAAGCTAACGTTGTCTCTTTACAATGCGTGTTTCGTGAAATGATCTTAGAACTGAGTGATAGGGAAGAAGGTGATGGATATGATTTCCTCGTGTGAATGAAAGAGGGATATTATTGATATGATATGGAAGTTTTCCTTGTTGTGTTGTGATTAGTAAGCAGATGCAGTGTATAGTGTTAATTCACAGGTTAGACCCTGTTAGGATGGTCGTAGGTTTGGACCGTGAGAATGATGTCTTTTTTGTGAACAGCCACCTGATTAAATTAATGATTGGCGCTAAGGCCGAGTTAGTTAGGTTTGCCAGCGTTCATCATGCTGCTGCTAGAGGTGAAACTGTTTTGTAGTCCTTGGGCAAATCGTGAAGTTTGCCTGTGAATAGAGTTTGCAAGACAAAATAATATTGCTGATGTTAGGCCATGGGCCAGTGTTAGAGCTGTAGCTCCTGTAAATCTTCGTGATGTTTGAATAAGGACAGTCACAATCACCAGTGTTAATGTGGCTCACTAATGAAAAAGTGGTTAGTGATGCTAGATGTGTTTGACAGAGCAAGATGGTGCTGGTTAGGGGTTTCCTCACAAGGCTCCTCTGGGCAGTGAGAAGGCTCTCTGCTCTGTTTAAGGGATTTCAGATTGTAGGGACTCATGCTATGCTGTAGCCTCCTAGTTTTAACAGTGTGACTGCAAGGAATATTGATCTGGCAATAGTGGCCTCTACATGGACTTCTGGTAATCACAGGTGAAGACCATACAGGGACATTTTTGCTTTTTACTATCAAAGTTATTATGCATGGTTTCCATTTAAATGCTATGTAGTTTCCTCATTGGGTAATAGTTACTTGGGTTGAAATTACTTTTCATAAAGTATCTAGAACAAAATTACTTCTGTGCCTGTGAATGTCATAATTAAGAATACTTATAGATTAATATTTAAATATAGCTTTCTTTCATGGAAGTGGTCCTTTAGAAAGGGGATACTCACTAGGATTATTAAGGGAAGCTGTGAGGTGGTATCAAGAGGAGGGTCAGAAAAGAAGCTGGTGAGAAACTACTTATTTTATAATAGGTTTATTTATAATAAATAGGATTATGAGGTAGTGTATAAGCTCTGTGTTTATGTTGATTCAGAGTATGATGTTTTTGAGTACATTGTTATGGGAATAAGTGTAATTGTAAGTTACATAATTCATAGGAGAAGGGTTAAGTTTGTACATTATCTGACCGTAAGTGTTGGATGCTATTAACTGTGTTTGGCCCACAGTGGCTTCATAGGCTACAAATACTAGTAGGCAATGAATATTATACATGATATGATAAAATGAGCATTCAGGATTACAAGGATTCCTAAAGTGAATGCATATAATATTGTGCCTTATAAAACACAGAAGTGACCATATATCAGTATACTGATAATATTCCTAGTAAGGATGCAATATATGCTAAAATATTTATACAGATTTAAAGGAATATTGGTGATAATAGAATACCTTAACCTAATGGATTGAAATTTCAATGATTATACTCATTCTAGTCCTTTTTGAATTCATTCATAGGCTAGACATAGGGCTAAAATGGAAATTATAATTAGTGCTATGGTAAGTGTAAGTGTTGGGTTTTTTATTTGGGTACTCATGACAGGAGAAGTAAGATGGTAATATCTAAGCTGAATACAAAGGCTGTAATGGCTAAAAGAGAATTTATGGAGGGTAGTAGTTGGGTTGATGCTATAGGATCAAATCTACATATTGTATGGACTTTATTTTTCTATGTAGATATTTAATTACAGCAACCAGATTACGGTGGTTCCAAGAAATAGCACTAAAGATATATTGATTGTCAGGGAGAGAGTAAGGTTGAGTATTCTTTTCCAGGTTAAAACTGAAGATAATACATTGGAAGCCAGTAGCAGTAGTTAACATTAAAAGAATATGATCCTCATAAGTGAAGGGAGATGTGTCAGGGCCGGAGCTGTGGCATAGCAGGTAAAGCCACTGCCTGCAGTGCCGGATTCCCATATGGGCGCTGGTTCAAGTTCTGGCTGCTCCACTTCTGATCCAGCCTCTCTGCTGTGGCCTGGGAAGGCAGTGGAAGACAGCACAAGTTGTTGGGCCCATGCACCCACATGGGAGACCTGGAAGAAGGTTCTGGCTCCTGGCTTTGGATTGGCGCAGCTCTAGCCATTGCAGCCAATTGGGGAGTGAACCAGTGGATGGAAGACCTCTCTCTCTCTCTCTCTCTCTCACTCACTCTCTCTGTAACTCTGACTTTCAAATAAATACATAAATCTTTTTTTTTAAAAGAGATGCATAAGAATAATCAGACTATGTCCACAAATTATGTCAGGCATCAGTTTCAATGCCAAAATGATGGTTTGATATCAAGTGAAATTTTAATTGTTATGAGGTGAGAAAGTAAGATTTATGATTACAAATAGGCTGTGCAATCCTGTGGCTGTGAAGAGTGTTGAACTATCCACAGCCTTAGAGATGGTGAAGGATATGTTCAAATATTCTGAAGTTTGTAGACTTGTAAAACCAGCTCCAAGTTTGATTGATTAGTGGAATTTGTATGATATTTTTGGTTTCTTCTATGAAACTATGGTGAACTTGGGTAATTGATACTCCCAAGACTAATAATTCTGATTATTAGACACAATTCTAGTAGCTTTAGGGCTCAGATGCCTGTTGGTAGGTAGCAGCCCCTTTGCTTTAGGACTAGCCATGAGGGATGGAATGGATAGAAGAATCCAGCAGAGGAAAAAAAACTCCTGATAGAATGAAAAAGATCATTTCATATCATGATCCTGTCCCCTAGTTGTACGCTCTCAGACTATATCATCATCCTTGGTATTAGTTCCTAGGCCAGGAATGATAGAGTAAAAGAATTAAACTGGAAACCTATCATTAGCTGTATGTTAGAAACAGAGCTGACAAGGGGTTTTGTGGTGTAGCAGGCTAAGCCTCCACCTGCAATGCTGGCATCACATATGGGTACTAGTTCATGTCCTGGCTGCTCCACTTCCAATCCAGCTCTTTGCTTCTGGCCTGGGAAAACAGTGGAAGATGGTCTAAGCACTTGGGCCCTTGCACCCATGTGGGAGACCCAGAAGAAGCTCTTGGTTTCGAATTGGCTGAGTTCTGGCTATTGCCATTTAGGAGTGAACCAGCCGAGAGAAGACCTTTCTCTCTGTCCCTCCCTCTCTCCATTGGTAACTCTACCTCTCAAATAAGTAAGTAAGTAAGTAAATAAATAAATAAGTAAAATCTTAAAGCAATAGCTCTGACAATGCCTTTGTTTATGGTCAGGGCTGGGGTTAACTGTATGATAGCCTGAGTTTGGTGGGTCATTAACCATGAGAGTGGAAATATGGGCACTTGGATTGGGTTACAGTGAATTAAAGAACAGCTAGAATTAGAATAAATCTGATTATAGCTGTTGCAGAACTGATGCATGTCAAGACTAAAGAGGCTCTGCCAATAAAATGTATGAGTATGTGAAGAGCTATAAATAGGCTGATAGTTTCAATAATTACTATCAAAGGAATAAATGAGGCAGGTGCACCTTGAGGGAGGAAGTGGCTAATGATGCTTTTGTTTTATGGCAGAGGCCAGTAATGACTGCTTCTGCTCAAGGCGTGACAGCTAGTCCTAACAACTGATAATTGGGCTGTGTGAGCCATACAAGGTAACTGTCCTAGCTGATTTGTTGAATCACAGAAAACGAGTGAGATTAGTATTAGAGACCAGGTTCTTCTTTCAGTGATGTGAATGGTTATTTGTTTAAGAATGAGTTGCACCCATCACTGTTGAAGGTAGATGAATTGATTGTTGACCAGGCAGTTGGGAGATGGGATTAAAATATTAGGGGAGATGATAATTACAGTGTGTAATCCTGCTATTGTAGGGGTAATGAAAAAAGGTGAGCACACCTTCATTCTGTTTCTCATGGCATTTCGTCTTGGTGATTCAGTGTATTTTGGTGTGGGTTTGGGGGTTAAGTGTAGTTAGTGAGTTTTAGCTGGAGAAATAAAGTGCTAATTTTATTGAGATCATGCTAATTAATTATATTGGTGAGTCTAATTGTGGCATTTTATTACAGAAATATTTTTGCTTTCAGTATTAAACTGATGCTAGTTAGATTCATAATGACATAACAGATATTTGTCATTTTTCAAAGTGTTTTAGTGTTGCTAGTTCAAAGACATGGAGATGTGGTTGGACCCACACACATCAGAGCATTGTCATAATATAAACCAAGTGGAGTAGATGTGAAGGTTGCTTCACGCAAGCACCTTGGGATGGGATTTGTTTTTAGATCAAATGGTGTGTCAACTTCGGAGTGTAAGCCATCTTCAGATGAAAATAATATATGGATTGGTATTTCTATAGGTATGACGACTCTGTTATCCACTGTATGCAGTGATAATTCTCCTGGTTTCAAATCTTCTATGGGATTATATAAGAGCCAGAGTTTAAGTCATCATATCTGTATATTCACAGCTTCAATATTGTTGGTGTCCTGTATCTTTTATGGTTAAGAGCTGTTAATTTCATCTATCCTATGTATAGAATTTGTAATTATGACTGGGCAATTAAGATTTGAGTAATAATAATGAATAATAAAAGACAACACTGTTTCTTCTTGGGCATCTTTGGTTGTCAGCATAGGTGAAATAATGTGAAGAACTCAAGAGCTAGCTAAGAATAAGATTAGTAGGGTGGGCCGGCGCCGCGGCTCAATAGGCTAATCCTCCACCTAGCGGCGCTGGAACACCGGGTTCTAATCCCGGTTGGGGCTCCAGATTCTGTCCCGGTTGCCCCTCTTCCAGGCCAGCTCTCTGCTGTGGCCAGGGAGTGCAGTGGAGGATGGCCCAAGTGCTTGGGCCCTGCACCCCATGGGAGACCAGGATAAGCACCTGGCTCCTGCCATTGGATCAGCGCGGTGCGCCGGCCGTGGCAGCCATTGGAGGGTGAACCAACGGCAAAGGAAGACCTTTCTCTCTGTCTCTCTCTCTCACTGTCCACTCTGCCTGTAAAAAAAAAAAAAAAAAAAGATTAGTAGGGTGGAGTCATGAGGGTGTAGTTCTTCTGTAATGGATGATGTAGCATCTTGGAATGCTAGTTGAAGTGGATATGCCATAAGGATCTGAAAGATTTCAATCTATAAATTAACCTTAACAAAGTTATGTAATATTTTTACTTATATTTTTTATCAAGGAAGGGTTGTAAGGTGTTCGATTCCTTCCTTTGTTGTTTTTTAAATTATTTTTTTCTAAAGATTTTATTTATTTATTTGAGAGGCAGAGTTATAGACAGAGGCAGAGACAGAGAAATGCCTTCCATCCGTTGGTTCAGTCCCCAAATGACTGCAACAACTGGAGCTGGGCCGGCCAGAAGCCAGGAGCCAGGAGCTTTCTTGGGGTTTCCCATGAGGGTGCAGGGCTGAAGCATTTGGGCCATCTTCTACAGCTTTCCCAGACCAGAAGCAGAGAGCTGGATCAAAAGAGGAGCAGCCAGGACATGAACTGACACCCATATAGGATGCCAGTGTAGCAGCCAGAGGCTTAGCCTTCTGTGCCACAACCCCTGCAGGATTCCTTCTGTTGTTAATTTAGGATTTTACATAAGCTGGCTCTTCAAGTGTGTGATGTGCTCGTGAGCACTGTGTAGTCATTTGAGGTTTCTGACAGTTAAATTACTGAGACTTCTTGTTCTGGGGCAAAAACTTATCAAATAACACAAATTATTACTATAATAGCTCTTAATGAAATAAATGACCCTGGGGCTGGTGCCGTGGCTCACTTGGTTAATCCTCCGCCTGTGGTGCCAGCATCCCATGTGGGCGCCGGATTCTGGTCCCGGTTGCTCGTCTTCCAGTCCAGCTCTCTGTTGTGGCCTGGGAGGGCAGTGGAGGATGGCTCAAGTGCTTGGGCACCTGCACCCGCGTGGGAGACCAGGAAAAGCACCTGGCTTCTGGCTTCAGATCGGCACAACACGCTGGCTATAGCAGCCATTTTGGGGGGTGAACCAATGGAAGGAAGACCTTTCTCTCTGTCTCTCTCTCTCTCACTGTCTAACTCTGCCCAATAGTTAAAAAGAAAAGAAAAGAAAAGAAAGAAATGACCCCGTTGATGATGCAGTATTTCTTGTTGAAATTTCATCAGGAAAGTTGGAGTATTGTCATGGTATGCCCAATTATGCAAGAAAAATATTGATTTATGCTACAAATATAATTAAGTAAATTGTAACTCAGGGAGACTCAAGTGTATATGCTGAAAGTAGTAAAAGTCAATATGTGACTCCTCCTGCGATTGTGAATGCAGATCTACAGACAAGACACAGTGGAAATGTGGTGTGGCACAGTATGCGTCATGAAGAACGGTGTCTAGGAATGAGTTGGCTAGAGCAATGCCTTGGGCATCTAACAGTAAATAGAAAGATAAAACCCAAGGCTCACTGTATGGGTGGGATCATTTGATATTACCTCCATATGAGGGTTCTAGTAAACTAAACATTTTACTGCTAAAATAGCAACACTTATGTGGGAAAAGCAATAATCATGAGGCTAATATGAAATATGCTCATGTGTCACTGTACATTCCTACCACAAATAATATGGTGAGCTCAGATAATGAACTCTAAAAACTAGTGGATATTATAGCTCAAACTATTCCTCCATGCTCCATTGCTTCCTTTTTTTTCTCAGAATATTAGGTTACAATGTGTGGAATTATTCCAAAGTCTGGTAGAATACTGCAGGTCCTTTGGGGTGATCAAAGAATCAAAGAATAGATTTTGGTATAAAACTGGGATCTTCTTCCTGTTTGGTAAAAGAAGTGGTGTTTAGATTTCAGTCTGTTAATAGTATTGTAATTCTTGCTTCTAGTACTGGAAGAGATAATAGGAGGATTCTTTCTCTCTCAAATAAATAAAACTTTAAAAGAGAGAGAGAGAGAGAGGGAGAGTGAGTCCCCTATCCACTGGTTCACTCCCCAGATGGCTGCAGTGGCCAGAGCTGTGCTGATCCGAAGCCAGGAGCCAGGAGCCTCTTCCAGGTCTCCAGTGCAGGTGCACAGTTCCAAGACCTGGGCCATCTTCCACTGCCTTCAGGCTCTAGCAAAGAGCTGGATTGGAAGTGGAGCAGCTGAGACTCGAACCGGTGCCTATATGGGATGCTGGTGTTGTAGGCTGGGGCTTTAAGCTGCTGTGCCACAATGCTGGTCCCAGGAGGATTATATTTGTAAATAATAGTGATCCTACAAATGGTTGGGGTGTAATAAGTGATTTAATATTAACTATCATGATGAAATTGGTGGCTCCAAAAATTGATGAGACACCTGCCAGGTGAAGTGCAAAGATAGTAAATCTACTAAAGCTCCTGCGTGTGCTAGATTATTGGCTGCAGGTGGCTAAACTGTCTATTCTGTTCCCACTCCAGCTTCTATAGAAAAAACAGCAGTAATGAAAATGAAGGGAGTAATAATACAAAGCAGATTATCTACTTGAGGAAATGTTGTATCTGGGGCTCTGGGCATTGTAAATGTGGACAGTGTGGGTGTATTTGAGTCAAGTGTGAAGATTTGACTTAGATAGCATTTAGTGTTTATATTTTCATATGATTTCTAGTGGAATAAGATGGGTTTTACCACATGTCCAAGTTCTTTGAAAGTGGGTCTTGGATTGTGGTGGGCTTGCACATCCTATGTGACTTTGGAGATATGCCATTCTCAGTATGGGCTTGTGATTATGTGTGCAGAATATAGGTGTAAATGTGTGGTCATACTTGGTTGAGTGTCTGTTCTGCATTGACCAATGTGTCTCTCCTTCTGACAATACTACATGGGTTTTATTAGTTAATAGAAAAATGTTGACATGGAAGGCACTTAATTCCCATTTTTTGAAATCGCTTCAGTTACCTTAGTGTCTTTCTCCATATATGATTTTTTTAAAAAGATTTATTTTATTTATTTGAAGGAGTTAGAGAGAGAGAGAGAGAGAGAGAGAGAGAGATCTCTTCCATCCGCTGGTTCATTCCCCTGATGACCTCAGTGGTTGGAGCTGAGCTGATCTGAAGCCAGGAGCCAGGAGCTTCTCCTGGGTCTCCCATGTGGGTGCAGGGGCCCAAGGACTTGGGCCATCTTCCACTGCTTTCCCAGGCACATTAGCAGGGAGCTGGATCAGAAGTAGAATATCTGGGGCTCAAACCAGTGCCCATATGGGATACCAGCACTGCAGGCCAGGGCTTTAACTCACTGTGTGCCACAGCACTGGCCCCCACATGTGATTTTTTAAAAAATAAATGTGCATACCATTTTTCAACCAGGGAAGCTATGTAACTTGCTTTTTGCATTTACTATTTTGTCACTCGTGATTTCCTCACTCAAACACAAGTTGAACTGCAGATCCATAGTATTGTGTGTACGGACGTACAGGAATTTATTTAAGGTGCCCTCTCTCACTGAATGTCTGAAATCCCCACCTCTCAGATTTTCTCATTTTTTTAAGGGAAAAGGTTTATTGTCATGTGGGGGAAACCTGACCAGCAGAGGGGAGAGGGCAAGAGAGTAAGCGAGAGAAAGAAGTCGAGAGAGAGATCAAGAGAGAGAGCACGTGTGCAGGAAGCCTGTCCTATTAAACCTTTGCAGGGGGCTGGGAAATAGCAGCGAATCCCATTGGAGTGGGGGTGGAGCTGACACCTGTGGTTGGGCCATTTTGTCATCTGGCTTCTAGCAGTGGTGGCGGGGGCTAGAGCTGAGGATGGTGTCCAGGGAGTAGATTTGCACCATTTTACTAAAATTCCCCCCACCTTTTTTTTTTTTTTAATAAAGCAACTGTTGCTGGCGCCGCGGCTCACTAGGCTAATCTTCTGCCTAGTGGCGCCGGCACACCGGGTTCTAGTCCCGGTCGGGGCGCCGGATTCTGTCCCGGTTGCCCCTCTTCCAGGCCAGCCCTCTGCTGTGGCCAGGGAGTGCAGTGGAGGATGGCCCAGGTGCTTGGGCCCTGCACCCCATGGGAGACCAGGAAAAGCACCTGGCTCCTGGCTCCTGCCATCGGATCAGCGCGGTGCGCCGGCTGCAGCGCGCCGGCCACGGTGGCCATTGGAGGGTGAACCAACGGCAAAGGAAGACCTTTCTCTCTGTTTCTCTCTCTCACTGTCCACTCTGCCTGTCAAAAAAAAAAATAAAGCAAGTGTTATACGGGGTCACATCAGCCCCCAAAGTCCAGGAGGGTTGGAGGGATGATGATCTGTCTTTAGAGCTACTTTCTGTTGACATGGGACAACAAGTTACTCTCTGCTGGCATGGGGTGATGCCTCAAGCTGCGATCTCCTGGGTGGGGAGCCAAGTATATCCCTGCAGCAGCATTGGGTTTACCACCTGACTGGTGAAGGCTTTGGTTCGTTCCATTATCACCTCCTGTAATCACTTAAACAGACACCATAGTATAAAAGACAGGGTGAGGATAGCAGCCAGTGGTCATAAGAGTGGCATTAACCAAGTAATGAGAGGATTTCATAGAGGAGAGGAAATGAGGGGGGAGTCTCTGGACTCTGTAAGACTGTTTGATGGATGTAGTTTTGCCTGACCTTATTGATTAATATAATAACAACACAGTTAAGGTCCATCTATTCCATAGTACCGCATCGGTTAGTGAGGCAATATGGCTTTGGAGACCTCAGATGGCATCTATTGAGGTCTCGATGGGCCTAGTGACCTCCTCTTGTAACTGTTGGAGTTGTTTGCAGTAGGTTGGTTGAGATAACATTGTGGCCGAAAGCTGCTCCTGAGACCACTACTGAGGACAGAGAGGCTGCGGAGCTGATCCCAACCAAGACTGGGAGAAAGGTCGCTCATCTCTTGTGGGTAGAGGGCCTTATCTGTAGAATCTGTGAATTCAAAGAAAATGTGTTCATGCATCTAGAGTTGAGGGCCTTGTCTGTAGAATCTGTGAATTCAAAGAAAATGTGTTCATGCATCTAGAGTTCAAGGATGAGCGGCACAGAAGGAAATGAAAATGAGACTCACCAATCTTGTAGAGACAGCGAGTCTACTTTTCTTTTTACCCAAGGAAGACCTTAGGCCAGTGATGCCCTGGTCAACAGTCAGCCACTCGGGACTACCTCTGAAACAAAAGTTCAGGCAGCTGCTAGACAGGTCCCAAGGTGACTGTGGGCTGGGGCCGATGTGCCATGGACAAGAAGTCCACTGGAGACTGTTCATTGTGTTAGGCTTAATGGGGCAGAATATCCATGAGAGTGGATGGACATCCCTCCAGAGATTTCTAAGGAGGAAATCTGATAGGTGACAGAGTAAGGGGCAGTTAGGGAAAAGGAGATATGTCTGGAAATAGTAATTAACCTGGTAAGCTGGCTGGTTTGCAGGTCTGGTAGTGTTGATCTTTATTTCATGTGGGTTGGGAGAGATACATCTAGGAAATGCTCACTCCTGGGACCAGGAAATCGAGAACTTGAGCCAGAGGAGGTTTAGAGCTGAGACAGGAGAAAGCTTGGACATAGGAAATCTTCCACTTTTCCAAATGTTCACAGATAGAGATCTTGAACTGGTTGTCAAGGTAGGAGACCACCGAGAGGAGGATTAACTAGAACATGGGGAGAAGCTCTCCTGGTGACCTGTAGAATCAGGCAGATATTGGGGATCCCTGAGATCACAGCCATCTGACGGGAGGATATGGGAACAGAGGGTGGGTCATTACCCATGCACCCATTGGAGCCCTGGACATAACCCATAGAAGGGAAATGGGGTTGAGTTGTCACCCACAAATGCTATTGCCTGGACACAGAGTATGGAGGCATGAGGCCATAGGAGATGTGGTGCCTGGTACCAGGACTTTGGGGCAAAGTTGCATAGAACCATAACCCATAGAGTCTAAATAAGAGGATCCTCCACCTGCCACGTCTTACTGTTGGGCACCAAAAAATATGTTGTTCCCAGATCGTTAGATCCCCACAGAGACCCCCAGAGAGTCGATCACACCGAACTGCAAAAGCAAGGTTTATTCGGGAGTACAAGCCGTGACAGGGACCCCATCCAACCAAACTGCACAGCGGAGGAAGGAGTGAGGCCCCGGTCTTTGTTTGGGAGAGTTTTTAAAGGAAAAAGGGGCTACATCAGCAGGAAAAAAGAGTTACATACAGCATGGAAGCTCTGGGTACAGGGAGTTACTTTGTTTAGCAATCTCTACTGTGCTGTCCTTGGTCTACCGAACTAGCTGTCCCTGGTAAGCTTTGATATCTCCGGAATGCCTGAATGCCTGCTTTTACAAGGACACGGGTCTGCTATGGGAAATGGAGGCTGCTTTTTTTTATTGTTTTAAAATGGAGTCACTTTGGTTCTTCATTACCTCAGAAATTTGGAGGGCTGGTGTGTGGATGGAGATTGCAGAGTGTTCAGAGGTGAAGGAAGTCCGGGGTTGAGTTTTGTCATTGGCAGAATTCCAGGATCTCAAAGCAGCTCACATCCCCGAGAGGAAAGCAAGGTTGAGGGCAGAGTCTGGCCCCAGGTTTTGGAGCCAATGAAAGGTCACCACAAAACACACCAAACACCAGAGTAAGGGAAAATGTTTATTGTCAGGTGGGGGAAACCCGACAGGCTGGAGGAGAGGGCAAGAGAGATCAAGAAAGAGAGAGCAGATTTTCTCATTATAGTAGGTAATGCTGAAACCAGTATCTTTTATTTTTTTTAACTTTTATTTAATGAATATAGATTTCCAAAGTACAGCCTATGGATTACATTGGCTCCCCCCCAACAATGACTTCCCTCCCACCTGCAACCCTCCCCTTTCCCACTCTCTCTCCCCTTCCATTCATATCAAGATTCATTTTCAAATTTTCTTATATACAGAAGATCAGTTTAGTATACATTAAGTAAAGATTTCAACAGTTTGCACCCACATAGAAACACAAAGTGAAAAATACTGTTTGAGTACTCGTTATAGCATTAAATCTCAATGTACAGCACATTAAGGACAGAGATCCTACATGAGGAGTAAGTGCACAGTGACTCCTGTTGTTGACTTTACAAATTGACACTCCTGTTTATGGCATCAGTAATCTCCCTATGCTCCAGTCATGTGTTTCCAAGGCTATGGAAGCCTTTTGAGTTCACCGGCTCTTATCTTGTTTAGACAAGGTCATAGTCAAAGTGGAGGTTCTCTCCTCCCTTCAGAGAAAGGTACCTCCTTCTTTGAAGACCTATTCTGTCCACTGGGATCTCACTCACAGAGATCTTTCATTTAAGTCTTTTTTTTTTTTTTGCCAGAGTGTCTTGGCTTTCCATGCCTGAAATACTCTCATGGGCTTTTCAACCGGATCTGAATGCTTTTAGGGCTGATTCTGAGGCCAGAGTGCTGTTTAGGACATGTGCCATTCTATGAGTCTGCTGAGTATCTCGCTTCCCATGTTGGATCACTCTCCCCTTTATTTATTCTATCAGTTAGTATTAGCAGGCACTAGACTTGTTTACGTGATCCCTTTGACTCTTAGTCCTATCATTATGATCAATTGTGAACAGAAATCGATCACTTGGACTAGTGAGATGGCATTGCTGCATGCCACCTTGATGGGATTGAATTGGAATCCCCTGGTATGTTTCTAACTCTACCATTTGGGGTAAGTCAGCTTGAGCATGTCCCAAATTATACATTTCTTCCCTCTCTTATTCCCACACTTATGTTAAACAGGGATTACATTTCAGTTAAATTTCAACACTTAAGAATAACTGTGTATTAATTACAGAATTAAACCAGTCATATTAAGTAGAACAGACAAAAAAAATACTAAGAAGGATAAAGTATTAAGTTGTTCATTAACAGTCAGGGCTATGCTGATCAAGTCACCGTTTTTCATAGTGTCCATTTCACTTCAACAGGTTTCCCCTTTGGTGCTCAGTTAGTTGTCACCGATCAGGCAAAACATATGATATTTGTCCCTTTGCGACTGGATTATTTCACTCAGCATGATGTGTTCCAGATTCCTCCATTTTGTTGCAAATAACTGGATTTCATTGTTTTTTTACTGTGGTATAGTATTCTAAAGAGTACATATCCCATAATTTCTTTATCCAGTCTACCGTTGATGGGCATTTAGGTTGGTTCCAGGTCTTAGCTATTGTGAATTGAGCTGCAATAAACATTAGGGTGCAGACCACTTTTTTGTTTGCCAATTTAAATTCCTTTGGGTAAATTCCAAGGAGTGGGATGGGCTGGGTTGAACGGTAGGGTTATGTTCAGGTGAAACCAGTATCTTTTAAACATTTCCTTAAAGAAACCCAGAAATTACACATGTTTCTAGGGCACCACTTAATGGGCAGGCAGCATCCTTTGCGTATGTGCATTCGCACAGATGATCCCCATAACGTTGGCTGTTTTCACGCTGCTTCTGTGTTATGTTTAAACTTCAAGTGGTCAGGGTCATTTGTCATTTCCCTTTTGTCCTCTAGGCTTTGTTTTATTCCTGAAAGCCCTTCTCCAATCAGGAATGCCAGGATCACACTGGTGCTGAGAGTCCTGGGTTTTCAATGTGGGAGGCCTAAGACACATGGTTTCTAGTTGGTTCTCAATGAGTCAGTGAGCCCGTCCTCTAGATAGCTACATTGGCCTCCAGGACAAGGGAGTTATAGGTAGAGCCAGCTCTGTAATAGGGCATAGTGTTCAGGGTCTGGGCCTGGCTTCTATAAGTCCCCAAACATCCTCCTTGAAGTCCTTTCCTGGTAGGGTTGTCCATCCAGCCTGATGCCATGTATGTGTACTATCTGCGTGGTGAACTGAGAGCACAGTGTGAGGGAATGTTCTTAGGTTAGAGGTCAGCTTCTGCCAGACCCATTGGCAGCTGAGATTCTAAGCTCTGACTTAACCAAAAGATGGGTTTTCCTTCTAGTGAACATCTTTGGAAAGAGCATTCAGCTCCCTAATGAGCTACCTGTTGCCATAGGTAGTTCAGTGACATGTCCCTGGTGATTGGTGTTGCCATGGACCCATGGACATGGCAGTGAAGGGATTTCCTGGGTGTGTACGCACTCAATATTCCCAATACTGGAGGGAAGGCCCAAATGGCCTTTAGACAAAGGAAGTAAATGTGTGTATGTGTGTGGTTGTGTGTGCTTTGCTGTGTATCTAACTTATTTGTATATGTACACTTTCTTGTTATACTCTCATACATGTGGGATCAGGTGTTTTTATGTTTTACTTATTCCTGTGATGTACATGTTTGTATGTATTTGTGTTTGTAGAAATAATGATGTTAATGTATTCTTTTCTCCTAGGGAGTTGAAGCATCCTGGATGCAAGAATGCAGGTAAATGAACCATTTTCTATATGTTTATATAGTGGTACAAGTAGTCAGACAGTTAAGCATGTATCTTTAGGGGTCTGTTCAATGTCTATGTACATTTTCATAAGTGTATATAGGCCAGGATTTCTACAAGAGCACTATTTTAGTTATGAATACCATACAGAACAGAACCTGCCAATCATGGGCCAGAAATGTGCAACCCTGGCTGGGTTGAGGTCATAGGAGCCCTTGGCTGACCATCTCCCTTCCTGTACGAGAGTGTGGGGGCCATAAACATCCAAGGAGACCCTCGGAAGTCCCACGTTATCCTCAGGGCACTCTCACGTGGCAGACCTGTGCCACCAGCCTTATGTCACCAGAACTCAGGTCTTCATGGACTACCTCCAAGTCAGCCTCAGAACATAGCTCTCTGTGTGAGGAAATTCTCCACAGAGAGGGCTAGCTTTAGTTCTGTTGGTATCTGAGTTGCTCAGACTCGTGGCTGATTCAAAGGATGTGTTTTTCTTTTGATGGAAAGAGTGGCCATCTTTCCACTAAGATTCAGATCCCTGTTATCACGGCTGTTTTGGTGGAAAGGCCCTGGTGATTGGTGTGCACTAAGGGGCCCTGGAATGGGCAGTGAAGGGCTTCCAGGTGTGTTATACCCCAAGCTTGCCAGCGAGATGGAGGGCCCAATGCCTGGACAATTAGATTATATAGACTATACGTGTATCTAAGTGTGTCAGATTGTGTGTGCTCCCCAGTGTTGAGTGTGTAGTTATTTGTATATGTACATTGTCTTGTTATAGAATCATGGATATAATACTCATGGATTTATTTCTCTGTTACTTACTTTGGAAATATATATGTTGCATGTATTTTTGAGTATATACAGCTCTAGAAATAATGGTCATAGTAAATTCCTCCCTTCTGCAGTATCAGATTATCCCATATAGCTCCACAGTTAAAGGAACCACTGTCTGTTCTGTAGACCAATAGGAGTACATACACAGTTATGTACACTTCCTCCGCAGTTTGTTCAGAACATGTACACATTTACAGATGTGTGTGTAATGTGTATTTGTCTAAGAGTTTTAACTTTTGTTGTGGATACGATATGGGTTTCCACCTGTCAATGTAGAAGCAAGGGACTTCTGGAAAGATTAATGGCCTGGGGACTGGGGATGACCCATGGCCTTGCTCCTGTCTTCCTGCTATGTCCATGGGCAACATACATGTGCACACACGTCCAACAGTTTTTCCAAGTGTCTTGGCCTAGGATTAGTGGGTCCTAAAATAGACAGTCTCCTTATGCATCCACCTTGGCTTTCAGACCAGACATCCAGCCTGTGACCTGGTGAGGGGTATCTTTCACATGGGGGTGTTGTCAGTAAAGGGTGTTGTCAGCCATGGGTCCTGAGCGCCTCAGGTGTGGGAGGCGTACAGCATGTGGACTCCAGGTGTTTCCAAGAGAGTCAGTGAGCTGGCCCTGCAGTTCTCCTGGGCAGTATCTCTAGGACATGCTGCTTTGGCCAGAGCTGGCTTTCCCAGAGTGTGTAGCCTTCAGGCCTGTGCCATTTCCTGGTCTCTGAGAAGTCCCCAAACAACCCCATTTTGGTTGCACTGTGACAGGACCATCCCTCCAGCCTCATGCCATCTGACCTGGTGCCTAGGTTTACTACCTACAAGGTAACCTCCCCAGAAACACAGATTAGGGGGAGAGGCCAGGCTTCACCTACCCTTGTTGACCCGGGAGTCTTTAAGTGCCACAAGTTTTCAAAATGTGGGTTTTCTTTCTGGAAAAGAGTGGCCAACAATCCACTGATGTTGAGGTCCCTGGTTTCAGGGCTGATGCACTGACACGTCCATGGTGATTGGTGTCATCCCAAGGTCAATGGAACTATCAGCAAGGATCTCTCTGGGTGTTTCTGACCCCCATGCTTTCCAGCACAGAAGAGGAGGGCTCAGTGGCCCCTCTGTGAAGAGCTTGAGTGTGTCTGTCCAATTCTGTATGAGCTCTTTGGGGCTGTGAATATTAGTTTTGTAAGCCCAATGTGTTGTGAACGTCAGGTATGTGGATGTTACAGATTGGTTTCTATCTGTATTTATTTCTTTTTTTTATCTTTTATTTAATGAATATAAATTTCCAAAGTACGACTCATGGGTTACAATGGCTTCCCCCCCCATACCGTCCCTCCCACCCACAACCCTCCCCTTTCCCACTCCCTCTCCCCTTCCATTCACATCAAGATTCATTTTCAATTATCTTAATATACAGAAGATCAGCTTAGTATACCTTAAGTAAGGATTTCAACAGTTTGCTCCCACACAGAAACATAAAGTGAAAAATAATAGATGATTTTTTTTAAATGATGATGAAATCAGATCAGACCTATTGTCATGTTTAATCCCAGTGAGAGTCAAGTTGGGAATTGATAATTTCTTTTTTTTTTTTTTTACAGAAGATCAGTTTAGTGTACGTTAAGTAAAGATTTCAATCGTTTGCACCCCCATAGAAACACAAAGTGAAATATACTGTTTGAGTACTCGTTATAGCATTAAGCCTCAATGTACAGCACATTAAGGACAGAGATCCTACATGAGGAGTAAGTGCACAGTGACTCCTGTTGTTGACTTTACAAATTGACACTCCTGTTTATGGCATCAGTAATCTCCCTATGCACCAGTCATGAGTTTCCAAGGCTAGGGAAGCCCCTTGAGTTCTCCGACTCTTATCTTGTTTAGACAAGGTCATAGTCAAAGTGGAGGTTCTCTCCTCCCTTCAGAGAAAGGTACCTCCTTCTTTGAAGACCTGTTCTTTCCACTGGGATCTCACTCACAGAGATCTTTTTGCCAGAGTGTCTTGGCTTTCCATGCCTGAAATACTCTCATGGGCTTTTCAGCCAGATCTGAGTGCCTTTAGGGCTGATTCTGAGGCCAGAGTGCTATTTAGGACATCCACCATTCTATGAGTCTGCTGAGTATCTCACTTCCCATGTTGGATCACTCTCCCCTTTATTTATTCTATCGGTTAGTGTTAGCAGATACTAGACTTGTTTATGTGCTCCCTTTGACTCTTAGTCCTTTCATTATGATCAATTGTGAACTGAAATTGATCACTTGGAATAGTGAGATGGCATTGGCACATGCCACCTTGATGGGATTGAATTGGAATCCCCTGGTATGTTTCCAATTGGGGCAAGTCAGCCCGAGCATGTCCCAAATTATACATCTCTTCCCTCTCTTATTCCCACTCTTATGTTTAACAGGGATCACATTTCAGTTAATTTTCAACACTTAAGAATAACTGTGTGATAATTACAGAATTAAACCAGTCATATTAAGTAGAACAGACAAAAAAAAAAACTACTAAGAGGGATAATGTATTAAGTTGTCCATTAGCAGTCAGGGCTATGCTGATCAAGTCACCATTTCTCATAGTGTCCATTTCACTTCAGGAGGTTTCCTTTTTGGTGTTCAGTCAGTTGTCACCGATCAGGGAGAACATATGGTATTTGTCCCTTTGGGACTGGCTTACTTCACTCAGCATGATGTGTTCCAGATTCCTCCATTTTGTTGCAAATGACTGGATTTCGTTGTTTCTTACTGCGGTATAGTATTCTAAAGAATACATGTCCCATAATTTCTTTATCCAGTCTACCATTGATGGGCATTTAGGTTGGTTCCAGGTCTTAGCTATTGTGAATTGTGCTGCAATAAACATTAGGGTGCAGACCGCTTTTTTGTTTATCAATTTAAACTCCTTTGGGTAAATTCCAAGGAGTGGGATGGCTGGGTCGAACGGTAGGGTTATATTCAGGTTTCTGAGGAATCTCCAGACTGATTTCCATAGTGGCTTGACCAGTTTGCATTCCCACCAACAGTGGGTTAGTGTCCCTTTTTCCCCACATCCTCGCCAGCATCTGTTGTTGGTAGATTTCTGTATGTGAGCCATTCTAACCGGGGTGAGGTGAAACCTCATTGTGGTTTTGATTTGCATTTCCCTGATTGCTAGTGACCTTGAACATTTTTTCATGTGCCTGTTGGCCATTTGGATTTCCTCTTTTGAAAAATGTCTATTGAAGTCCTTGGCCCATCTCTTAAGTGGGTTGTTGGTTTTGTTTTTGTGGAGTTTCTTGATCTCTTTGTAGATTCTGGTTATTAACCCTTTATCTGTTGCATAGTTTGCAAATATTTTTTCCCATTCTGTCGGTTGTCTCTTCACTCTCCTGACTGTTTCTTTTGCAGTACAGAAACTTCTCAATTTGATGCAATCCCAATAGTTGATTTTGGCTTTGACTGTCTGTGCCTCCTGGGTCTTTTCCAGAAATTCTTTGCCTGTGCCAATATCTTGAAGTGTTTCTCCAATGTTCTCTAATAACTTCATGGTGCCAGGACATAGATTTAGGTCTTTAATCCACGTTGAGTGGATTTTTGTGTAAGGTGTAAGGTAGGGGTCTTGCTTCATGCTTCTGCACGTGGAAATCCAGTTTTCCCAGCACCATTTATTGAATAGACTGTCCTTGCTCCAGGAATTAATTTTAGATCCTTGATCAAATATAAGTTGGCTGTAGATGTTTGGATTGATTTCTGGTGTTTCAATTCTGTTCCATTGGTCTATCCATCTGTTTCTGTACCAGTACCATGCTGTTTTGATTACAACTGCCCTGTAGTATGTCCTGAAGTCTGGTATTGTGATGCCTCCGGCTTTGTTTTTGTTGTACAAGATTGCTTTAGCTATTCAAGGTCTCTTGTGCCTCCATATGAATTTCAGCATCATTTTTTCTATATCTGCGAAGAATGTCTTTGGTATCTTGATTGGGATTGCATTGAATCTATAGATTGCTTTTGGGAGAATGGACATTTTGATGATGTTGATTCTTCCAATCCATGAGCATGGAAGATTTTTCCATTTTTTGGTATCCTCTTCTATTTCTTTCTTTAAGGTTTTGTAATTTTCATCGTAGAGATCTTTAACGTCCTTGGTTAAGTTTATTCCAAGGTATTTGATTGTTTTTGTAGCTATTGTGAATGGGATTGATCTTAGCAGTTCTTTCTCAGTCATGGCATTGCTTGTGTATACAAAGGCTGTTGATTTTTGTGCATTGATTTTATATCCTGCCACTTTGCCAAACTCCTCTATGAGTTCCAATAGTCTCTTAGTAGAGTTCTTTGGATCCTCTAAGTACAGAATCATATCGTCTGCAAAGAGGGATAGTTTGACTTCTTCCTTCTTGATTTGTATTCCTTTGATTTCTTTTTCTTGTCTGATGGCTCTGGCTAAAACTTCCAGAACTATGTTAAATAGCAGTGGTGAGAGTGGGCATCCCTGCCTGGTGCCAGATTTCAGTGGAAATGCTTCCAACTTTTCCCCATTCAATAGGATGCTGGCTGTGGGTTTTTTATAAATTGCTTTGATTATATTGAGGAATGTTCCTTCTATACCCAGTTTGCTTAGAGTTTTCATCATGAAAGGGTGTTGTATTTTATCAAATGCTTTCTCTGCATCAATTGAGATAACCATATGGTTTTTCTTCTGCAGTCTGTTAATGTGGTGAATCACATTGATTGATTTGCGAATGTTGAACCATCCCTGCATACCAGGGATGAATCCCACTTGGTCTGGGTGGATGATTTTCCTGATGTGTTGTTGTATTCTATTGGCGAGAATTTTATTGAGGATTTTTGCATCTATGTTCATCAGGGATATTGGTCTGTAATTCTCTTTCAGTGCTGCATCTTTCTCTGGCTTAGGGATTAAGGTGATGCTGGCTTCATAGAAAGAATTTGGGAGGATTCCCTCTTTTTTGATTGTTCTGAATAGTTTGAGAAGAAATGGGATTAGTTCTTCTTTAAATGTCTGGTAGAATTCAGCAGTGAATCCATCTGGTCCTGGGCTTTTCTTTGTTGGGAGGGCCTTTATTACTGTTTCAATTTCTGTTTCAGTTATGGGTCTATTTAGGTTTTCTATGTCTTCATGGTTCAATTTTGGTAGATTGCATGTGTCCAGGAATCTATCCATTTCTGATAGGTGTTCCTGTTTGCTGGCATACAGGTCCTTGTAGTAATTTCTGATGATTCTTTTTATTTCTGTGGTGTCTGTTGTTAGGTTTCCTTTTTCATCTCTGATTTTATTGATTTGGGTCTTTTCTCTTCTTTTTTTAGTTAGTTGGGCCAATGGGGTGTCAATTTTGTTTATTTTTTCAAAAAACCAGCTTCTCGCTTGGCTGATTTTTTGTAGTGTTTTTTTTGGATTCAATCCTGTTAATTTCTTCTCTGGTTTTAATTATTTCTCTTCTCCTACTAGATTTGGGTTTGGTTTGCTGCAGTTTATCTAGGTCCTTGAGATGCGCTGAATGCTCATTTATTTGGTACCTTTCCAATTTCTTGATATAGGCACCTATTGCTATAAATTTGCCTCTCAATACTGCTTTTGCTGTATCCCATAAGTTTTGATATGTTGTGTTGTTGTCTTCATTTACTTCCAGAAAGTTTTTGATTTCTCTTTTGATTTCTTGAATGACCCAGTGTTCATTCAGGAGCATGTTGTTCAGTCTCCATGTGTTTGCATACTTTCTGGGGTTTCCTGAGTTGCTAATTTCCAGCTTCATCCCGCTGTGGTCTGAGAAGCTGCATGGTATGATTCTAATTCTTTTAAATTTGCTGAGACTTGCTTTATGGCCTAGTATGTGATCAATCCTAGAGAAGGTTCCATGCGCTGCTGAGAAGAATGTGAAGTCTGTAGATGTAGGGTTGAAAGTTCTGTAGATATCTGTTAGATCCATTTGGGCAATAGTGTCAATTAAATCTGCTGTTTCCTTGTTGATCTTCTGTCCGGATGATCTGTCTATTTCTGAGAGTGGAGTATTGAAGTCCCCCAGTACTATTGTATTGGAATCTAAATCTCCCTTTAAGTCCCTTAACATATCTTTTAAATAGACCGGTGCCCTGTAATTAGGTGCATATACATTTATAATAGTTACATCTTCCTGTTGAATTGAACCCTTAATCATTATATAGTGTCCCTCTTTGTCTCTCTTAACAGTTTTTGTATTGAAGTTTATTTTGTCTGATATTAATATGGCTACACCTGCTTTTTTTTGGTTTCTGTTGGCGTGGAATATCTTTTTCCAACCTTTCACTTTCAGTCTGCATGCCTCTTTGTTAGAGGGATGTGTTTCTTGTAGGCAACAAATAGTTGGGTTGTGTTCTTTGAGCCAGTTAGCCAAACGGTGTCTTTTAACTGAAGAATTCAGACCATTAATGTTCAATGTGACTATTGATACGTAGTGACTTTGCCCTGCCATTTTCCCGGAAATATTTTCTAGTATATGCTTTGAGCTTCCCATGCTCTTTTACTGGTAGGTGTTCTTCCTTTCCCTTCTTTCATATTGATGGCCGTGTTTCTGTGTTTCTGAGTGTAGCACATCTTTAAGTATCTTTTGCAGGGCCGGACGAGTGGCCACAAAGTCTTTCAATTTCTGTTTGCTATGAAAGGTCTTTATTTCACCTTCATTCACAAATGAGAGCTTGGCAGGATATAATATTCTGGGCTGGCAATTTTTCTCTCTTAGCACCTGTGCTATGTCTCGCCATTCCCTCCTAGCCTGTAGGGTTTCTGATGAGAAGTCAGCTGTGAGTCTGATTGGAGATCCTCTGAGAGTAATCTGACGTTTCTCTCTTGCACATTTTAGGATCTTTTCTTTATGTTTCACTGTGGTAAGTTTAATTACCACGTGTCGTGGTGAGGATCTCTTTTGGTCATGTTTATTGGGGGTTCTATGAGCTTCCTGTACTAGGATATCTCTGTCCTTCTCCAAACCTGGAAAGTTCTCTGCTAGTATCTCACTAAAAAGGCCTTCCAATCCTTTCTCTCTCTCCATGCCTTCAGGAACTCCTAGAACTCGAATGTTGGGTTTTTTAATAGTATCCTGTAGATTCCCAACAATATTTCTTAGGTTTCTAATTTCCTCTTCTTTTCTTTGGTTTGACTGTATGTTTTCCTGTGCTCTATCTTCTAAGTCCGATATTCTCTCTTCTGCTTCACCCATTCTGTTTTTAAGGCTTTCTAATGTGTTTGTCATTTGATCTGTTGAGCTCTTCATTTCATTTTGATTTCTCTTCACTATTACACTTTCCTGTTCTACTAGTTTCTGAGTTTCATTTTGACTCTTCCTTAAAATTTCATTTTCACGAGAGAGATTTTCAATCTTGTCCATTAAGGATTTCTGTAGTTCAAGGATTTGCTTTTGAAAACTTCTAAATGTTCTTATCATAGATTTTTTGAAATCCGTATCTTGCATTTCTTCTATCTCATTATCTTCATACTCTTGGCTTGGGGTGTTTTGCTTATTTGGAGGCATCATAGTGTCATCGTTGATCTTGCTCCCTCTATTTCTGTGTTTGTTACTCGGCAGAGTTAATTCTTCTTGCGTCACTGTGCATTTTTTTTTCTTTTTTTTTTTTATACTGTGTCCGTGTTAAGTGGACTGCCTGCTGTTGGAGGAGCCTTGGAGGCTTGAGATGGGTGCGGCCTGAGAGCTCTGCCTGGTTCTTCCTGGTTAAGGGTGTGCAAAGGTGACACCCTCAGGTTATGCGTGGTAAATCTCTCTCTTTTTATTTATTTATTTATTTTATTTATTCAGGGGGTAAGTAACACCGCAGGGCAGGGCTGTGCAGAATTGATGGTATTTAGCTTCCAGTCTTTGGCTCCTCTGGACTCCCACTGGGTTGCCTAGGCTACTGAATTGTAGTGACTCAGTTCCTTAGCTCTCCCCCATTGATATGTAAATCCAGAGAGGAGGCCTGCTCTTTGTCTCTTGGGAATTCTTCAAGCCTTGCAGCCTTGTAACCTTTGCAAGGTTAGGGGGAAGAGAAACCCCGAAGCTTTTTTTTTTCCTTCTTTCCAGTAGTGAGTTTGCTGCACTTTCCGGCCCCCCTCTAGATTCTGACCCCCGTTTCCCCACCAATGTCTCGGGTTATTGAGCTCACCTCCCCTTCCAGCGCTGATGTGTGGACTTGGAGCCCTGAGCGTCCCAAGTCTCCCCGCTGTTGTCTGTGTGGCATGCACTCCCCTTGGAGCACTGGCGCGCAGACCCTGGGGCTTCTGCGGCTCGGTCCCGCGACTTGGCTTCCGCGCAGTGGGCGACCTTGTTCTCCCAGTAGGTCCTCCGATTCACGGCTGCTCCATCCAGAAGGGTTTCCCCTGCAATTTTTTTTTTTGGTTCTATTTTCTGCGGCTACCGTAACTCCCCTTTTATTAAACTAAATTTTCCCGGACTATCGGTGCGCGCCCTCACTATTCCACCATCTTGGCTCTCCCTATCTGTATTTATTTCTAGGATACATGTTTTATGTATTTTTGGTGTGCACATTTGTAAATTAAAGGTTGTCCTGACTTCCTCCTTCCTTTGAGAGGGAAGCATCCCGGAAGGAAGGATGCAGCTTTACAAGTAAAAAACAACTTTCTTTTTCTTTTTTAAAAAAAGATTTGTTTATTTGAAAGGCAGCACTAGAGAGAGGAGAGAAAGATAGAGAGAGAGATAGAGTGAGAGAGAAAGAGAGAGAGAAATCTTCATCCACCATTTCACTCCCGTGGTGGCTGCAACAGCCAGGGCTGGACCAGGTAGAAGCCAGGAGCCAGGAGTTTCATTCAGGTCTTCCACGAGGGTGTAGGAGCCCAAGCACTTGGGCCATTTTCTTCTGCTTTCCCAGGCACATTAACAGGGAGCTACATCAGAAGTGGAGCAGGGGCTAATGCTGTGGCATAGTGGTTAAAGTCACCTCTTATAGTACCTGCATCCCATATAGGTGCCCGTTCAAGACCTGGCTGCTTCACTTCTGATCCAGCTTCCTACTATGGCCTGGGAAAACAATGGAAGATGGCCCAAGATGGAAGATTCTCTCTCTCTCTCACTCTCACTCTCTCTCTTTCTCTCTTTGCCTATGCCTATACCTATGCCTATGCCTCTCTGAAACTCTGCCTTTCAAATAAATAAATATATTAAAAAAGTGGAGCAGCTGGGACTTGAACTGGCACCCTTATGGGATGCCGGCACTGCAGGCAGCAACTTTACCCACTATACCATAGTGAGCCCCCAAATTTTATTTTTCAAAGTATAGAGCTATTTATAAAGTTATATATGTGTCTTTAAACATTCATTCAGTACTTTCACACATTTCCTTAAATACATCAAGGGAGGAATGTGCCCCAAAAGGTTACTTTTGCTACATATCCCTTGCAGCACTCAAATTCCCATTAATGAACCAGGAGTCGTCCGGAAATCTCATTGACATGAGATCCGGGGACTCATGGCTGATCTAGATGCTCACTCTGTCCCTATCTCCTGATCTTAGATGATGCATAGACAGCTCACATCCCTGTGCCCTCCAACAAGGGAGATAACCCACTCACCACCAGAAGGTCCTATATTAGACCCATTCTTGTGCTCCTACCTGGTTTTTCATGCTTTATCCTCAGCCTCTGGTGTGGGGGTTTGTTGTCTCCCACATGTCCCATTCGAATAGCCAGTAAACCAGCCACAGGTCCGTAATGCCCCTCCAAGCACATGAGAGGCTTAACAGGAGTGGTTTCCAGGAAGTTACTTCTCTGGCCTCCTGCTCACTGTGTCTGAGGCTGTAGCTCCTGTTCCACCCACTGTTATCCCTTTTAGACTTGCTGACTCTGAGCTATCTGCACCATGCACAAGTGCATCAGGAGGCCAGCCCAGTGCCTCCTCTGCATGCCATGCCTATGTTTCTGAAGTCACAGGTGCACACCATGCCATCCATCAATCCTGCCAACCGATGCCTGGACAGTCTGGGGAGAGATCACCTGTGCATGCTTGTAGGGTATCAGAGGCTTGAAGAGCTTGTATGATATTAATCTTGTCTTTTGCTAACAAGCGATGCCATGTGTATGTGTTTGTGTGTTGGGGGGCAGGGCTAAGATGCAGCTGTGGGGGTCAGTGTTGTGGCACAGCAGGCTATACTGTCACCTGCAATGCCGGTATCCCACATGGCCACCAGTTTATGACCGGCTGCTCCACCTCCCACCCAGCACCTTGCTAATGCACTTGGAAAAGCAGTGGAAGATGGCCCAAGTGCCTGGGCCCCTGCACCCACGTGGGAGATCCAGATGAAGCTCCTGGCTTCTGCCTTTGGCCTGACCCAATCCCAGCTGTTATGGCCATTTGGAGAGTGAACCACCAGTAGATGGAGGATCTCTCTCTCTCTCTCTCTCTCTGACTCTGCCTTTCAAATAAATAAATAAATCTTGAAAATGAAAGATGCAGCTGTGGGCCTGGCTCAGCCATTCCACCCACCAATGGGTGTCCCTGGACAGTGAGCAGTAGAACATCCCCAGGCTCCAGGGAGCCAGAGTTCATTCATGAACTCCTGGTTTGTGAGTATAAGATCATCATTTTGTTTTCCAAGCCACCCATCATGTAGTGTGTGTGTATGTGTGTGTGTAAATCTTTAATTGCTCAGGAATTGGATTCATGACATTATATGGATGACAGTTTTTTTCCTGTACATTAATTTTTATATATCAGCAAAGAAAATTCAAAGAGTACTTTTGCTTAGAGAGTTTATTTCCAACGTAGTGCATTTAAGGACAAGGGCAAATCAGTAAGATGATCCTTGGCCATTCTGTGTCAAACACAAGGAATTGTGGTAAGCCAGCTGTTTATGCTTGAACTTGGCAAAACTCATTTCTGCTGGAGTTGTGGACCTAGGTGAACCTGATCTTGCATGTACCTGTTTGATAGTCTAAGGGATTCAAAATGCATAGCACTCACTAAAACTAACTAACTAAAAAACATTTTGGTAACTGAAACCAAATTTTTCTGAAATAAGACTGATGTAAAAGTAAAGTGAAAATTACCAATTCTAAACTCAAATGCCACAAATATAAATAAAAAAAAGCTCCTAAATTTTGTGATTCAAAGAAACCAAAAGAAACTAAAACTTAATGATCCTATGAATGAAATGGTGACTGATAAAGACAGGCTAACCAGTCACTCAGAGAAAAGAATTTTGTAGACATCATAGAAAGTAACTGCATAATCTCAGAGATTCTGATACTGACTCTTCATAGAAAGGGATCTTATAAATCTAGATTTGCAAAGTTGGGGGCCATTGTTTCCTTATATAACAGGCCTTCCTATGGAGTAGCAATAATCCAGTTAAGTTGAAAAAGGGGTTTTCAGAGGCGAATCTCATATGGAATAATGGTAAATTGCAGAGCTAAGAAATCAGGTGTCATGTTTTTCAGCATTGCACAAAAGCAACTGAGAGAAGCTATGTGAAGTAAGACAAGTCTTTCTGAATCCTATTGCTCATGCAGAATTCCCAAAACCAAATTTTCTATTAAAAGGAACAAAACCAGAATCTTGGTGGCAATATGCCCATCCCCATATAAAAGTACTAGAGGGAGGAATCAGTAATAAAGAGAGAGAAAGTACTCTCTGATACATGAAAATGCTTCCATCTTTGTGTAATTTGTGTTCTCAGCGGGGTAGTTTTCAGGATGAGGGAGACATGGTTGCGACAATGATACCAAGCATGGAAGGACATGATACTAAGAATCAGGGAAGCTCAGAAATGAATGGGCAGACTCAGGAAAGAAGGAGGAAAACAGGAAAAACTAACATCACCCATGAAATGCAAACCAGAGGAAACACAAACAGATCTGTGCCTTTCAGGAAACAGAAGGTGAGAGAGGAAATATACAGAATAGGAGCTTGACCAAAGATTTCAGAAGATGAGAGAGGAATACCAGAAGTTGAATACCTGCATGTGTATGAATGAGATTGCTGGAAGAGGAAAAACCAATGCAATGATCTAAAGCTAATAATTATAATTCAGACTGTTTCCGGAAATGACAATATGCTCTCAAACTCCTCCTTCACAGAAAACTGGGTCATACTTTGAGTGAGTGAAGCCATTTATAGTCTAGTAAAATCTGGGAATTATATGAAAAATATTCAGAGATCTAGAATACAGGGATGAGTAACATAGAAGGGAATGAAAATGATCCAGCTGGTCTGGGTTGGGAGGAAAAAGAAGACAATATTTAAGATGCTCAAGAAGAGACTAGCACTTTGTGCCATCCAAGCTGCCATTAGGTGAAAAATAACATTGGCATCCAAGTCTTTGTGAGAGATCTTGGGTGAGATGAACCCCATGATCCCTTCCAGAGGAAGGAACAGACGTGAGACAAAAACCCTAGAAAGTCATTACTGTAAGGACAGATTTTAACAGCCAACCTGGCAGTGACTTTGTTCAGTGAAGACCAAATGAGATTCCTCTCGAGGGAGTGATGATGGTGGTACTCCCTAGGGTGACTGCTCTCTGATTAAGTTCTGCCTTTGCTAAAGGTGTTTTCTTATGATGTATTTATTTTACAGAAAAGCATGTGAAGATCAACTAGTACTAGGTGAAAGAATTTAATATAAAGCTCGCAGAGGACTGGTGAGGAGGGATGTGGCTGATGTTGTGTCTCCTGTGTAGTTCAAGTTTCCAATGGCGTGGGAAACTCCAGCTCCTCTGATTGCCAGGACTCCACACTGCAGACTTCCGAGCAGCTAAAGATGTCTGCAAGAAAGACACAGGAGCAGGGGTCAGTGGGGGGACAGGGATGAGGCTGGGGTGGGGACAGTGGGGTGGGTGTGCAGCTCTCAGAAGGCTCCTGTGCCCTGGGAGGTAACCGTAGGTCCTGAACTCCACAGCAGTCAGGGCCATGGGGCACTGAGGCCCATCTGGATGGGGTGTGGATGTCCTACAATTGTGAATTCCCCTAGGCACTCACCTGGGCAGCCTTCATGGGACTGGCTACTTTGGCAGTGAACCTGATGCACGGGAAGGGGGAGGTCTCTTGGCCCCTGGGATTACAAATCCAAGGCCCACTCCCCTGGGTCTTGTGAGGAGCAGGAGGTCTGATGACACAGAATGGGAGTCCTGACCTTGCCCACTCAGTCCTTACCCCACAGGTCTGGGGCCTGTGAGCTGCATGTTAATTATGGACAACTGCACAGAGCCCTTTGGTTTCCTTCCCTAATCTTGTGGAAGTTCTTTCTATCCTCCCTGTAAAAGTCATCTCAGAGATTTTATTGGCAAAGAATCATTCTGTGGCATTAAAACCCCACCACTATTGCTTTAGTATATTTTGGCATGGAACATGTGATGGAAGACTTTCTTTTGAAGACATACAGCCAATGTGTATTTGTAATTGAAGTATAGATTAGAGCACAAATGAGAAGAACAGAGGGGCTTGGGGCCCTGCTCCTGCTACTCTTCAAAGTGAGCTTTGCCTTGAATTGCTGGCAAGTGTTTGAATTTTTTTTTTTAGTTTTTTTTTGTTTTTTGGTTTTTGGTTTTTTTGACAGGCAGAGAGAAAGGGGCAGAGAGAAAGGTCTTCCTTTTCTATTGGTTCACCCCTCAATGGCCTCTGTGGCTGGTGTGCTATGGCTGGCGCACGGCACTTATCTGAAGCCAGGAGCCAGGTTCTTCCTCCTGGTCTCCCCAATGCGGGTGCAGGGCCCAAGGACCTGGGCCATCCTCCACTGCACTCCTGGGCCACAGCAGAGAGCTAGGCTGGTAGAGGAGCAACCAAGACAGAATCAGGCGCTCTGACTGGGACTAGAACCTGGTGTGCCGGTGCCGCAAGGTGGAGGATTAGCCTAGTGAGCCATGGCACTGGCCCAAATGTTTGAATTTGACAGGTACATAGGAAATTTTACACCCAGAAAAATAAAGCAATCAACATATAAAAAAGGCTCTAAGAAAGGAGGCTGAGGTCCCCAAAAGGCCTGGAGCTCTTGTGTTCTGTGCTGGCTCCTATTTGGTGTCAGGATGGGCTGGGTACCCACAAGGATGCAAAAGTGGGTGCAGTGGGCTCTTTTCCTGGTGTGAAAAGACACCCAAAGGCACCTCTCTCTGTCTCACCCTCTTCCTAATCGTCCTGAGTTTGAAGAGGTCAGGGACGACCCACAGTGTCTCCCCACACCTGTGAAACTGCCTGTTGACTTTGGGTTGGGCAGGTGGGGATGCACCCTGTAGTGGGAGATGTTCAACAGCTCTGGGGGCTCTCCCCAGAAACAACACAACTAACATCCCCCTCTGAAGTCATTTGCATGCCAATCCTGCTAGCACCTCCAGCCTTTCCTTCAGATGAAGCAGCTACTGGGGGCTCAGCCTGGGAGCCCTAAGGGCTGCCATGGAATGGGGATGTGTCCCTGGAACCACCTCAGGGTGCATCTTTCACCCACCTGCGTGGATCCTGAACATCCATTCATCACTTTCCAGGTCAGGCTCGACGGCAGCCTCTCCACCTCTGGGCTCCAGTTTGTTGGCTTCCCTGAGGTGTCAAAAGAATGTGAAGCAATGGAGTCCATGTGCCCTTACTTCCCTGACCCCGTCTACCTGCTCCAAACTCACATTTCCTGATCTTGATCAAGGTCCTCCATGTCCTGTAGACTTTCAGGGTAGTTAACGTCAAGGGAACATGTGGACAGCTGGAAGGAGACAAGTATGTTTCCTGAAACAGGCGTTAAGGAAAAGCCCTGTCCTGGGGGACATGGAGGCCAGAGTCAGACTTCCCTGGAGTCCTCCCTCCATTGACACTGGGACCCTGCCTGCCTGTCCCCGGCTGACTTCCCTGTGTGGGCAGTCGGGTTGCTCAGCACCGTTTCATAGTGCAGTCCGGGGGTGAGGAGTGAGGGCAAGGCTGATGAAGGGAGAGGGGATGGCTCCAGAGAGACTGGACCAGCATCCACAGTGCAAGGACATCCACTACCTGGATGCCACCAGGTCCTTCAGGATGCGAATCATCCATTGTGGTGAGGAGGGAACACGGGAGAAGCAGGACCAGGGGCTTGTGAGCAAGAAAGCAAGAGAATCAGAAAAAAATAAAAGAGGAATCACTCACCCCTAGATCGCCGCTGCCAAGCTAACTTTCAGACTCTGCCAGGTTGCCTTCCATGTGCACCAGAGCAGAGAGAAGGAAAGGGGAGAGTTAGACTTGAGGTGAGGACTCGGATCCCTGCTGCTGGTTGGATGATGTAGGCCAACCTTGGACCCCATGTCTATACCCTATCCCAGGCCTAGATGGCTTCACCTCTGTAATGAGTGAGAGGATCTGAACTCTGACTTCTTCTTCCAGCCCTCAGATTCCCATCACTGTGCCTAAGAAGTGTCACCTTGTTCCTCCATAGGTAGCCACTGGGTCGATGTATGGAACTCATTGTTTTCCATCCCTCGTGTTTCCCTTCCTCTATTTTGTCTCATAACTCTTGTCCATTTCCTTTGTCCTTGTCATCTTCTACCAATCACATTATTGTCTGATTTGGGAGCTCTGGAGGCCAAGATAAAGACATACTGCCACCTGGGGCTGGCATTGTGGTGCAGCAGGTTCAAGCGCCACCTGTGGGGACCCCTCCATGGGATCCCTGGTTGGTGTCCCTGCTCCTCCACTTCTGATCCAGTTCCCTGCTAATGTGCCTCAGAAAGCAGTGTAGGATGTTTCGTGCTTGGGCCCTGCCAGCTATTTGGGAGAGTCTGATGGAGTTTTGGACTCCTGATTTGGCCTGGTCCAACCTGCTCATTGAGGTTCTATGGGGACTGAGCCAGTGGATAGAAGATTTCACTCTGTTTTTCCCTCTCTGTCTATAATTCTGCCTTTCAAGTAAGTAAATAAATCTTTAAAAAACATATTGCCATGCACAGCAATATATCTATAGATCACTTCTTAGGTGGGAAACAAATGTCATGGACGCTTGTTGGGCCTTGGGAAAGTAATGAGGACCAACCCCATATGTCTGGGGTAACCTCATGGAGTTAGGAAATATTGAATCATCACAAGAATCCCATGTTTCCTGATCCACTTGAAAAGATGACCCAAAGAGGAGAGGAAATTTAATTTGTTCAAATTCTGGTAGTCGGCCAAGGAGGCAACAGGGTGTCCACAGCAGGTGTATTCTTGGCCATATCCATAAATGGGACTTGCTAGGGTTTTCACTGAGCAGTGGGAGGACTGGGAAGTAGGACATTGGCAGGCCTGAGAACAGGGAACATGCTAGGCATGACTGGAGGGGGAACAGGCTGTGTTTGAAGCAGTGCATCTGAGGGGAACAGTGATGCCCAGTCCTGCTGCCCAGAGGCCCTCCACTGAGCCCAGTGCATTCCAGCCGATGAGGTCAGCAGCACCGTGTGTGTGTCCAGCCCAGGATCCCCTAACACACATCCTCTGGGCAGCCTGTACAGCTATGCAGTGTCTCCAGTAGCAGCTGGATAATGGCCTGTCACACAGTCTACTCCAAACACTAGACTTGGATGAGATGTGGAAGCCAAGATGAACCCAGAGTAATGCTTGGACCTCAGAACTCTAAGATGCTGGGGCCTCCCCAGTCAGCCCAGAGCAAGTATTCTTTAACTCAACTGACCCTGGGTGTGTGTGGGGGGGGTGCTCTTCTTCCTTCTGCCCTGAGCTGAGGATGAAGCAAGGAGCCCTTACTGAGACACAATGGCAGCACCTTGCTCTTTGACCTTCAACCTTATAAGAAAGAAATTTCTGTTCCTGATTAATTACAGAGTCTCAGGTATTATGTTGTGGCCAGAAATGGACGAAGACAATGGTCAGTGCAAAACCCAGACATCTCTTGTGTTCAATTCAAAGGTAGTGCTGTCCTGTCACAATGCAGTGGATTTGATCTTTGCAATGGAAAATCTGGGGGTGGTCGGTATTAAAGAAAATGTAAAGTTAAAAGTTAAAAATTTCTATTGCTCCAATCCCATGGGCATAAAACCTCTTCCTACTCTATAATTAATATAAAAAAGAACAAATCAGATGTCTACATACAATGTCTTTTTTCCTCCTGAGTTCCTATGACCTCTCAGGCGTCCAAAGCAGTGGATAACCCAAGCATTGCCCTAATTTGACCCTCTGGTCTTTGTGGGTGTTGCCCCTACCTGAAGAGTCTTCATCCTCACTGTTATAGTCCAAAACGCTCTGCAAGACCCAATCTTGAGAGACACAAACAGAGTAAGTGTTCACAGAGAGTCTCGCCCGTTCCTCCCCTGCATTGCTCAGCATGACCCTGCCCCTTCTCTGTGCTCTCAGCCCCTTCCTGGGCTCTGTGGACCTGACCTTCAGGCAGACATTGACCACAGCTTCAAGCCTTCCAGGGAGGGAGAGGAGCTGACGGCACCACCTCTCAACGTCTCACTTTCCCTAGTGCACTGAAATACGGTGCCTCCAGCCTGCATCTGAAACCCCCCACTTTTTTATATACATATTCCTGTAACCATGCAGCAATACCTCTGTGATTATTTTTTATAGAGAACTGATAGTGGCTTCAGGAGAACATAACTAGGGTATTACACACAAACTGCCAAACTTGTACACTCAGAACTGTAACACATGTGAACCCACATAGATAAAGCCCACCCCCATGCACAAGCCAGTGTCTTCCAGGGACCCCAGAAAATGATCATTACCCTTTATCAGGAAGTTAATTTCCCACCAGCGCACTCCTAGTCCTCTGTCATAGCAGGAATTGGGGTCAGGTGGCCTTCCACACTAAAGCCCCCGAGATAGTCCCATCTGTGCTGTCATCTGGACTATTCATACTACAGGGAGTAAGTGATTCCCGAATACATACCACTTGCTGTTCGTATTGAGATCACCTGTAATTAGAAAATGGCACCATGAGCGTCTGAACACTCTGTGTCCCTTTGCACCTGTCTTTAATGCCCTTGGTGACACTGGGAAACCCCATGTGAAAGAGTGGTCCTATGGAGGGAACCCAAAGACGTGAGCAGAGCGATCACACTCAGGCCAGCAGACATGAGCTCTTCATGGGGGACGTGTCTCTCCAGTCCACTGTGGTGGGAAGTCACAAAATTCCTTTCAAAGGAGGAGAAGTGCTGCAGAGAAAAGCTTGCTGTGGTCCAGTCCTGACAGTCATTTTGTCCCTGTTTCCCGTTTCAGCTCTCTGTTGTTGTAAACTCTCCCTCTCAGTGGCCCTCACCGTGCACAGGGTGTATCATGGACCCTATCCATGGTCAGATTTTTCTTCTCTTCATCTGGTTGAGAAAGGAAGAAGCCAAGGAAGGAACATTTCTGTTTTAGAGGAAGGCAGGGGCCCTTACCTCAGTATACTGTGGAGTTTCTTTATCCTCCGTGTCACCAGGAAGCTCCTCCCATGCATCCTCCAGGGGCACTAAAAAGACATATGGTGACTGTCAGTACACTGGTGCATCAGGGAGCATTGGTGGACATGGGCATGGGGCAAGGGTTAAGGCGAAGGAGAAGAACGTGAAAGACCTGAGAAACAGAGCCTTAAGCCTTCTAGCTCAAGGCAGCTTAATTCATGGGAACTATTTGGGCTCAATACCACCACAGTTGCTGTATTTCAGTAAGTCCTGGGATGACTCCTGCATGTTTAGAAGCCAAATAAACGGCTACTGTCGTCTTGATGTTTCCCAAGGTCACTACTACTCAGGGGTCAATATCTGTTTATTGTATTTGAATATGTCATCTCTCCTATGAGCTTCTGAACTTAATTAAAAGCAACCGTTAGTGGGAGAAGGACTCAGTTGTAGGCAAAGCAACATGTTCATTTATTGCCAATCCCTAGGTACCACACAAGTAAATAAAGAAGATGTAAAAATGGTGAAATTCCACCATTTAAAAATGAGCACCAGGCATTATGGTAAAACTTTTCTCCTGATCTTATTGTTTTTATTACCATTAGAAATGGTATCTTTATGGATTATAGCATAAGAATTCATTGTATGCAGACAGTGTGTGATGATCAAATCATGTTGACCTTTCCAGCTCCCTAAATATATTTTAAACTGTTTTCATTAGTATTAAATACTTTTCACATATGTTGGGAGTATGTTTCATATCCAGCTAAGCCATGGAATTGTGACCTAACCATCAGACACATGTGGGGTGAGGGTTGAATGAGCTCACTTACATAAAGTTCAGACGGTGATCAGGTTCTTTTTTGTTTTTGTTTTTTGAGAATTGAACCTTGAGCTGTGCATTTGGGAACACCTTTTCTGTGGTAAATATGTACACATATACACATCCAAGCACTTTCAAAGACATACACGCTCACTCATAAAAACTCACCATACTGGGGCACAGAAACCCCCACCATCTAAATGACATAGCTATTTCCAGAGCCTGCCTTAGATGCCTGTAGCTATGTGCTAGTCTTTCTGGTTTTTGTTTTACCACACCCTCAATCTTTTTAATCCACCAGGAAGCTGGAATCAGGTTGGCTCTCCAGAAGAGAACCGGCAGGAAGGTCCCAGTGTCTCCTCCCTTCAGTTGTTCCTCAGCACCTGAGGCATTCTAGAATACGTACAGTGTCCACTGGATCCTGAGTCCACCTGCAGTCAGAGAAAGGAAGTCACTGTGAGGTCAGATACTGTTTGCACAGGTCTCTTCTCCTGGTGCTGACCTTGGGAAACTTGATGGGATACAGTGCATGAGGCAAATGCCCCAAATAAAGCACAGAGGATACTTGTGTGAAATACGTGAGCTTTTCACAGCCCATTTTACGTGTTCATTTTGGTGGGCAAATGCAACATTCATTTGTGAAAATGAAAACCTGGGGGTTGGCCTTGTGGCACACTGGGTTAGGCTGCCCCCTGTGAGGCAAGCATCCCATATCAGAGCACCAAATCAAGTCCAGGCTGCCCTGCTGCTGCCAGTTCCCTGCTCATGTACCTGGGAAGGCAGTGGAGGATGTCCCAAGTATTTGAGTCCCTTCCAACCAGTGGGAGACCCCCCCCAAGATGGAGTTTCAGGCTCCTGGCTTCCACATGGCCCAGCCCCAGCCATTATAGCCATTTGGGAAGGTAACCAGAGGATTTAAGATCTTTGTCTGTCTGTCTCTCTGTTATTCTGCCTTTCAAATAATGAATAAATCTTTTAAATCATAAAATATTTAAACTATGCAGAACTGCTCCTGTGGAAAACGCCCAGCACCACATCACTTGTAATTGATTCTGTCCTTTTATGAGACCCTCTTGAGTCATGTCTCACTTTATAACAGACATGCCCTGGGCTTCCCCCACAAATAAATTGTGGAAGTCATCTGCAGTATAGGCGTTCAGATTTTCGTATCTGAGAAAAACGTTGCCTGGGCCTGATGTTGTGACACAGTGAACGGAACTGCTGCCTGCAGTGCCAGCAGTCCATCCTGCAGTGCCAGTTTGCATCCTGGTTGCTCAGCTTCCAATACAATGCCATGCTGTTGTGCCTGGGGAGGCATGGAGAATGTCCCATGTCACTCATGTGTGAGATCTGGGTAGCGCACTGGACTCCTGGCTTTGGCCAGGACCAACTCTGGCCTTTGAAGGCATCTGGGGAGTAAACTACTAGATGGAAGATCTTTTGTTCTCTTCCCCTGTCTCTGTGTAACTCTGCCTTTCAAATAAGTAAGTAAATAAGACTAGTGATTGTATACCAGGAACATTTGTTTCTGTGACCAAAAACCCCAGTCATACCTTGCCAAGAGATGTGACTTCCTCCTCTGCTCTGTCTCTTGGAATCGCTTCCACCAGGTCCTCAGGAGCAGCTAGGAGAACCACGGGGTAACTGTCAGGTGTTGTGGATGAGTTCGGCAGGGAGACTTGCTTGCTGTGGACATGGGCCTAGGCTAGGTGGGGGTAGTTGTGAGCAGTGAACTACTTCAAAATTTCTGTGCTGCACTCAATAACAGAGCAAGAAAAAGACAAGCCAGTCCTGCACCCACAAGTAGCAGGAAGGCCACATGATGTGAGCTTGGAACTGCACACATGCTACTGCTGGGTCATCCTCCCTGGCAGATGAAAAATCCCAAGAAGAGGAGTAGGAAAGAAATGAGAAGGGAGTTTGGCTTTCTTACTACCAGCAACCAAATCATTATGAAATAGTCTATTTAGAAATAGGCGAATGCCATAGTGCACTGATTCCTTGATGATGCCCCATCATTGCTCCTGCCCAAAATGGGCATGGAAATGCCCAAAATGTAGACCATAGAATTCCCTGCTTTTTTCTTGTTGTGTTCCAAGATCATTTACCTCCATGAATCTACATAAGCAGCTATTTCATTTGCTGTCTTTCTTGTCAGGTATTTTTAAATTGCTGTGGGCAAGTAGACATTTATTATCTGAATCACTTGTAAGTGAAAATTTCAGTGGCATGAATTACTTGGCAGTGCTGTGTAAGCACCACCCCTGTGTGCCCCAACAATTGTCATCATACCCAATCTAAACTCTGCATCTATAAAGGAAGAACTTTACCTTCTCCTCCTTCCATCCCCAACTAATCTGTACTTCTAGTCCCTTTGAATTTGCCTAGTGTAGACATGCCATTGTATTAGAAACATACAGTGTTTGTGTTTCTGTGTCTATTGCAGTGTGTTGTTTTACCATGTCCTTCCATGGTGTGGTATAAAACTTTACTTCATTTTTATATATTAAAACTCTTCCATTGTGTTCATATACCACATTGTCATTACTCATCCGTTTGTTGATTGGCACAGCTCTGGCCATTGCAGCCATTTGGGGGTGTGAACCAACAGAAGGAAGACCTTTCTCTCTGTCTCTCCCTCTCACTCTCTGTAACTCTCTCAAAAAAAGTAAAATAAAATCTTTACAAAAAAAGGCCAACTTAGATCTATCAAAAAAGTGAAGCAAGTGTGCAAGCTGCCACCCTGGAATTCCTGCCTGCAGCTGACAGGTGCAGAGAGCACAGCTGCAGTCAGCGTAGCTGAAGCAGGGGTCCTGGAGCCTGTGGCTCACAGCGCACATGCATGGGAGTGTGGATGGGCTCAGAGGCTGAGTGTGCACCTGCTGGAGAACAAACCCAGTGGGGTCCAGTCTCCAGGTCACCCCACTTCTGTATGTTTGTGCTCCACAGGTCCACCAGATTCTCGTGGTGAAGGTCAGAGGAGAACCCCTGTGGGCCCAGGAGAGGGGGAAATACCCATTTGGAAATACTCAGGGGAAAGTGAGCACTGTGAAGTATTCCCAGGTGTTCTTCATAGCAAAGTCACATCCTCCAAGGACACCACCAGAACCTTATGTGACTGGATAGGGGGCATCCAGACAACTCTAGTCCCCACTAGTTTTAGTAAAATAAATAGGGAGAATAGGAGGCTAGGGAAAGGTGAAAGAGGAAAGGTCAGGGACTCGGGTTGGCTTAAAAAGGGGTTGAAACAAGGGTTGATACAAAACTTTCCTTCCCCTACTCCTCACCACCAGTTCAACAGGGCCTCCATGAAATAATAGTGAATTAAAATGGAGACAGCAGTGAGACAGGTATAATTAGGAGTATGAAGGCAAATATAGAGGCCATTGGAAAAGTAACAGAACAGTGGGAATGGAGGCACAGAAGCCTCAGACTGCTATAATTACAGAAATATTCACACAAAGCTCATCTCTCATCCATAATGACACAAAGTCTCCCACAAAGTGGTGGACATTTCTCATAATGCTTTAGACACCCTTAAATGCTCCTGTTACACACTGGAATAATGCTACTGATCCCAGGTGCTTGCTAGTGTGCACTCTGCAAGGCAGGATGTGATGGCTCTTGTGGTTGGATTCCTACTAACCCTGTAGGAGGCCTGCACTGAGTTTCCAACTCCCAGTTTCAGCCAGGCCCAGCCTAGTTGAGGGCATTTTAGGAGTGATGCAGTGAATGGGAGACTCCCTTTATATCTCTCTTTCTGTCTCTGTGTGCATCTTTAAAACAAAAATAAAACCTGGAAAGGGAGTTAATGAAAGGTATGTTTTAGCAAAGGAAAAGAATAAAAGATTAATTTCATGTAGATATAAATCTAAATGTATTGATATCACATTGGCATAGGCAAAGACTTCATATTAAGACCCGGGAAGCACAGGCAATAAAGGCAAAAATAGACATATGAGATTACATCAAGCTAGGAAGCTTCTGCAGAGTAAAGAAACATTCAACAAACTGACACCATGGGCGAAAATGTTTGCAAATGATACTTCTGATAAAGAATTACTATTTACGATATATAAAGAGCTCAAGAAGCTCAACAGCAACAAAACAAGCAATCCAGTTAAGAAATGAGAAAGGATACGACCAAGCATTTTTCAAAAGATGAATTACAGATGGTCCACAGACACATGAAAAGGTGCTCAGCATTGCTAGCTGTCAGTAAATTCAAATAAAAATCACAGTGAGATTTTACCTCCCCCCTGTTAGAATGGTTATCATCCAAAAATCAAAAAATAAAAAATGCTGTCAAGGACATGGGGAAAATAGTAGCCTAATACTTGGTGGGAAGGTAAACTAGTACAAGCATTGTGGAAGACAGTATGGCAATTTCTCAGAGATCTGAAAATGGATCTACCACAGGTCCCAGCCATTCTACTCCTGGAAATTTACCCAAAGGAATTGAAATCACTATATGAAAGAGTTGTGTGTATCCCTCTGTTGACAGCACTCAGCTCACAGTGGAGTCAACCCAGATGTCCATCAACTGATGATTGGATGAAGAAATTATGGTGTATATATACATGATGGAATGGTACTCAGCCATAAAAAGAATGCAGTCCTGTCTTTCACAAAAATGTAGATGCAACTGCAGACCATTATGCTTAGTGAAATAAACCAGGCCCCAAAAGACAAATATCATGTTTCCCCAAATTTGTGGTAACATACAGAGTACAAAAAAGTAATGAATATGAGTGAAATTGACCTTTTGAGATTTGATTAGTGACCTTATTTGGGCATAGAGTCATTGGAGGATTAACCAGTTAATATGAATTCATATTAGAGGAGCAAGGACTTGTTCCCATAAGACTGGCATTTTTACAAGATGAGGAAACAGGTCCAAGATGGAAGGATGCCATGAAATGATGGGGGCAGAAATTCAGGTGCTTTGGTAGCCACCTAGGAGGCCCAGGATTTCCAGGAAACCAGCAGAAGCTAAGAAGGGACAGGAAAGATTAGTCCTGATGGGTTTCTGTGGGAGGGTGACTATGCATAAACCTAGATTTCTGACACCCAATCTCCAGACCTGTGGGAAAATAAAATATCATGTACTTCAAACTGACCACCAACCAGGCACTTGATTATGGCAGCCTGAGAAAATTATTAACCATCAACTATTTTGATTGGCATGTAGAGACATTTCAGCCATGAGAGAAACACATTCTTCTCAGGTTCATATGAAGAAGTCTCCAAGGCAGATCAAAGTATGAGCTCTGTCACACAACTGCTCACTTAAAGTAATGTATGTCACACAGCTTGTGCCACTAGGCAACTATGGTAATACAATAGAGTTCAATCAATGAAGATTACTTGGCAAATTTTGCAAGAACTATGGAAGCTAAATAACATACTGTCCAAAACAAATGCGTCAAAGAAGACTGTATAGACATTTTAAACTATTTTGAACAAAGAAAATAAAAACCCCAAATTTGGGTAGCAATGAAGCAGTGCTCAGAAGGAAAATGGAGCCCTTGAGTGAAATACTTTCAAAAATGATGATGATCTAAAATCAAGGGATTCTTACAACCTAGAAAAGTAGGTTGTAAGTAGAAAAGCAATCTGATGTACATTAGATAAAAAATGAAAAAATAGCAATTTTCTCAGAAATGGATGTAACAGGAAATAGGAAATGGACAGAGTAAAACAAAAAATCATGAATTAGTTTTTTGAAAAAATCCATAAGATTGTGAAACCTCCACCTGTCTAAGCACAAGGCAAAAAGAGAAGAAACAATGTCTGGTACTGTAAATGAGAAGGGAATCCTCACCACTGATGGCATGGACAGGAAAAGGAAAAGAAAAAAGTACTTAAAATACTGTATGCCCACAAGTAGGTTCAACGAAGCCTGAAATTCCTTCGGAATCAGAAACTACCCAAACTAACCCATGGGCCCGAGCCTTTGAAGAGAACTTTACAGCTACAAAAGGAGAAAGAAGGTGTCAGAGCCATGTGGATTCATTGGTGAACTCCAGTCAGTTCTTACCAAGAAAAATGTCATCCCCATACAAGCAAGGGGCCATAGTCCTAGGTGTTTACCCAATTAATTTAAAAAACTTTGTCCCCACAGAACCCTGCCACATGACTGTTTCTGGTGGCTTTCTTCCTGATTGCTTAAATTGGAAACTAGGACCAAGAACATTGGCCCATCTATCCAAGGGGGTATAACTCAGTGATGAAAATCATTGAGCAATCAAGCCACAAAAAGGAGCAGGAGAGTTCTTATGTATGTTACCAAATCTAATTCCAACTCTAGGAAATTGTGAAAAAGAATGACTAAACAGATATTTTTTTTTGACAGGCAGAGTGGACAGTGAGCGAGAGAGACAGAGAGAAAGGTCTTCCTTTGCCATTGGTTCACCCTCCAATGGCCGCCGCCGGTCGGTGCACCGCGCTGATCCGATGGCAGGAGCCAGGAGCCAGGTGCTTTTCCTGGTCTCCCATGGGGTGCAGGGCCCAAGCACTTGAGCCATCCTCCACTGCACTCCCAGGCCACAGCAGAGGGCTGGCCTGGAAGAGGGGCAACCGGGACAGAATCCGGCGCCCCGACTGGGATTAGAACCCGGTGTGCCGGCGCCGCTAGGTGGAGGATTAGCCTAGTGAGCCGCGGCACCGGCCGGCTAAACAGATATTTAAAATGACCAGTTCTAGGGTCATGTTCTGGGGTCATTCAAGGGTTCTGGAAACATGGGTAAAGATGAATAACTCCTAGAACTGTACCACCAGAACCAACCTTAGCACAGACTTGGGAGTTGAGTCAATGATAACATTTCTTTATTGGTTCAGTCTCCATAACAAATGTACCCTACTAATGGAAGTGTCATCAGAAAAAGGGAAGTGGGAGTCCAGTATGAGAACCTTAGGAGCTATCTTTTCAGTTTTCATATTTTATCTCCAGTTGTTAATATTGGTGTGAGATCTGGTGGCACTCTCTCAGTAAGATGTCCATTTCAGCCCATGTTGGACAATTGGCCAAACATCTGAACAGTAGCTTGAGATGTTACTACTAACAGTGACCCCAAGTTTAAGCTGTTATCATGTCTTCCCTCTGCACTGGTCACCCTGCTGATTGAGTTGACCAATTCTAATTTTGCAGTCATGGAATGAAAGACACAGATAGCATAGATTTTTAAGAGTTTTGTCTTAACTATGAGACCCTGAATAAAGTAGAATCCTGATTGTTGAATGAGCTTAATGAATGAATTTGCACAGTACCTTCAACTGATTCCTTTGTTGGGGGTATCCTGTTCTTTGGCAAGACAAAGATTTTTCTGACCTTCAGTGCAGAATGGACAGTCGATGTTCTTGACCTCCGACTTCCTTTTCGTCTAAAACTCTTTAGACAAGATCCTGGAACAGTATGACAATAGACAGCTGTTGACATCCCACCAGCAGAAGAGCACAGGGAAGTGTGCAGTCCCTCACTTTCATCCCAGTTTTCCCATTCAATAGTGCAGAGCCATCCTCTAAATCAGAGTTGGATGCTAGGCAGATCTTGCAGTGTGGTGAACATTTCCTACCCAACAGTTTGATAGGGTAGACAAAGACTTTTCTTAAGATGAGAGTACAGGGACTAGTGCTTGAAGGTTCAGACCCTAAAGGGAAGCTGCATGTACCTGGGAAAGTTGCACAGAGTCCCCTGACCCCCATCACCTGTCCTGGTTCCCTGTTATGAGATGTGGAGATACTGATATGGCCTGTGTTGTGTTTGAGCTCAAGAGATTAAAAAGAAGTGGATCTTTATCAAGTCTGGTGCTGCATAATTTTTAAAAGATTTTTTAATTGTTTATTTGATGGGTAGAGTTACAGACAAAGAGAGAGAGAGAGGTCTTCCTTCCATTGGCTTACTCCCCAAATGGCCGCAACGGCCAGAGCTACACTGATCTGAAGCCAGGAGCCAGGTGCCTCCTCCTGGTCTCCCATGGGGGTGCAGGGGCCAAGCACTTGGACCATCCTCCACTGCCTTCCCAGGCCACAGCAGAGAGCTGGACTGGAAGAGGAGCAGCTGGGACTAGAACCTGGCGCCCATATGGGATGCTGGCTCTGCAGGCAGAGGATTAACCTAGTGCACCACGGTGCTGGCCCTGGTGCTGCATAATTGTCTGAAATTCTTCAGTCTTCAAATGCCAGGAAGAATAAGCTGATCACTGGTTGTGACTGAATGCAGGGAGGATACGTGACCACAGAGGAGGACAGGATGGAAATTGCTCTCCCTTCTTCCATGCATAGAAAGTTTTACAGCTCATGGAGAATCTCTCATTCCCATGCTCCCCACACAGCCCCAAGCTATGGGCAGATCTGTGTCTGCTCCATGTTGATTTACTATTAAGCAAATTGAAAATTAGAGACTCTCAGTGAGTTGTCCACATTCTTATAATTGACAAATCATGGATCTGGGATAGTCTCACCATTGGTTCCCTGGGGGACAGAGGTCCATGAATGTCTTTACTAGAACCCTGGACTAAGCACCCTCAGTGGCTTTCTGACATCTTCCAGGGCAGGATTTCCTCGGGAACAGTCTTGCTCAGGGCAAAGTTCTGGAGACAAGAGAAATCATGACTCAGATCGCTCCCTCCAGGTTTCTTTTCCTGGCTTAAAATAGGACTCTTTCCTCCAGGACACCCTCTCTGAGGGTCTGGAGAAACCCAAACTTACACCCATCCTGGCCCCGCATATTCACACTGTCACTGGCTCAGCCTTCCCCATGGCCAGGTGACCCCACAGGGCCAGTGGTGTGTTTGGTTTTAAAACTGGCTCAAAACTCAGGACATTCCACAGCAACTGCCATGTGAGGGTGAGCCAACATTGACTTCTCAGCCATGGCCAACGCTGCATGAACACTGAACAGAAATTCACCCAAAGTGGGGCCATTCCATTGTTGTGGTGTTGGGGGATGGGGAATTTGGGAACAGATTGTTGAAGGGAGTTCGTGTGGTTCTCTCAGTACTGAATTGGTTAATACTGGGGAGAGTCATTAGAACACAAGCCCAACCCCTCTCCCTGTCTCTCTTCTGTCACTCTGCTTGCTCTTCTACTTTTCCACGATGATGGGACACAACATGGGACCCTTGATATGGGCACCTGATCTTTGACTCCTAGACTTGAGAATCCTGAACTTGGGTGTCTTCTTCCTTTATAATTTACCCTGTCTCAGATGTATGTTTTAATGCCACAGAAAACTTAATATCTGTCCTTCAGAGAAAGTGGCTGAGCAGTCTCAAATCCCTGTATGACAAAAGGCTGGCTGTACTAGGTCTGTGTGCATCTTCATGCCCATGACTTTTCTCACCAAAACCCAGTCCCTAGGAACTCTTCACCTTTCTCTAGACCCTGCACGGACAGCATACACAGTTCTCTCTCCCATCGGTGAGGTTCATCCATCGCCAGGCTTGCCCCTTCCAACCCATGATGCTGCCTGAGGACCATCAGGCAGGCCCCCTTCTCTCAGTCTTCAGATGTCTGCCCCACTGACCAATGGCACTGTCCCTCCTCCCCATTTCCCTGTAACCCCCAAACAGCAGGGTTCATGTGTTTATCCACCCCACCCTGAAATCCCAGTTACTTTCCAATGTGAGAAAAATATATCTGGGTTCAGACTGTTCTTACAGACTTGGTCTCAGATGGCGACCTCTACAGACAGAAGAGGCTGGCTTGAAAGTCCCTTTTTGTGTGATGTCTGTGTTGTGTTTGGTCTGAAATTTTCCTGGCTTGATGACAGTAGTGTGACTTTCTTTCCTATCATCATTCTCTGGATAAGGTGTGAACAAACTTGGCATTGGAAATTATTTTTCTAAATTTAGGAAATATTTTGAAACAACAAACTTAACAGAAGCATCAAAAGTAGAAACTGAATAATACGATGACCAAATATCTTTATAAATCTGTAGACAGCCTGGAATGGGGAAATAACAGTCCATGAGGAGAGTGATTAAGCAGAAGGTAAGTGGCCGGTGGAGAAGCAGCATTGTGGAGGTCAGTGTGGCCTACCTGCTGGACAGCAGTTGAGATTTCCCATCGTGGACCACTCTGGATAGGACGATACGCATGTTCCCACCGCACTCAAGTTTGAACCTTTCAGCTCAAGAGAGTGACAGTTGGAATGGCAGGATGATGTCACTCACCTTGTTACCCTGGCGACAGGACACCATGGAATTTTCAAAGTGAGCCATGCCACACTGTAAGTGATGCTGTACTGCTGTCTACTCACACATTTTTCAGTGTCCAAGCGTGGTCATTTTAGAGTCCAAGTTTTGTTTCCAAAACTGACTGCAAGACCCACACATTATCATCCCCTCCTTGTGAAGTAAGTAGAGTGACTTAAAAGGATCTGTTTCCAATATAGTTGATGGTAACAGTTTGAATGAGAGGCATGACCTAGCACTGTACAATCATGTCATCTGCAAACATGGATATTTGGTTTCGTCTTCTGTGACATTTGAAGCTCATTCTTTCTTTAATTCTTTTAGTGTTTTGGAATAATTTGCAAAGTATTGGATTTGGTTCCTGTCTAAATAAATGTTCTGTAGAATTCAGTTGTGAAGACATCAGGTCCTGGACCTTTCTTTGACAGGAGACTTTAGGTACTGCTTCAATCACATTGTTATGGTTTTCTATATCTTCTTGAAGTAATATTGGCAGATAGCATGCACCCAGGAATTCATCTATCTCTTCAAGGTTTTCTAAGTTGATAGCACAAAGTCATTCACAGGAGTTACTTGTAATTCTTTATGTTTCTGTGGTATCATTTTTCATATCTAATTTTATTTATTTTAGGTTTTTTCTCTATTTTCTTTGTTAGTTGGCTAAAGATTTACCTGTTTTGCTTATTTTTCAAAAACCATCTTTTCCTTTTTTTGATTTTAAGAGTTGTTAGTTTTGTTTGAGTTTCATTTGCTCTTCTCTGATTCTCTTGATTTCTCACCTCCTATTAATTTTGGGTATGGTTTCTTCTTGCTTTTCCAAGTCTTTAACATGAATATTAGATAATTTATTTCCATTTTATAAGGTAAGCTTATTTTTTTTAAAACTTTTATTTAGTAGATATAAATTTCCAAAGTACAGTTTATGGATTACAATGGCTTTTTCCCCCCCATAACTTCCCACACACCCACAACCCTCCCATCTCTCGCTTCCTCTCCCATTCAATTCACAACAAGATTCATTTTTGATTATCTTTATATACAGAAGATCAATTTAGTATATATTAAGTAAAGCTTTCATCAGTTTGCCCCCACACAGAACACAAATTGCCAATATTGTTTGAGCACTAGTCATATCATTAATTCACATTGAACTACACATTAAGGACAGAGATTCTACATGGGGAATAAGTGCACAGTGACTTCTGTTGTTGACTTAACAAATTGACACTCTTGTTTAAGGTGTCAGCAATCGCCCCAGGCTCTAGTCATGAGTTGCAAAGGCCATGGAAGCCCCCTGAGCTCACCAACTTTGCCCTTATTTCGACAAGGCCATAGTCAAAGTGGAAGTTTTCTCCTCCCTTCAGAGAAGGCCCTTCTTTGATGGCCTATTCTTTCCACTGGGATCTCACTCGCAGTGATCTTTCATTTAGTTTTTTTTTTTTTTTTTTGCCAGAGTGTCTTGGCTTTCCATGCCTAAACTACTCTCAAGAGCTCTTCAGCCAGATCCAAATGCGTTAAGGGCTGATTCTGAGGCCAGAGTGCTGTTTAGGACAACTGCCATTCTATGACTCTGTTGTGTATCCCACTTCCCATGTTGGATCGTTCTCTCCCTTTTTTATTCTATCAGTTAGTATTAGCAGATGCTAGTCTTAGTTACGTGGGCCCTTTGACTCTTAGACCTATCAGTGCAATCAATTGTGAACTGAAATAGATCACTTGGATGAGTGAGGTGGCATTGGTACATGCCACCTTGATGGGATTGTATTGGAATCCCCTGGCACATTTCTAACTCCACCACTTGGGGCAAGTCAGCTTAAACATGTCCCAAATTGTACATCCCCCTCCCTCTCTTATTCCCACTCTTATAATTAACAGAGATCACTTTTCAGTTAACTTTAAACACCTAAGAATAATCGTGTGTTAATTACATAGCTCAACCAATGGTATTAAGTATAACAAACAAAAATACTAAAAGGGATATAGTATTAAATTGTACATCAACAGTGATGATAAGGGCTGATCAAGTCACTGCTTCTCATAGTGTCCATTTCACTTCATCAGGTTTCCTTTTTGATGCTCAGTTAGTTGTCACCGATCAGGGAGAACATACGACATTTGTCCATTTGGGACTGGCTTATTTCACTCAGCATGATGTTTTCCAGGTGTCTCCATTTTGTTGCAAATGACCGGATTTCATTGTTTTTTTACTGCTGTATAGTATTCTATAGAGTACATGTCCCATAATTTCTTTATCCAGTCTACTGTTGATGGACATTTGGGTTGATTCCAGGTCTTAGCTATTGTGAATTGAGCTGCAATAAACATTAAGGTGCAGAGCGCTTTTTTGTTTGCCAATTTCATTTCCTTTGGGTAAATTCCAAGGAGTGGGATGGCTGGGTTGAATGGTAGGGTTATATTCAGGCTTCTGAGGACTCTCCAAACTGACTTCCATAGTGGCTTTACCAGTTTGCATTCCCACCAACAGTGGGTTAGTGTCCCTTTTTCCCTACATCCTCGCCAGCATCTGTTGTTGGTAGATTTCTGAATGTGAGCCATTCCAACTGGGGTGAGGTGAAACCTCATTGTGGTTTTGATTTGCATTTCTCTGATTGCTAGTGATCCTGAACATTTTTTCATGTGTCTGTTGGCCCTTTGGATTTCCTCTTTTGAAAAACGTCTATTGAGGTCCTTGGCCCATACCCAGTTTGCTTAGAGTTTTCATCATGAAAGGGTATTGTATTTTATCAGATGCTTTCTCTGCATTTATTGAGATAATCACATGGTTTTTCTTCTGCAGTCTATTAATGTGGTGTATCACATTGATTGATTTGCACACACTGAACCATCCCTGCATGCCGGGGATAAATCCCACTTGGTCTGGGTGGATGATCTTTCTGATGTGTTGTTGCATTCTATTGGTCAGTATTCAGTATTTTATTGAGGATTTTTGCATCTATGTTCATCAGGGATATTGGTCTGTAATTCTCTTTCAATGCTGCATCTTTCTCTGGCATAGGAATTAAGGTGATGGTGGCTTCACAGAAAGAAATTAGGAGGATTCCCCCTTTTTCGATTGTTCTGAATAGTTTGAGAAGAATTGGAGTTAGTTCTTCTTTAAATATCTGATAGAATTCAGCAGTGAATCCATCTGGTCCTGGGCTTTTCTTTGTTGGGAGGGCCTTTATTACTATATCAATTTCTGCTTCAGTTATGGGTCTGTTTAGGTTTTCTATGTCTTCCTGGTTCAATTTAGGTAGGTTGCATGTGTCCAGGAATCTATCCATTTCTGATAGGTTTCCCTGTTTGCTGGCATACAAGTCCTTATAGTGATTTCTGATGATTCTTTTTATTTCTGTGGTGTCTGTTGTTAGGTTTCCTTTTTCATCTCTGATTTTATTGATTTGGGTCTTTTCTCTTCCTTTTTTAGTTAGTTGGGCCAATGGGGTGTCAATTTTGTTTATTTTTTCAAAAAACAAGCTCCTTGTTTGGCTGATTTTTTGTAATGTTTTTCTTGATTCAATTCTGTTGATTTCTTCTTTGATTTTAATTATTTCTCTTCTCCTGCTAGATTTGGGTCTGGTTTGCTGCGGATTTTCTAGATACTTGAGATGCATTGAAAGCTCATTTATTTGGTGCCTTTCCAATTTCTTGATGTAGGCACCTAGTGCTATAAATTTTACTCTTAACACTGCTTTTGCTATATCACATAAGTTTTGATATGTTGTGCTGTTGTCCTCATTTACTTCCAGAAAGTTTTTGATTTCTCTTTTGATTTCTTCTATGACCCAGTGTTCATTCAGTAGCATGTTGTTCAATCTCCATGTGTTTGCATATGCTCTACGGATTCCTGAGTTGCTAATTTCCACCTTCATTCCACTATGGTCTGAGAAACTGCATCGTATGATTCTAATTCTTTTGAATTTGTTGAGACTTGCTTTATGGCCTAGTATGTGGTTAATCCTAGAGAAGGTTCCATGCACTGCTGAGAAGAATGTAAATTCTTTTTGTGTAGGATGAAAAGTTCTGTAGATATCTGTTAGATCCATTTGGGCTATAGTGTCATTTAAATCTACTGTCTCCTTGTTGATCTTCTGTCCTGTTGATCTGTCTATTTCTGAGAGTGGAGTATTGAAGTCCCCCAGTAGTATTGTATTGGAATCTAAGTCTCCCTTTAAGTCCCTTGGCATATCTTTTAAACAAACCGGTGCCCTGTAATTAGGTGCATATACATTGATAATCGTTATATCTTCCTGTTGAATTGATCCCTTAATCATTACATAGTGCCCTTCTTTGTCTCTCTTAACAGTTTTTACATTAAAGTTTATTTTGTCTGATATTAAGATGGCTACGGCTGCTCTATTTTCATTTCTGTTGGCATGGTATATCTTTTTCCAGCCTTTCACTTTCAGTTTGCATGCATCTTTGCTGGAAAGATGCGTTTCTTGTAGCAGCAAATAGATGGGTTTTGTACCTTAACCCATTCAGCCAATCTGTGCCTTTTAACTGGAGAGTTAAGACCATTAATGTTCAATGTGACTATTGATAAGTAGTAACTTTGCCCTGCCATTTGCCAAAGATATTTTCTAATGTATGCTTTGAACTTCCTGTGATCTTTTGCTGTGAGGTTTCCTTCCTTTACCTTCTTTCACATTGATGACCGTGTTTCTGTGTTTCTCTGTGTAGCACATCTTTAAGCATCTTTTGCAGGGCTGGACAAGTGGCGACAAATTCTTTCAATTTCTGTTTGCTATGAAAGGTCTTTATTTCACCTTCATTCACAAATGAGAGCTTTGTAGGATATAGTATTCTGGGCTGGCACTTTTTCTCTCTTAGTACCTGGGCTATATTCACCATTCCCTCCTAGCTTGTAGGGTTTCTGATGAGAAGTCAGCTGTGAGTCTAATTGGAGATCCTCTGAGAGTAATCTGACATTTGTCTCTTGCACATTTTAGAATCTTTTCTTTATGTTTCACTGTGGTGAGTTTGATTACAATGTGTCATCATGAGGATCTCTTTTGGTCATGTTTACTAGGGGTTCTAAGAGCTTCCTGTACTAGGATGTCTCTGTCCTTCTCCAAACCCAGAAGTTCTCTGCTAGTATCTCACTAAAAAGGCCTTCTAATCCTTTCTCTCTCTCTCCATGCCTTCAGGAACTCCTAGAACCCGAATGTTGGGTTTTTTAATAGTATCCTGTAGATTCCCAACAATCTTTTTTAGATTTCTAATTTCCTCTTCTTTTCTTTGGTTTGACTGTATATTTTCCTGTTTTCTGTCTTCTAAGTCCGATATTCTCTCTTCTGTTTCACTGACTCTGTTTTTAAGGCTCTGTAATGCGTTTGTTATTTGATCTATTGAGTTCTTCATTTCATTTTGATTTCTCTTCACTATCACACTTTCCTGTTCTACTAGTTTCTGTGTTTCATTTTGATTCCTCCTTAAGATTTCATTTTCACAAGATTTTCTATCTTGTCCAGTAAGGATTTCTGTAGTTCAAGAATTTGTTTTTGAGAACTTCTAAATGTTCTTATCATAAATTTTTTTGTGATCTGTATCTTGCATTTCTTCTATCTCGTCATCTTCATAATCTTGGCTTGGGGTGTCTTGTTCATTTGGGGGCATCATAATGTCTTCCTTGATCTTGTTTCCTCGGTTTCTGTGTTTGTTGCTCGGCATTGTTGAGATATCCTTTGAATTCTTCTTCCCTCGCTGTGGTGTTTTTTTCATGTTATACTATGACTGTGTTAAGTGGACTTTCTGCTTTTGGAGGAGCCTTAGAGGCTTGAGGCTTGAGATGGGTGTGGCCAGAGAGCTTTGCTTGGTTCTTCAGGTTTAAGGGTGTGCTAAAGGTGACACACTGAGGTTAGGCGTGATAAATCTCTCTCTTTATTTATTTATATATATTTTTTGATTCAGGAGGGAAGTAATTCTGCATAGGTGAGCAGAATTGAAGGTAGTCAGCTTCCGATATCTGTCTTCTGTGGGTATTTCATTTGTTTTTCCCCCCAGGACCACACAAAGTATCTGTCCTGCCCTCAGTATTGGCTCAAATTCTCCTGCAGTCTCCCACCGGGTTGCCAAGGTTACTGAATTGTAGCGTCTCTGGAGAGTACTCACGTGAACTCTGTGAGTTCTCTCGCCCACCGTCTCTTTTTTCACCGCCTCAGTTCATTAACTCCACCCTTTCACTAAGTCCTAACCTCCTGTTATTTCACCCCCCAGAGTCAGGTTTTTCTGTTTGACTGGGGCGGGCACAGCTCTCAGGTCTCACACAGCCCTGAGGTCACTAGTGCACCTTTTACATAAGTCCAAAATGGCTCCTGCTCTGTCTCCTGCTCGCCTTTGCAAGGCGGGTGGAGAGAGACTGTACTGGTCCCCCCCTTTTCTTTTTCCCTCTCTCTGTAGGTAGTCTGGTGAACTTTACCCAGTGGGGCTTCAAGCCAGTTTCCCTGCCTATGTCTCGGGGAGCTCACCTCCCCTTCCAGCGCAGATGCGTAGGCTCCGCTGTTTGGCTTCTGTGGGCGTCCTTGCTCTCCCCGCAAGTCGTCCATGTCACATCCACTAGATCCGGAAGAGTTTCCTCTGCAATTTTTTTCTCCAAGCCTTTCCTGAGATTACCGTAATTCCACTTTTATTAACCTATCTTTTCCCGGACTATCAGTGCGCATCCTCTCTATTCCGCCATCTTGGCTCCCAGCTTATTGTTGTAAACCTTCCTCTGAATACTGCATTGTCTGATCTCAAATTTTGATATGTTTTGTTGATATTCTCATTTGTTTCAAGAATTTTTATTTCTACTTTAATTTCTTCCATGATCCATTAGTCATTCAGTAGCATGTTGTTTAATTTCCACGTATTTGCAAATTTTCCATTGCTATAATTGATTTTTTAAAGATTTATTTATTTTTTTGAAAGTCAGAATTACACAGAGAGAGGCGAGGCAGAGAAAGAAAGAAAGAGAGAAAGAGAGAGAGAGAGAGGTCTTCCATCCACTGGTTCACTTACCAATGAGCTGCAATGGCTGGAGCTATGCTGATTCGAAGTCAGGATCCAGGAGCCTCCTCCAGGTCTCCCACGTGGGTGCAGAGGCCCAAGGACTTGGGCCATCTTCTACTTTTTCCCAGGCCATAGCAGAGAGCTGGATTGGAAGTGGAGCAGCCAGGACTCGAACCAGCTCCCATATGGGATGCTGTCACTGCAGGTGGCGGCTTCACCCGCTACGCCACAGTGCCGGCCCATGTGATTGATTTCTGAATGTTTTCCTTTGTGATTTGAAAATATACATGACTTCAATTTATTTTTTTTGTTTACTGAGGCTTAATTTGTGGCCTCATCTGTGGTCTTTTTTTTTTTATTTAATAAATGTAAATATACAAAGTGCAACTTTTGCATTGTTGTGGCTTTTTCCCCCATAACCTCCCTTCCACCCGCAGCCATCCCATCTCCCATTCCCCCTCCCATCACACTCTTCATCACGTTTCATTTTCAATTATCTTTATATACAGAAGTTCCACTTAGTATCTACCAAGCAAAGATTTCAACAGACTGCACCCACACAACCGCACAAGATATAGAGTAGTGTTCAACTAGTAGTTTTATCATTAACTCTCATAGTAAAACATATTAAGGACAGAGATCCTACGTGGGGAGCATGTGCACAGTGACTCCCATTGTTGATTTAACAATTGACACCCTTATTTATGATTCAGTAATTACCCGAGGCTCTTGCCATGAGTTATCGAGGCTATGGAAGCCCCTTGAGTTCACCAACTCTGAACTTACTTAGTCAAGGCCATATCACAGTGGAGGTTCCTTCCTCCCTTCAGTGAAAGGTGCCTCCTTCTTTGATGGCCTGTTCTTTCTGCTGGGATCTTGTTCACCGAGATCTTTCATTCAGGTTGTTTTTGCTACAGTGTCTTGGCTTTCCATGCCTGTGAGACTCTCATGGGCCTTTTAGCCAGATCCAAATGCCCCAAGGGTTGATTCTGAGGCTGGAGTGCTGTTTAGGGCATTTGCTATTCTATGAGTCTGCTGTGTGTCCTGCTTCCCCCGTCGGATCACTCTCTCCCTTTTAATTCTATCCTTCTTTTGCAGACACTGGTCTTTTTTGTGAAATCTCTTTGACACTTACCCTTTTTGATCAATTATGTACTTAAACTTATCACTTTAACAAGTGAGATGGCATTGGTACATGCCTCCTTGATAAGATTGAATTGGAATCCCCTGGCACATTTCTAGCTCCACCATTGGAGGTAAGTCCGAGTGAGCATGTGCCAACCTGTATATCTCCTCCCTCTCTTATTCCCACTCTTATATTTGACAGAGATCACTTTTCTGTTAATTTTAAATGCCTAAGAATAATTGTGTATTAATTACAGAGTTCAACCAATGGTATTAATAGAACAAAACAACAACAACAACAACAACAACAATACTAAAAGGAATAAAATAGTAAGTTGTTCCTCAACAGTCAAGACAAGGGCTGATCATGTCACTGTTTCTCATAGTGTCCATTTCACTTCAATGGATTTCCTTTTAGGTGCTTGGTTAGTTGTCATCGATCAGGGAGAACATATATTTGTCCCTTTGGGATTGGCTTATTTCATTCAGCATGATGTTTTCCAGGTTCCTCCATTTTGTTGCAAATGACCGGATTTCATTGTTTTTTACTGCTGTATAGTATTCTATAGAGTACATATCCCATAATTTCTTTATCTAGTCATCTGTTGATGGTCATTTAGGTTGATTCCAGGTCTTAGCTATTGTGAATAGAGCTGCAATAAACACTGAGGTGCAAACAGCTCTTTTTTTCCCATTTAATTCCCTTTGGGTAAATTCCAAGGAGTGGGATGGCTGGGTCATGTGGGTGGGCTATATTCAGGCTTCTGAGCACTCTCCAAACTGACTTCCATAGTGGCTTTACCAGTTTGCTTTCCCACCAACAGTGGGTTAGTGTCCCTTTTTCCCCACATCCTCGCCATCATCTGCTGTTAGTTGATTTCTGTATGTAAGCCATTGTAACTGGGGTGAGGTGAAACCTCATTGTGGTTTTGATTTGCATTTCCCTGATGGCTAGGAATCCTGAGCATTTTTTCATGTGTCTGTTGGCCATTTGGATGTCCTCTTTTTATTTTTTTATTTTAAAGTTTTTGAGAGGCAGAATTAGACAGTGAGAGAGAGAGAGACAGAGAGATAGGTCTTCTTTTTCCCACTGGTTCACCTCCCAAGTAGCTGCTACGTCTGGTGTGCTGTGGCCGGCATGCTGCGCCAATCCAAAGCCAGGAGCCAGGTGCTTCCTCCTGGTCTCCCATGCGGGTTCAGGGCCCAAGGACCTGGGCCATCCTCCACTGCACTCCTGGGCCACAGCAGAGAGCTGGCCTGGAAGAGGAGCAACCGGGACAGAATCCAGCACCCCAACTGGGACTAGAACCTGGGGTGCTGGTGCCACAGGAGGAGGATTAGCCTAATGAGCTGTGGCACTGGCCTGGATTTCCTCTTTTGAAAAATGTCTGTTAAGGTCCTTGGCCCATCTTTTTATTGGGTTGTTTGTTTTGTTGCAGTGGAGTTTGTTGATCATTTTATAGATTCTAGATTCTATTTGTTAATCCTTTATCAGTTGTGTAGTTTGCTAATAACATCTCCAATTCTGTTGATTGCCTCTTCACTTTCCTGTTTCTTTTGCTGTAAAGAAACTTTTCAATTTGAGGTAATCCCATTTTATTATTTTAGCTTTGATTACCCGTGCCTCTGGGGTCTTCTCCAGGAATTCTTTGCCTTTTCCAATGTCTTGAAGGGTTTCCCCTATGCTCTTAATTAATTTCATGGTGTTGCGGTGTATCTCTAGTTCTTTGATCCATGTTGAGTGGATTTTTGTATAAGGTGTAAGGTAGGATTCTTGCTTCACACTTCAACATGTGGACATCCAGTTTTCCCAGCACCATTTGTTGAAGAGGCTGTCCTTGTTCCAGGGATTGGTTTTAGGTCCTTTGTGAAATATGAGTTAGTTTAGATGTTTGGATTTATTTCTGGTGTTTCTATTCTGTTCCATTGGTCTATCCATCTGTTTTTGTACCAGTACCAGGCTGTTTTGATTATAACTGCCCTGTAGTATGTCTTGAGGTCTGGAATTGTGATGCCTCCGGCTTTGTTTTTATTGTAAAGGATTGTTTTAGCTATTCGCAGTCTCCTGTGTCTCCATATTAATTTCAGCATCATTTTTTTAGGTCTTTGAAGAATGACTTTGATATTTTGATTGGTATTGCATTTAGCTTGTAAATTGCTTTTAGGAGGTTGGACATTTTGATGATATTGATTCTTCCAATCCATGAGCATGGCAGATTTTTCCATTTTTTGTGTCTTCTATTTATTTATTTAATGTTTTGTAATTTTCATCATAGAGGTCTTTGACATCCTTGGTTAAATTTATCCCAAGGTACTTGATTGTTTTTGTGGTATTGTGAATGGGATTGATCTTAGAAGTTCTTCCTCAGCCACGGCTGCTGATTTCTGAGCATTGACTTTGTATCCTGCTACTTTACCAAACTCTTTTATTTTTTTTATTTATTTTTTTTTGACAGGCAGAGTGGACAGTGAGAGAGACAGAGAGAAAGGTCTTCCTTTGCCGTTGGTTCACCCTCCAATGGCCACCGTGGCCATCGTGCTGCAGCTGGTGCACCGCACTGATAAGATGGCAGGAGCCAGGTACTTATCCTGGTCTCCCATGGGGTGCAGGGCCCAAGCACTTGGGCCATCCTCCACTGCACTCCCTGGCCACAGCAGAGAGCTGGCCTGGAAGAGGGGCAACTGGGACAGAATCCAGTGCCCTGACTGGGACTAGAACCTGGTGTGCCAGTGCCGCAAGGTGGAGGATTAGCCTAGTGAGCCGTGGCGCTGGCCCCAAACTCTTTTATGAGTTCCAATAGTCTCTTATAGGGATTTTTGGATCCCCTATATATAGGATCATGTTATCTACAAATAGGGATAGTTTAACTTCCTCCTTTCCCATTTGTATCCCTTTCATTTCTTTTTCTTGCCTGATGGCTCTGGCTAAAACTTCTAGGACTATATTGAATAGCAATGGTGAGAGTGGGCATCCCTGTCTGGTGCCAGTTTTCAGTGGAAATGCCTCCAACTTTTCCCCATTCAATATGATGCTGGCCATTGGTTTATCATCAATTGCCTTAATTGTATTGAGGAATGCTCCTTCTAACCCCAATTTGTGTAGAGTTTTCATTATGAAAGGGTGTTTTATTTTTGTCAAATGCTTTCTCTGCATCTGTTGAGATAATCATATGATTTTTGTTCCTCAACTTGTTAATGTGATTATCACATTGATTGACTTTTGAATATTGAACCATCCCTTCATACCAGGGATAAATCCCACTTGGTCCGGGTGAATGATCTTTCTGATGTGCAGTTGGATTTGGTTTGCCAGAATTTTGTTGAGTATTTTTGCATCTGTGTTCATCAGGGAGATAGGTCTGTAGTTTTCTTTCTCTGTTGTGAATTTTCCGGGCTTAGGAATTAAGGTGATATTGGCTTCATAGAAAGAATTTGGAAGGATTCCCTCCCTTTCAATTGTTTTGAATAATTTGAGAAGAACTGGAGTTAGTTGTTCTTTAAATTTCTGGTAGAATTTAGTGGTGAAGCCATCCGGTCCTGGGCTCTTCTTTTTCAGTAGTGTGTTTATTACTGATTCAATTTCTTTCATGGTTATGTGTCTGATTAGGTTTTCTATATCTTCACGGCTCAGTTTAGGAAGGTTGTATGTGTCCAGGAATCTATCCATTTCTTCCAGGTTCCCCAATTTGTTAGCATACATCTCTTTGTAGTGATTTCTGATTATTCTTTTTATTTCTGTTGTGTCTGCTGTTACATTTTCATTATTATCTTTGATTTTTTTTTGCAGGCAGAGTGGACAGTGAGAGAGAGAGAGAGAGAGAGAGAGAGAGAGAGAAAGGTCTTCCTTTTGCCGTTGGTTCACCCTCCAATGGCCGCCGCGGCTGGCGCACCACACTGATCCAAATGCAGGAAGCAGGTGCTTCTCCTGGTCTCCCATGGGGTGCAGAGCCCAAGTACTTGGGCCATCCTCCACTGCACTCCCTGGCCACAGCAGAGAGCTGGCCTGGAAGAGGGGCAACTGGGACAGAATCCGGCACCCCGACTGGGACTAGAACCCGGTGTGCCAGCGTCGCAAGGTGGAGGATTAGCCTAGTAACCTGCGGCGCCGGCCTATTATCTTTGATTTTACAGATTTGGGTCTTCTCTCTCCTTTTTTGGTTAGTTGGGCCAATGGTGTGTCTATTTTGTTTATCTTTCAAAGAACCAGCTCCAGGTTCTGTTGATCTTTTGTATTTTTTTTTTGATTCAATTCTGTTTATTTCTTCTCTAATCTTTAGTATTTCTTTCCTTCTGCTGGGTTTGGGCTTGAGGCTTGATTTACTGCTGTTTTTCTAAATCCTTGAGGAGCATGGAAAGGTCATTTTTTTGGTTCCTTTCCAGTTTCTTGATGTAGGCCCCAGTTGCTATAAACTTTCCTCTTAGCACTGCTTTGCTGTATCCCACAGGTTTTGATAGGTCGTATTGTCATTTTCATTTGTTTCTAGAAATCTTTTGATTTCTCCTTTGATTTCTTTTTTTTTTTTTTGACAGGCAGAGTGGACAGTGAGAGAGAGAGACAGAGAGAGAAAGGTCTTCCTTTGCCGTTGGTTCACCCTCCAATGGCCGCCGCTGCAGCCGGCGCACCGCGCTGATCTGATGGCAGGAGCCAGGAGCCAGGTGCTTTTCCTGGTCTCCCATGGGGTGCAGGGCCCAAGCACCTGGGCCATCCTCCACTGCACTCCCTGGCCATAGCAGAGAGCTGGCCTGGAAGAGGGGCAACCGGGACAGAATCCGGCGCCCCAACCGGGACTAGAACCCGGTGTGCCAGCGCCGCAAGGTGGAGGATTAGCCTATTGAGCCACGGCGCCGGCTCTCTCCTTTGATTTCTTCTATGACCCACTGTTCATTCAGAATCATGCTGTCCATTCTCCATGTGTTTGCATATGGTGTAGAGTCTTGGGTTGTTGATTTCAAATTTCACTGCACTATGGTCTGAGAAGATGCATGGTATAGTTTCAATTATTTTTGAATTTGTTGAGGCTCCCTTATGGCCTAGTGTATGGTCAATCCTAGAGTATGTTCCATGTACTGGGGAGAAATATGTGAACTCTGTGGTTGTGGGGTGGAAGGCTCTGAAGATATCTACTAGGTCTATTTGGTCTATAGCATCAACTAGCTCTGTTGTGTCTTTGTTGATTTTCTGTCTGGTTGATCTGTCCATTGGTGAGAGTGGGGTGTTAAAGTCCCCTGTTACTATTGTATTTGAATCTATAGCTCCCTTTTAGTCCTTTAGTAATTCTTTCAAGTAGCCAGGCGCCCTGTAATTAGGTGCATATACATTTATAATAGTAATGTCTTCATGTTGGATAGATCCTTTAATCATTATATAATGTCCTTGTCTCTTTTAATAGTTTTTATGTTAAAGTCTATTTTATCTGATATTAGGATGGCCACACCAGCTCTTTTTTTGATTTCTGTTAGCTTGGAATATCTTTTTCCATCCTTTCACTTTCAGTCTGCGTGCATCTTTGCTGATAAGGTGTGTTTCCTGAGGCAGCATATAAATGGATTCTCTTTTTTTGATCCAATCAGCTAGTCTGTGCCTCTTGGTAGTAGAGTTAAGGCCATTTACATTCAGTGTGACTACTGTTAAGTACTGTCTTTTTCCAGTCATGTTTCCTGAAATGAGTTGTTTATGTATTTTGAGATTTGTTTGTAGCTTATTCTACATTTGATTTTTTTGTAGTGAAGTTCTTTTTTTATTATTATTTTTTGACAGGCAGAGGGGACAGTGAGAGAGACACACACAGAGAAAGGTCTACCTTTTCCGTTGGTTCACCCCCCAATGGCCGCTGCAGCAGGCATGCTGCGGCCGGTGCGCTGCAGCCAGCGCACTGCGCTGATCCAAAGCCAGGACCCAGGTGCTTCCTCCTGGTCTCCCATGCGGGTATAGGGCCCAAGCACTTGGGCCATCCTCCACTGCCTTCCTGGGCTGCAGCAGAGAGCTGGACTGGAAGAGAAGCAACTGGGACTAGAACCCGGTGCCCACATGGGACGCCGGTGCTGCAGGCTGAGGATTAACCTAGTGAGCCATGGTGCTGGCCCCTGTAGTGTAAACCACTATTGAATTTTATTGCAAAGCGTGCTAACTAGATTTTAAGGAAACTGAGGGAATAACTGATGAGCTCTAGTAATCATGCATTGAATTCAGGGTTTTATATTAAACCCTCAGTGTTGAAAAAAGATGCCTCCTATCACTTAAATTGTCCTTTTATAGCTCTTAGCCCATTTTACCAAAGATGACACTTGTAGATTTTCTTTCCTTCTCTGTTATTTTCAGAAGTTTAATTTTTAATGTCTGTCTTAAACTTGAACCAAATGTTACAAAATGATGCAATGATTCTTTGAGGATGAAATATATTTGTGGGGATTTTGATTCCCTGAAGTTACTGAAAATTTAGAAATTTTGTAATTGAGAAACAGGATAAAGAGGTGAGAATTCACATCACTTAACCCCTTCTCTTTTGGGAAAATTTTATCTCAAGTAGCCTTTCTTTCCCTAAATTGACACATGTGTTTCCTTTTCTCGCCTTCCCAATTTCTTCCTCTTTGTTCCATGGTGTTCCTGCAGCACTTTGCCCCAGAAAAGTCAGGTAAAGTGATTACTCTATAGAAAATCTTTGGTTTTTTAAAAAGACATTTGTAAAAAAAAAAAAAAAAAAAGAAGAAGAAATTATCAATTCCCAACTTGACTCTCACTGGGATTAAACATGACAATAGGTCTGATCTGATTTCATCATCATTTAAAAAATCATCTATTATTTTTCACTTTATGTTTGTGTGGGAGCAAACTGTTGAAATCTTTACTTAATATATGCTAAACTGATCTTCTGTATATAAAGAGAATCGAAAATGAATCCTCATGTGAATGGAAGGGGAGAGGGAGTGGGAAAGGGGAGGGATGCGGGTGGGAGAGACAATATGGGAGGGGAAGCCATTGTAATCCATAAGCCGTACTTTGGAAATTTATATTCATTAAATAAAAGTTTAAAAAAAAGACATTTGGAAAAGGTGGCTAACTAGCTACTATCAAAACTAGAGGGGAGGGGCCAGCACTGTGGCACAGTGGGTTAAAGCCCCAGCCTGCAGTGTCAGCATTCCCTATGGGCGCCAGTTCAAGTCCCAGCTGCTCCTCTTCCAATCCAGCTCTCTGCTATGGCCTGGGAAAGCAGTGGAAGATGGCCCAAGTCCTTGGGTGCCTGCACCCACGTGGGAGACCTGGAAGAAGCTCATGTTTCCTGGCTTTGGATTGGCACAGCTCCTGCCATTGTGGCCAATTGGGGAGTGAACCAGCGGAATGGAAGACCTCTCTCTCTCTCTCTGGCTCAACCTCTCTGTGTAACTCTGTCTTTCAAATAAATAAAATAATTCTTTACAAAACTAGAGGGGATAACCCGGGAGGGCAGTGGAGGATGGCCCAGGTGCTTGGGCCCTGCACCTGCATGGGAGACCAGGAGGAAGCACCTGGCTCCTGGCTTCAGATCAGCACAGCACCGGCCATAACGTTTGGGGAGTGAACCAATGGAAGGAAGACCTTTCTCTCTGTGTCTCTCTCTATCACTGTCTATAACTCTACCTGTCAAAAAAAAAAAACAACTAGAGAGGAGCAGCAAGTAGAGTTTGGTGCTTCAGTAAGAGGTTTTAGCCCTAGCTAAAAGTAAGTACTGGTTACATTTTAAAGGAATTGAAAATAATTTATCCTCTTGCAAAAAGAGATCTGACTTTACTATCACTGGATGTCTTCCTTATGTTTTGGCCATAATTAAGCAACCCTCTCTAGCAAAATTTCTTCTCTGCTCTACCTTGAGCCAATAAAACCAGTTTTTCTTATCTTTCTCTTTCCTGTGATCTAGAGAAGTGCTGCCTTCATTTTGGTACCCTAGCTGCTGGAGTGCTGAGATATGTTAAATTAACCTGCCAGAAATAGTGCTGCCATGCAGGTAGGGAAAGTTGTAGGAACTATGGGTGTAAGGCTTGTGTTCTGTTTTATTATACTGCACTTTGAGCCTGGTGATGGCATCAATTACTTTTCTGGAATAAATTGAAGGCTGAGCTAGAACACTCATCAGACACTCTTTTGTGGCTGCTTTGAGTTCATTTATCAAAATCAGGTGGCTAACATTTTGGCATCACTTTCTTAGGTTTTATTTCAACTTTATTAAATTAGGCCTATCTTACATAATTTCTATCAGTTATACTTGGCAGCATGGTACTTTATTTTTTTATAATTTAGTGAAAATCAGCACCATAGAAGCGGATAGTGAATAGAGTAATTCATGGGTGAGGAAGTGATGGAGACACCAAGTAACCACATGTTTTACCTGGACTCTTATGCAAGGGTACATGCTACATGGCTTTATTCAGATTATGATACAGATGGAATCACATCTTGACTTTCAGTCTGGATGAAAGTGGATATGGAGGTAGAGATTTAAGCACGTGCCTTGTGTTTCCTGGAAACTACTGAAATTCATTTGGATGAAAGATTCTCAGATGGTGATAGTTTATTACACCTCTGCCTTTTTCTTGGGACAACTTCAAGTCATATAGTAAAATACAAAATGTCCTTGATTTACCATTTTTTTGTTTGCCTGAAACTACTCATATTTGATTTTGTTCCCACATTACATATGATGGAAAAGCCAGGATTACCTGGCAGAATTTAATTCTTCCTTGGATCTAGTTTCATTTTTAATGTGGGATCCCTTCCTTAAATCTGATTACTCTAGCTCTCTAGAATAACTTAAAACATTCTTACCACATCTTTGGTCACAAGAACTAAAAACAATTCCTTTTATTTCTTAAGGTGCTCAACAAATCACCTTTATTTTGAGATGGTAGTCTTTCAAGTTACTGTTACTTACAACCCTTCTCAGTGATGATAAAATACTGAGTTCCCTTCATGGTGCACTCATATAAACCTCTTGTGGCGTATTTCAATAGCTACATTCTTAGACTTAGAGAACATGCACATTTTAGCCTTTGGAATACCCCAAATATTAAAAGGTGTTGCTTTGTTTTAGGTTAGCTGCTTCTCTTTCTGATGCCATAGAATATAGCATGTTAGGTGTCCTAGCCACCTCCTCTTAATGTTTTTCATTGGTTTTTAAATTGTATAATGACCAGTAGATTCATCGAGTGGCATGCAACTGACAAGTACTATGATATTTAAGATGAAGGCAAATAATTTTAACTATTTTTGCTATAGGTTTATAGGAGAAATGGGCTGTAAAAGAAATCTCTATAAACCAAAGAGAGCATTTAGGAAACTATATTTTATAGAGGATCACTAATGTGTCCTTAATTTAAGATATAAGATATACAGTTTACACTCCTCTTCCAGTCCAGCTCTCTGCTGTGGCCCAGGAAGGCAGTGGAGGATGGCCCAGGTGTTTGGGCACCTGCACCCACATGGGAGACCAGGAAGAAGCACCTGGCAAAAAAGGGAGTGACTCAAATGCATGTCTTTTGGTAGACTCTATTTTATTGCAGGATAAATCTCTAGGAAAAGGAAAACATTGCCTTGGTTAGCTATTACCTATATTGTCAGGATCTCCCCCTCTGGGAATTGGCCAGGTTGCTGTGAAGGAAGAGTCAAGGAGACTGAGGAAGATCAAGCTAAATACACTTTATTGGTACTCTAGGTGACTAGGAGGAGAGATCGCTTAAGCCAACTCCTGCGGGCACTAGGCGCTATGGACCAGGAGCTTCTCCCCATGGGCACAAGGCACTACGGACCAGAGAGAGAGGCTGAGCAACCTCTGATTTACAGCATCTGATGGTCCCCTTATATACAGTTTCTAGAGGCTAGCCCCGCTCACCCGCTGACCTCCCAGGGTCCCATAGTCATGGCAACAACAGTTATGACCATTGGTTTGTGGTTTGTGGTTAGGCTGTCTGATCAGGCCATCCCTTTTCAAACTTACGCTCTAGAACGGTTACTTTTCATCTGTGCTACAGTTACTTTCTCTGAGAATGGTTCCCTAACAGTCCTCCCTTTTCTTTAAATGCTCTCATAGCCCTGTAAAGCCGGTTGAGCTGCTAGGCCAAGGGGATGAATATTCTTGAGCATATCCTGGATTGATTTCCAGATTTGGGGTCTCCTTTTTCTTCTTCTTCTTCTTCTATTTCTGGTGGGCTGGGTTCCTCTTGGAGGGCTAGGTATCCCTTCGTGAAATTCCATCCAGTTGAGAAGAGGTGCTGTAAGATAGGCAAGCATACAAGAACTATACAAAATATTGCTCCTATTTTAAACCATTTCCAGGATGGGAGCCAAGAGGAAACTGTGTCTGTCAGAGTATTTATTGTCTGTTCCACTGTTTTGACCTGACCTATCTTAAATGCCGCTATATTTTGAAGCTGTATTATCTGTAGAGCTCTCTTAGTAATGTTAGCCTCAAGATGAGCGGTTGCAATTACCCACTCTAGCCAGGTAGAATGGTTGTGTTTGAACATATCAGCTAGTTGTGTTGCATCAGGAATAGATAGATTGTTCCACGGAATGGTGGTAATGCAAACTCTTCCAATCGCTTCACACTTGAGTTCTCTTTCCAAAGCTAGTATAGTAATCATCTGTTCTATTTGAACCGTGTGTGCTTTGAGCATTTGGAACCCCATAGCATGTGTCTTAAGCAGTGCTGACTGATCACCTAGCTGAGCCTAGTGCTTCTGAATTATCTTCAGGAGGGACTCCAAAGCATCTCCCTGTAGTTGGGTAGTGCTTATAGCCAGTACTCCAGTCACAGCACCAGCTACCACGGCTGCTGACACTGCTATAGTGACAATAGCTGCTGTTACTCCAAAGTCTTTTTTTTGTGCATCGGTTTGATTGGTATAGTCAAATCAGACATATTTACTGGTTCATATGTAAAGGGAGTTGCCTTTACCACCATATATGGAGCCAAGAATGTTATCATTCTCTCTTCCCATTCCAAGTCCCTTATATAGCAACTGATCTCCTTTTTAGAATCTAATGGGTGTGTGCATCTAGTACACAATACCTCCCCTTCTGTCCTGCATGTCCAACTTCCTGAGTCTTCCCTTACTGGAGTTTTACAAAATGTTTGGGAAACATTTCATATCCTGCCTGCCAAAAACAATGTGTTGACTGAATATTACTTGGAGGTCTGCATCTAATATCCTGACCTTGGTATATTTGATTCACAGGTAAAGGGTACATTATTAATATCAGGGTATGTATAGGCTGGTGGGTTTTCTACTAAGCCTAATACTTATTCTTCTGTTTTTACATTTGGAAATATAATTAAGATGATGATTGTCATGATCAATCCATAAGCTCTGAGCATAGGTAGTTCAAATTTTTCCCACAATCTCATTAAGTTACCTAATACTTTAAATCATGTAAGTGCTTGCTTACCTTCAATTAACTTACCTTTATCTGAGTCCCATCTCTTTAATTCTTCTTTTACCTGTTGTAGATGTGCTTGTTGTTGGGCTGCTAATTCATCTTGTTGGTCCTCGGGCAATCCCTCAAAAGGGTTTACAACTGGTGGATTTTCTTCCTCACTTAATTGTTTAAGTGCATACTGTTCGTAGAGGTCTTTTGCTTCTCTTTCTTTAATGTACATTTCTCCATTTGCTGCTGCTGTTGCCATTTCTGGAGTTCTTTAGTCCTAGCTCTGGAATACACAATCCCTAATTCTTTCTGTAAAAAGCACAACTGACAGTGGTATCTACATTTCTTACAAACACATGAATTCTTTTGACAGGATAATTGCAATTGATATTCCATTAGTGCCTAATTGGAAATTCCCAAATCCTGAGGTCCTGGGGCTGGAACATTCCTAACATGTCTTTGGGGCAAGCTAATAATCCCCTTTTCAGGTGTGTTGATCACTAATGCTCCTTCTCCTTTCCAAAGGATGGTAGTGGGCCCTTTCCAGTCTTTACTGTTTGGTAATCTATAAAAGCAAAAGAGTTTTTTGTCTTTAAATTTCTGAAGTTGGAGTGCTTGCTCTAGTTTTTGCCATCTCTGATGGATATATCTTTCAGTAGGAGTATAGCCCCTATTCCTCTCCTTTTCTTTTGATTAAGGGTGATAAGAGCCAATTGTAGCTGTGCTTCAAAGGTTTGAACTACGTCAGCAAATTTATGCATTTCTTGTTTTAAGGATTAATTAGCTCTCTCAACCATTCCCTGCGACTGTGGATTATAGGGTGTGCCTGTAGTATGATCAATATTTAAATATTGGCACAGTCCTGTGACCCTTTCTGCTGTGAAGTTAGGCCATTATCTGTATGGAGTGCTTGGATATGAAATAGGTTCTGTAGTTCTAATATTCCCCATACTGTTTCCTGAGCAGTTTCCTTAGGAATTAGCTTAGCCCATAGAAGGCCAGTAGATGTCTCAATGGCTACCAGAATTAGCCGGGCGTCATAATGGGTCACATCCATTTGCCACAGTCCTGACCCTGATCTACTAATACGAGGAGTAGTTCCTCCTTTATGCACACACTTGGGGCAGTTCTTTATTATTTGTTCTGCTACAATTTTTGGTAAGCTGAATTGTTGTCTCAAGTATGATGCATCACTATGCCATTTAGCATGATCGTCCGTGGCTGTCTCAATATGTTCTAGAAAAAAGATGTTTGGTGACTTATATATGTTTTTATATACTAATTTTTTATGGAAGACAGGCATTAAAAGTAACTGAGCTATTAGTTGTCCTGTCTTTACACATCTTTCAGTGTATTTATTTGTGAAACTAATTTGTCAATATTTTCATTGCCTGGTATTCCCTTATGTCCAGGCACCCATTGGATGTAAATTTCTTCTTCACTTTGTATAGCTTCTAGTATGGTTCTAAGCAAAGGTTCTTCAATATTAACAGGTAAAGGTCTGGCCTCAATTAATGTATATACATATTGGGAATCCGTAACTATATTCATTATTGGGGGTCCTTCTTGAAGGGCTAGTAGCATGGCTCTTTTTTCTAATTCTTGATTACTTTCCTCACTCTCCTTAACTAGTTTAACTCCATCTGATCTCCAAAAGCGATATCTTCCTTGCCCCTGTTTGCTTCCTCCATCAACAGAGTAAGTAGGTCCTGGCACGGGATGACCTTGAAGACTGCTTAGCGCTCTTCTAAGCATTAAAGGTGCATGGATACATTCAATCTGCAGTACCCAAAGCAAGTAGGGGTCCTCCTGAATCATAATGTCTAAATCCTCTTTTTTTTTATAGGTAACCTATATATAGGTTCTTGCCCTATTCATATAATACATTCTTGTCAAATTTTATGTAGATATTTTAGGGCTCTAGTTAGAGGAGATGCTGCTAATACCTTTGGAAATTCCTGTCTACCTACCCAAAGGATATCACATCCTTGGTGCACTTTATAATTTATGGTGTTACCTCCCATCCTAACTGTACAATAAACTTCCTTGCTGGGGTCCCAGTAGCTTAAAGGTTTGTGTTCTTGTAATAGCCTCCTTATAGTCCATAACTCCTGTCTTGCTTCGGGGGTCCGTTCCCTGATACTATTTAATTCTTCATTTCCCTTCCTCATGAGAGTAAAAGGTTTTGTCTTAATTCCAGGAACAGCTTGGGTCATCCAATTAAGGAGTCCTACTAACTTTTGTAGTTCGTTTAGAAGTTCTGGCAACTCTAGTTTTTGCAATGTCCATTTATTCGGGTGCAACAAGAACCCCATCCATGAATAAGGATATTATTCTTGTAATTTCTCATTTGGGGTCTTGAATCCATTTTCTAGAAGCATTTTTCTAAGTTTTTCTATGATCAGTTTGTGTTGTTTTGGAGAATGATCGGACCCAATATGTATAACATCCATATATTGATAAAGATCTACCTCTGGATGTTGTTGTCTCCAGGGCTCTAGTATGTCCCTTAGTGTACTTTGGTAAATCAAGGGACTCAATACAAAACCTTGTGGGAGGCAATTCCAAACATACCTATGGCCTGGACCTTGATTATTAGCCTCTGGGATGGTAAAGGCAGTGTACTGCCTGAAGTCCTTATCCAGAGAGATGGTAAAATAAGCATCCCCTATATCCAAAACAGTAACCTGGTTTCTTCTTTGTAATCCTCCAGGGTGTGGAATACCTAACTGAACTTCTCTTCCCTTATCTACTAATTTATTAAGTTCTCTAAAATCTATTAATATTCACCATTTACCTGATTTTTCCCTTATCACAAATATTGGGGTGTTCCAGGGATTATCTGGGCTTGCTGGAAATATCTTCCCTTCCTCTAGTAGTCTTTTGGTATTTCCTTAATCCCTTCTAATTTTTTTTTGGTTAAAGGCCATTGAGGAATCAAGGGACCTTTATTAAGATCCTTCATTTTAATCTATATTGGGGTAATTTGGGTAGAGTTGCACCATAATTAGGGCTACCCCAACTTTGTTAAGATATCCCTTCCAAATATATTGATGGGAATATCTGGGGATATTAGAATGGATGTCTTTGTCTTCCTTCCTTTTTTATCTTTTTTTTTTTAACAGGCAGAGTGGTCAGTGAGAGAGAGAGACAGAAAGGTCTTCCTTTTGCCATTGGTTCACCCTCCAATGGCCACCACGCCTGGTACTTATCCTGGTCTCCCATGCGGGCACAGGGCCCAAGTACTTGGGCCATCCTCCACTGCACTCCCTGGCCACAGCAGAGAGCTGGCCTGGAAGAGGGGCAAGCGGGATAGAATCCAGCTCCCTGACTGGGACTAGAACCCAGTGGGCCGGTGCTGCTAGGTGGAGGATTAGCCTAGTGAGCCGCGGTGCCGGCCCTGTATTCTTTTGACTGGGACGCCCCACCCATCGTGGTTTCTTTCAACCACCGCTACTCACCCTATTAATTCCTCAAGGGCTCGTCTCCTTACCATCTGACTTCAAGTCCCTGTTTGGGCACCAGCTGTCAGGATCTCCCCCTCCAGGAACTGGCCAGGTTGCCATGAAGAAAGGGTCGAGGAGACTGAGGAAGGTCAAGCTAAACACACTTTATTGGTACTCCAGGCAACTAGGAGGAGATTGCTCAAGTCAACTCCTGCAGGCACTAGGCGCTGCAGACCAGGAGCTTCTCACCGTGGGCACAAGGCACTATGGACCAGAGAGAGAGAGGCTGAGCAACCTCTGGTTTACAGCATCTGAGGGTCCCCTTATATACAGTTTCTTTTCTTTCTTTTTCTTTTTTTTTTTTTTGACAGGTAGAGTGGACAGTGAGAGAGAGAGACAGAGAGAAAGGTCTTCCTTTTCCATTGGTTCACCCCCCCCCCCAATGGCTGCTGCGGCCAGTGTGCTGTGGCCAACATTGCACTGATCCAAAGCCAGGACCCAGGTGCTTCTCCCGGTCTCCCATGCGGGTGCAGGGCCCAAGGACTTGGGCAATCCTCCACTGCACTCCTGGGCCACAGCAGAGAGCTGGACTGGAAGAGGAGCAACTGGGACATATCCGGTGCCCCGACCGGGACTAGACCCTGGTGTGCTGGGGTGGGGGTGCAGGCGGAGGATTAGCCTATTGAGCCATGGCGCTGGCCCTATATAAAGTTTCTAAAGGTTAGCAACGCCCACCCGCCGACCTCCCAGGATCCTGTAGTTATAGCGACGATGGTTATGACAGTTGGTTTGTGGTTTGCTGTTGGACCGTTGGATCAGGCTGTCCCTTTCAAACTTACGCTCTAAAGCAGTTACTTTTCTACTGCACAGTTACTTTCTTTCAAACTGCGCTATAGTTACTTTCTCTGAGAATGGTTCCCTAATATATATAGTCAGTGGGAGTAATAAAATTTACATTTGATAATGTTGGATATGCAGTTTTTGCCTAAACTGTAAAGCTTTGGACTTGTATTTGACCTTCTGGAGATACTAACCTTTCTCACAACCTCTCCTAGTAGTCTCACTGTTAGGATCTTCATAAATGACATATACAAGTATAGAGCTTGATAGATTGTGGTGGTAAACTTCCCTGAGAGCAGAAGAATTGATTAGATGAACTTTCATAGTCTTCATCCATTTGAAACAAGGAGCAAAGCTGTCATCTCCATCTTTAATCTCTAATATTCAAAAGAACACTCACAGACCTTTCCTGGTTTAGTCCTGTTTTTCTAACTTCATTCAATACCAGAAAAAAAGATGCCATTTCAAATCATTTGAAAGGAAATTGGTCTCTAATTAATTCATTATTTTGAACTGATTCAGAATTACACTTTCTGTCATACTAAAGGAAATTTATTTGTTGCTTGTTGCTTGATATTCCATGAAAGCCATGATAGAACCGTCGGAAAACAGCACGACACTGGATTCCCACTTGAAAACACTCTTGGTGGTAGAGGACTCTTACTTCCACTGATTACAATTTGACCCTCACTTTTCACCTGCAACTCATCTGTTGGTGGCTCTATCTCTAGAATCTCCTTCTCTCACCTGTCCCACACGCAGTCACCAGTGGGACTTGCCCTAAGTGACTCTCCGAGGCCAACATCACTAGGTGCTTACAGAAGAGGCAGATTCTCAGCCCTGTTCTAGACCGACTCAGGCAGTTACTGTGGGGGTAGGGTTCAGAGCCCCAGGTAACTGTGGTGCAAGCTCAAGTCTGTTTTAGAGCACTGCTGTGACAGCATGGTTCCCCGTGGTGACTCTTGCTCAGCATTCAAAGGCCTGGAAGACCTGGCTTCACTCTCCCGCTTTCCCTGCATCTCTGTGCCTCAGAAGCTTCCATGTTTTCTCTTTCTCCCATGATATTCTCTCCAAGATATCTGTCTGATGATGCCCAGTGTCCATTGGAAGTAAGGAAATGATAAGTCAACAAATGGACAGAGGACAGAAACCTCAATGAAATATAGATGCTTTAATAAATATATAAAGACATTTAAATTTATGAGTAATCAGAGAAATCCAAATTCAGCTGGGAACACTTTTATTTTTATTAGCAAAAAGACAAAGAGTATCCGGTGGTGAAGAGGTGATGGAAGGTTTACTGTTGTGGCATAGCAGGCTAAGCCGTCACTTGAGAAGCGTAAATTCAATATTGGAGAGCCTGGTTAAAGTCTTGGACCCTCTGCTTCTTCTTCTTTTTTTAAAGATTTTATGTATTTATTTGAGAGGTAGAGTTATAGACAATGAGGCAGAGAGAGAGAGAGAGAGAGAGAGAGAGAGAGAGAGAGTGGTCTTCCATCTGCTGGTTCATTCCACAAATGGCCACAATGGCTGGAGCTGTGCTGATCCAAAGCCAAAAGCCAGGAGCTTCTTCTGGTCTCCCACATGGTTGCAGGGGCCCAAGGACTTGAGCCATATTCTACTGCCTTTCCAGGTGATAGCAGAGAGCTGGAGTGGAAGAGGAGCAGTCAGGACTAGAACCGGCATCCATATGGGCTGCCGGTGCCACAGGCAGGGGATTAACCTACTGTGCTACAGCACTGGCCCCAGACCATTTGCTTCTGAGCCAGATGCCTGCTAGTGCACCTAGGAGGCAGCAGATGATGGCCCAAGTGCTTGATTCCTTGCCATCCCTGTGGGAGACCCAGAATCAAGTATTAGATCTTAGCTTTGGCCTGGCCCAGCCATGGCTGTTTTGGGCATTTGGGGAATAAAGCAGTGGGTGGAAGATTCTCTCTTTCTCTCACTCTCTCATTTGCTCTCACTCTATCTCTCCCTCCCCCCACTCCCATTTTTCAAGTAAACAAATACATATTTTTAAAAAGGATGAAGGGAAACGAATGTTCTTATATTCTGTTATCTGGAGTGTAAGTAAGTGTACGCAGCTTTTCTGAGGGCAATTAAAATTTCCTATCTCTGTAGTCTTCATCCATTTTTGTCCTTTTTTTTAGAGATTTATTTATTTATTTGAAAGTCAGATTTACACACAGAGAGAAGGAGAGGCAGAGAAAGAGAGAGGTCTTCAATCCACTGGTTCACTCCCCAATTGGCTGCAATGGCCAGAGCTGTGCCTATCCAAATCCAGGAACCAGGAGCCAGGAGCTTCTTCTGGTCTCCCACATGGGTGCAGGGTCCCAAGGACTTGGGTCATCTTCTACTGCTTTCCCAGGTCATATCAGAGAGCTGGATCAGAAGTGGAGCATCCAGGACTCAATCCAGCACCCATACGAGATGCTGGCACCGCAGGTGGCAGCTTTTACCACTATGCCACAGTGTAGGCCTCCCCATTTTCTTTCTAGACTTCCGTTTTGCAAAATGTTTGTCCATGTTCACAAGTTTGCACAAGGATTTTCCTTGCAGCAATACATGAGAAGAGGACATAATCCAAAATTCATTGATAGAGGGATTATTAAGCAAACTGTGAAATGGCCATCCATACTACAGAATATCATGCAGGAGTTTAAATGAATAGGGTAACCAGCTGAGTACTAGGAGGGAAAAAAATCCAGGAGAAACCATGAAGTGGGAGAACCAAGTTGTGGGATGTTACTATTTAGGTTAAAAAAAGAAAGAAACCACACAACACACCTATTATGCTCTATGTAAATATATTTGTAGATAATTTTTGGAAGGATATATGCCAAACTCAGAGCATGATTATTACCTCATAGGTAGGAAGTTAGGACACAATGAAGGTCTTCACTATCCCTAACACTTTTTATCTACTAAGGATATAATCAGGTATTACTGATAAATGCAAATAACTATAAGTAGTTTCTTATTTCATATTCTGTGCCTGGTTCAAATAAGCATTGAATTATAATCAGCAGATGTTGATTGTGACTGGAGAGGGGAATACTTTTTCTCAGACATACTGACCTCAAAATACTGCAACAAGAAAGCTCTTACAATGCAGTTAGTTTTTTGTATTCATGTTTTGGGAGCGTGTACTCACAGGTTCTCAGCCCAATGGTATGCTTTCCATACATTTTCTTTTCTTTTTTTTTTTTTTTTTTTTGACAGGCAGATTGGATAGTGAGAGGGAGAGAGACAGAGAGAAAGGTCTTCCTTTTGCCGTTGGTTCACCCTCCAATGGCCGCCACGGCTGGCGCACTGCACCGCACTGATCTGAAGGCAGGAGCCAGATGCTTCTCCTGGTCTCCCATGGGGTGCAGGGCCCACACACTTGGGCCATCCTCCACTGCCTTCCCTGGCCACAGCAGACAGCTGGCCTGGAAGAGGGGCAACTGGGAAAGAATCCGGCGCCCTGACCAGGACTAGAACCTGGTGTGCCGGCGCCGCTAGGTGGAGGATTAGCCTATTGAGCCACGGCGCCGGACCCATACATTTTCATCAATGAAAGAAATTGAGTTTCCTTGGAAATTTCTGTAAAGGAACACAGTTCACATCCTTGAATGGGTTGGAAAAGAATGAACAGAATGAGGGAAAAATCATGGCACCCTCATGGGAGAGTACTGAAACACAGAAATATTATCAGCTTTCTAATAAATACCAGTGCTCTTAAGGTCCATAGCTCTCTACTTCCAGGTTTGCTCACTCAATAAATAATGAGGGGCCACTGACACAAACAATGAAGCATCCTCTCAGAAACTTAACTTTGTCTCTGTCCAGTCTCTTTGACAGTAAAGACAGTCAATCACTTTGAATATTAAGTATTTTCACCAAAATAACTCAGGTGTCTACACTGACTTCTACAAATCAGTGAGAAAAAGATAAATAACTCAAGAAAAAAAATGGGCAAAATGTATTGTCACCAATAAGAATAATGAAAACCTATGGCAGGTAATACCAGTGCTTTGGCCAAGTGCCCTCTGCTGAAATCTTTCTAAGTATTGAATGGATACAGACAATTTAAAATCAGAGGGACTAATGTGCTGATGTGGAAAGCCTTTTAGAATACAGCATAGGGTAAAAGTGCCGATTACTGAGCCAGGAGCCAAGCATTACCTCCATAGGAAAAAAGAAGAGAGGAGGTTGGAAGGAAAGACACACAGCCTGAGTTACAGGTGATAGAGTGAGGACCAGGGGATGATGAGGGTGTGTGGGGGTTCATACTTTCACATTTTATCCTACATTCTTCTGTGCACTTTTTAAAAAGGGGGAAGGTACTCATCATAATGGACACATGTTTACAAGAAGCTGTTAAATGACTTACATTTAGCTTCAACTCTGAATTGCTGTGAGTGCTTACCTTTAACTCTGTCCTCACTCCTCAGCAACAATGAACCTATTTGTTTTAGGTACACATTTTCCCGGAAGCAGGAGCAGCAATAAAACAGATACCTGTATGCTCACCTGCCTGGTGGATATGTCCTCTTGGGTTACTTTATGCTCATCAATAAAAAGTGCCTAACACTGAACACATTTCCCACTAACGGGCTCTTCTTTCTGACTGCTGTGCTTCTGCCTTATAGACCACCATCATTCTCGTTGTCATCCAGGGAAAGACTGTGGAGTCATGCATTTTTATTTTCTGTTACAACCTATCCCACAACTCTTTAAGCCAGTGACTTATTCTGTCTGTTTTTTGTATTCTCCCGGGACTTCCTTTTCACTTCTATCCCAGCCACTCTGGCTCCATTCTCACTATGCTCCTAGATTTTGCTAGAGTATTTCTATTTTGTCTCTCAGAATTAAAATATCCTGTCTAGATCACTCTACATATGGATGCTAAAATAATCCTCCTTGGGCGGGCATTTGGCCTAGTGTTAGACACTGGGTAAGACACTGTAATGCATCCCACATCAGAGTGCCGGGTTTTGATATCCAGCTCCAGTTAGTTCCTGGCTTCAACTTCCTGCCAGTGCAGACCCCTGGAGGCAGTGGTGATGCCTCAAGTAGTTATCTTCCTGTCACCCACATACAAGACCTGGTTTGAGTTCTGGGCTCCCCTCACTGGCCTTCCCACTCTCTGCCATTGCATGCATTTAGAGAATGAATAAGCGAATGAGACCTCTTTCTCTGTTGCACTGCTTCTCAAGTAAATAAATAAAAACCTTTAAAAGAAAATAATAGATTAAAATATCCCCCATTTGAAATCATCTTTCTCTTGCTCACAAGCTTTTAATGACACTCCATATCTCATTATGAACTTTGAAACCCCTCAGCCAATATTCAAGGTTGTTAGCATATCTTTCATTGCTTCCTAAATCAATCTCTTGTAGCCAGACTGTCTCTTAAATCTTGATCATTCCATCAGACAAATATTTGCCTAAGATAGACTCCCCATTTTTTTCTTGATTTTACAAATTATAGCCATATTGTAGGCCTCAGGTAAAGTTTTAGAATAACTGTGCTCTATCTGTGGTTCCTGTGACACCCTGGAATGGCACAAAATGGCTACTATGTATAGAGGAACAAAGGTGAGGTCAGGCTATAACTGAGGGGCTTAGCAATAATGGTATTTATTACAAGTTTACATTCACATATGCTTGGAAGTGATGTATTGTGTGTCCACTCATCTAAATACACAACGGTCTAGTGAACTGATCACGGCCATAACCCAGTTTTACAGATGAGGAGATTGAATCCAAGCTAAGTAACTTGTCCAAAGTCACAAAGCTAATCACTGGGAGACCTGTGTTCAAAGCCAGGCAACCTGGCTCCAGAATCTATCCTTAAAACTGTTGTATCATCTCTAATAAGTTGGGATGAGGGCTGTGTTTAAGAATGGGAGTAAAGCAATGAGGTAATAATATGGTGGAAATCAACAAAAAATGAATCAGGAAAAGCAGTAAGGGCAATCACATATGAGACTGTAGAAGGCACACAAGAGTAAGAAGAGAAGGAGGATAAGGAAAGCTCACAAGCAAAGTGGCCACTTGGTGGGTGAACCAACGGAAAAAGGAAGACATTTCTCTCTGTCTTTCACTGTCCTACTCTGTCTGCCAAAACACACACACACACACGCACACACACACAGTCAACATAAGGTGGGGACTTGAGGAGGGCTCAGGAGGCTCTTGAGGAAAAGCTGCTGAGACAGGCAGGCTGTAGGGAACCATGAGGAAGGGAGATTCTTACAATATGCTGAAGGTGCCGTTGTAGCTGTTGGGCTCTGGTACAGGAACTTTGTGAAGCTTCTGCACTGGGCTGAGGCCAGTGCATGAAAGTGTCTCATCTTTGCAGGAGCAGAGCTCACAGACATTTATGGTGGCAGCCGCATTCAGGGGTTGATCTATGACTTCAGTTAGGGTTGAGTGCTGAGTCTGAACCTGGCCTGGATGTAGATCTGTAGTCTTCTTCAGGGATGGAGAATGGCCAGCTTTTGCAGTGGGTACCAGAGTTCTGGTAAGCTCCATCTTGGAAGGCTGAGCTATGACACTGGGTGATGTTGGGTGCTGAGCTTGATGCTGACCTGCTGTTGGAACTGTCATCTCATTGTACCCTGGGGACTGAGTTACAAGCTCCTTTAGTGGCTCTGTAGACTGAGTTAGGGTCATTTGCATGGTAGTAGAAGGTGTAACCTCTGTAGTAGTTGTGGGGTGTGGGTAATTTCCAGGTCCCAAGGCTTAACTGTGACTGGAGGTAGGTTTGCATGCTGAGTCTGAATCTGGACTGGAGGTGAAAATGTCACCTCAGGAGGATGGCGGAATAGTGAGGGCGCGCACCGATAGTCTGGGAAAAGATAGTTTAATAAAAGTGGAGTTACGGTAGCCTCAGGAAAAGGGTCAGGAAAAAATTGCAGAGGAAACTTCCGGATCTAGTGGCTGTGACTCGGAGGACCTACAGGGAGAGCAAGGTTGCCCACCACGTGGAAGCCAAGCCACAGGAGCCGCAGAGTCTGCGCGCCAGTGCTGGAAGGGGAGAAGGAAAATTGAAGAAGCTCAAACTGCCTCAGTAAGACTTGAGCAAACATCAATCTCTGGAGTTAAGACTTTGGTGGACCTGTGTGGAGAGCGTGGGAGCCCACAGTTTGGACACCAGTGGCAGACTCAACACACCAGTGCTGGAACGCAAGGTGAGCCGAACCTCAATAGCCCGAGACACTGGCAGGCAAGCAGAAAGAGGAGACTAGAGGGAACGACCCCGTGGGTAAAAGTTCACCAGGCTAACTAGAAGAGAGAGAGAGAGAGAGAGAGAGAAAGTGACCGATACAGACATGAGTTTCTCTCTCTCTGCTCACCTCTCATAGGCGAGCAAGACAAAGAGCAGGCACCATCTTGGACATACGTCATAAGCAGGGCGACCTCAGGTCTGCACCGGCCCTGAGCCTAGCAGAAAAACCTAACTCGGGGTGGGGGGTGAATTAACTGGAGATTAGGACCTAGTGCATGTGTGGTGCTACTGAGCTGAGACTGTGAAAAAAGAGATGATGGGGGAGAGAACTCACAGAATTCACGTGAGTACTCTCCAGAGATGCTACAATTCGGTAACCTTGGCAACCCAGTGGGAGACTGCAGGAGAATTTGAGCCCACACTGAGGGCAGGACAGATTCCCTGTGTGGTCCTTGGGAAAGAGCTTCCGATCTCTGGCTCCTGTGGGTATATTATTTGCCTGCTAACTACCTCCAATTCTGTTCAGCTGTGTGGAATTACTTCCCTTTTGAATCAAAAGAAAGAAAGAGAGAGAGATTTACCATGCCTTACCTGGGACTGTCACCTTTGGCACACCCTTAACCCTGAGGAACCAAACAGAGCTCTCAGGCCACACCCATCTCATGCCTCTAAGGCTCCATCAAAAACAGACAGTCCACTTAATCCAGAGTCATAGTATAACAAGAAAAAGCATCACAGTGAAGAAACCAAATATCTCCATTATGCCAAACAACAAACGCAAAAACCAAGGTAATAAGAACAAGGAAGACACTATGATGCCCCCAAATGAAAAAGACACCCCAATTCAAGATTATGAAGATGATGAGATAGAAGAAATGCAAGAAGCGGATCTCATTTATTTCATTATCCATTTTAGTATTTTCTCTTTGTTTTGTTCTAGTACTATTGGTTGAACTCTGTGATTAACACACAATTATTCTTAGGTGTTTAAATTTTAACTGAAAAATTATCCCTGTTAAATATAAGAGTGGGAATAAGAGAGGGAGGAGATGTACAATTTGGGACATGCTCAATCGGACTTGCCCCAAATGGTGGAGTTAGAATCATGCCAGGGGATCCCAATACAATCCCATCAAGGTGGCATGTACCAATGCCATCTCACTAGTCCAAGTGATCAATTTCAGTTCACAATTGATCACACTGATAGGTCTAAGAGTCAAAGGGATCACACAAACAAGTCTAGTGTCTGCTAATACTAGCTGATAGAATCAAAAAGGGAGAGAACAATCCATCATGGGAAGTGGGATACACAGTAAACTCATAGAATGGCAGATGCCCTAAATAGCACTCTTCAGAATCAGCCCTTAAGGCATTCGGATATGGCTGAAGAGCCCATGAGAGTATTTTAGGCATGGAAAGCCAAGACACCCTGGGAAAAAAATAAAGGAAGACCTAAATGGAAGATCTCTGTGAGTGAGATCCCAGTGGAAAGAATGGGGCCATCAAAGAAGGAGGTACCTTTCTCTGAAGGGAGGAGAGAACTTCCACTTTGACTATGACCCTGTCGGAATAAGATCAAAGTCGATGAACTCAAAAGGCTTCCATAGCCTTGGCAACTCATGACAAGAGCCTAGGGAGATTATTGATGCCATAAACAAGAGTGTCAAATTGTTAAGTCAACAACAGAAGTCACTGTGTACTTACTTCTCATGTGGGATCTGTCCTTAGTGTGTTGTCCAATGTGAAGTAATGCTATAACTAGTATGGAAACAGTATTTTACACTTTATGTTCTGTGTGGGTGCAAACTGATGAAATCTTTACTTAATATATACTGAATTGATCTTCTGTATATAAAGATAATTGAAAATGAATCTTGATGTGAATGGAATGGGAGAGGGAGCGGGAGATGGGAGGGGTGTGAGTGGGAGGGAAATTGTGGGGGGGGAAGCCATTGTAATCCATTAACTGTACTTTGAAAATTTATATTTACTAAATAAAAAATTTTAAAAAAAGAAAAAAAAGAAAATGTCAAAATGTCACCTCAGGGTACATTGGATAAGGAGGAGGAGATATAGACTTGAAGGCTGTAGAATGTCATCCTGTGTAGTGGATACCTGAGTTATGGTTGGCTCTAGCTTTGAAGGTTCAGCTGTGGCACTGGGTGACAATGGATGCAGAGTTTGATCTTGACTTGGTTTTGGAACTACATTCTCATAATAAACTGGAGGATGATAGACCACTTCATTATGTGGCCCTGGAGGCTGCCCTGAAGTCTCCTGCATGGTTGGGAGTGGTTCACCCTTCACAATGGATTCTGGAGTTAGGGTAAGTTCTACATCAAAAGGTTGAACTGTGACTTCTGTCAGGGTTGGATGCTGAGCCTGAACCTGGTGTGGTTGTGAAAGTACCTCCTCATGGAGCACGGGAGGTACTTTAGTCTTCTTCAGGGCTGTAGAATGTTCAGCCTTCCTGGTACGCTTTGCATTTATGGTAAGCACTGTGTCCAAAGGCTGAACTGTGATGTGAGGCAGTGTTGGATATTGAGCTTGATTATGACCCAGTGTTGGAACTGTCACCTCTTGATGTATTGGAGATTGGGTTACACCCTCCGTGGGAGGGTGACTTGAGGTCTCCTGCATGTCTGTAGAGGGTTCAGTCACCATACTGCTGGTTTCTGGAGTTATGGTAAGTCCCAGGTCCAGATGTTGAGTTGTGACTGGAGTCAGGTTTGAAGATGGACCTGTAGTCTTGCTCAGGTCTGCAGGATGCTCAGCCTCTGTAGTAGGTTCTGTAGTAATGGTAAGTGCCAGGTCTAAAGGTTGATTTGTGACACTGGGTGATAGTGGAGGTTGATTTTGATCCTGACCTAATGTTGGAACTGTCATCACATGATGCACTGGTACTGAGCTACAGTTTCTTTAGTTGGAGTCTCCTGCACATTTGTGGCAAGTTCAGCCTCTGTAATGGGCTGTGGAGTTATTGTAAGTGCCAGATCAAAAGGTCGAAACATGATGCGGGGTGATTTTGGAAACTGATCTTGATGCTGAGCTGGTGTTGGAACTGTCACCCCCTGATATCCTGGGGGTTGAGCTATACCCCCCTTAGATGGCCCTGGAAGCTGAACTGGGGCCTCCTGCATGATTGGAGAAAGTCCGCCTTCCATTCCAGGTTGTGTAGTTATGGTGAGTTCCACATCCAAAGGTTGACCTGTGACTTTGGTCAGGTTTGGTTGCTGAGTTTGAAGCTCCTGCTGGGTTGCAGACGATTGAGTGTTAGGGAAGTCTTGTGGCTTGGCTGGGGCTACATTTTGTACTGGAGCTTGTTCTGCATTCTTGAGGGGCTCTGGAGGCTCAGCTGAGAAAGTTCCATCTTTTCAGGCAGTGCCGGAGGCTTGGCAAGAGGAGGCTCAAGCTGGGTTGGAGAAAATTCAACTCACTCGGTGGGAACTGTAGGCTGGGCAGGTTCTTCCTGCTGACTCCAGTAAGGATAAACTTCTGGAGTGGGCTTTAGGGTTCTGGTAAGGTCAATATCCACATGTTTTGGTGTGGTTTTAGACAACCTTAAATGCTGAGTTCTAAGTATTTCTTCCGGAATAAGAGGTGAAAATAATGTCATATTCATTGGGATAGCATCACTCATCTCTGGGAAGATTACTGAAGGCTGGTTTGTGTTTCCCTGTTGGAGTGGTAATTGGTAAGCACTTACGGGGCACTCTAGAGGTGGAATGGAAATCCCCTGCTGGCTTGGTGAAGGTTCCTTCAGTTCTTCAGGCTGAGCTGGGACCCCTGGAAGTGGGGAGTGCTCATCCTCTTCCGGGGGCTTTGGCTGCTGAGCTGTGTCTGCCTCCTGGTCTTTCAAAGGCTCATGCTCCGCAGGGAACACTGAGGCGTGAGCTTGGGCTTCCTGATGGATTGGAGAAGGTCCAGCCTCCACGGGGGTCTGTACATAATGGGTTCTCTGGCTCAATAGTCAGCTGCTTGCTGGTGTTGTTCTTCCAGGCTTGCAATATCTTCATGAATGCCCCCTTTGGGTTCCCTATAGATGCTTCTTCAACTGTCAAAAAAAGAAGAGACTGCTTTTTGGCACAGAAGACTGATGGGACAGTTTTATGTCAGTCCACAGCCCTACACTCTGATCAATTAAATTAGGAGTCAAATCTAATATTTGGGGTACCATTGAGACTTTAAATTTAAAAAAGAATTTTTTGACGGGCAGAGTGGACAGTGAGAGAGAGAGAAACAGAGAGAAAGGTCTTCCTTTTGCTGTTGGTTCCCCCTCCAATGGCCGCCACGGCTGGCGTGCTGTGGCCTGCGCACCGCGCTGATCCAAAGGCAGGAGCCAGGTGCTTCTCTTGGTCTCCCATGGGGTGCAGGGCCTAAGCACTTGGGCCATCCTCCACTGCCTTCCCTGGCCACAGCAGACAGCTGGCCTGGAAGAGGGGCAACCGGGAAAGAATCCAGCTCCCCGACCGGGACTAGAACCAAGTGGGCCAGTGCCGCTAGGTGGAGGATTAGCCTACTGAGCCGTGCCGGCCATCATTGAGACTTTAGAGAGAAAAGTAAAACCAAACTCAAACCTTATGAAATGGCAACAACAAAGGAGAAAAAGGTATTTTTGAGAGGGGCATTCAGAAGAGTTCACAGTGTTAAAAAAGCAGTAACTATGATCAGTATTATTTCATTGGTTTCCAATGACCAACCACTCCAGGCTTAGAATAAGGCTGGAGGACAAATGGCCCCACCCAGCTGCCCCTTCTGTGGCTCTGCCCCTGCTTCTCAGCCACATCATTCCACAGTCCTGCCTCATGCTGAGGGAGCACAGGCTTCCTCCCTCCCTCCCTCCCTGTGACCCTGTGTTCTTGCTGCCATCACAGGTGTCCATGGCAAAAGATAGGCATGTAAGGGGAGTGAGGGCAGAGGTGGTCAAGCCAAGGGGCCTTGCTCCTCACCTCAATGTGTTCTTTCCCACCCTTGTAAAGGGAGATTAACAATGCTTGTCCTTCTCACCTCTTGAGACGAAGGGAATAATATAATTGGTAGGAAACCGGTCTGGAAGGTGAGCAACACTGTGTAGATGGGTATACAGTTATCACTGTGCTAATGCCTCAGATCCCTGACTGAGATCCGAATTCAAGCTGTCTAAGGAAGAAAGTGGTCACATTTTGGAAGTCATGACATCAGTGGTAATAACCCTCATCTACAGAAAGATACTTAAAAGTACCCAAGTGTTCTGTGGATAGAAAAGCGTGAGACTCAGAGCAGGTTCAGAATTGGACAGTCTACAGGAATGGAGGAGCCTTCCGACTGCATCAGAGGAGCCAGGCAGCCATTTCTGGTTGTGGGACCAGAAACTCCCAGGCTCCCAATAAAAGAGCATCACTTGTACTCTTTTCTACAAGTGCAAAAACAAACAACCGCAGTGAGCAGTGTAGACCTGTTCTATAAGACAGAGGGCCCTTGAGGCCCAACACATAGAAAACCAGTTTATAGACTGTGTGCAAATGAGTTATCATTGGAAAGCAAAGCACCCAAGAGCACAGAACACCACATGTGTGGTTCCCAACATTACTTCCTTCCCCTTCCATCTCTTTTTCATGATCCTTTGTGCATATGTAAGTTACATTATTAAATTACATAGTGGTAATTGGGAACCTGACTTTTAGCAAGGGAGCAGTTTAGCAATTTAGGGAGTTGAAATCTGAATGGATGAATAAAAATATAGCAGTTAATCACATTGTTACTTTAAACTTGTCCCTAAAATTTTAAAGTAAGAAATTTAAAACAAATAAAAATTTAAAAAAAAAGATCATCAGGTAGTTCCGACTCACGCCAATGTGTCGTATTTGCCAGGCTTGATGGTCATGCAGACACTCTTGATAGTATGTTTAAATTGGCAGAGGCAGCAGGCCATATGGCTAGGTAAGATCCTATGAATAGAAACAAAGAACTAAGTTACCTGTAAAGGGGTTCCTTGGGTGGGTCAAACAGGTGAGCCAAGATGCCAGCAAAGGCGTTCTTGAGGTGTGCGGCCAGGACATCTGGGTAGGTGCCTGGTGGCCAATTGTTTCTCTTGAATATGAGACTAGAGGAAGGAGGGAGAGGTGCCCAGAGAAGGAGTAGGCATGGAAGTGGGTGTGGTGTGCCAGCACCTGGAAGGGAGCAGAAGACCCCAGGTAATCAAAGCCGCCAGGGTCTGCCATGGGTGTGAGCGAGTCAGGCGATTCAGGTGGGACATTCAAGGAATGGGAAGACCAGCGCTCAGAGAGCCAAGGGATCTGGACTGGGAGCCCCTGGTCTCCCCATGTGGGGTCTCCTAAGTGATGGGAAAGTGCAGGTCTCCTGTCCTCACCTTACTCGACTCCTGCTCTTTCTGTCCACTCGGGGCTTCTGTACTCTCATTGATATAGGTCTCAGTCCTCCACTGCTCTGTGTCCCATTCTTTCTTGGCTATCTTTTCTTCCTGCTGCTCACTGAGGAGCTTCATCAGGATGCCTGTTTTGGAGGTGAGCTTGGCACAGGGCAGTTGCGCCTGGGCCTCAGAGCTTGGGCTTCCTGATGGATTGGAGAAGGCTCAGCCTCCTTGGGGTCTGTACATTTTCAGCTGTTTCCTCCTGTTGGGTCATAGAGGGTTTCTCATCCTGCATAACTTCTGGGGATTGAATTGGCAATGGTTCAACCTCTTCAAGAGGCTTTGGAGGCAGAGCTGGGACTGAGGCCTGAGTTGTCGTGGCCTGATGGCTGACTGGAAATGTTTCCACTTCTGCTGCAGGTTTTGGTGTTACGGTCAGCTGCAGGTCTGGAGGTTTAGTAGTCACATTGTGCAAGTCGTACTGCTGAACTTGATAGTGACCGGGAGATAAAATGGTCACTTCATGAGGACTTGGAGGCTGGGCTGGGACTTCTGTCTTCTTTCCAGAAGATTCAACCTCCTCAGAAGACTCAGAGGGCCGCCTTGGTTGCTCCTGCTCACTGATATAAGGTTCGGTCTCCATAGGAGGGACTGGAGTCAGAGCTAGGGCCTCCAGCTGGCCTGGAGGAGCTTGAGTCTCCACCAGGGCCTCCGCGTACTGAGCAATCTGCTGCTGTTCTCTGAGAGAAGGCTCTGTCTCCACAGGAGGGCCTGGAGGAGGCTGAGTCTCCACCAGAGCCTCCGCATACTGAGCTATCTGCTCCTGTTCACGGGGAGAAGGTTCTGCCTCCACGGAAGGGCGTGCAGTGTGAGCTCTGGGTGCCTGCTGCAATGGGGAAGGTTCTGTCTCTGCAGAAGGGACCGGAGTCAGCTCTGGGGGTTCCTGCTGGGCTGGAGAAGCTTCTGTCTCCAGGGAAGGGCCCAGAGTTTGATATGGGGTCTCCTGCTGGGCTGGAGAGGGTTTGTTCTCTACAGAAGACTCAACATACTGAGTGGGCTGCTCCTGATCACTAATATAGGGTTCTGTCTCCACAGGAGGGCCTGGAGTCTGAGCAGAGCCCTCCTGCTGTGCTGGAGCAGCGTCCCGCTCCATGGTAGGCTCCCGAGTTATGGTCAGCGCCACATCTGCAGGCTTGATGGTAACGTTGGGCAGGTTATAACGGTGAACTTGATTCTGATCTAGAGACCAGTCTGTCCTCTTCTGAATCTGTGTTGTCTGAGCTATGATATTCTCTTCAGGAGAGTCTAGCGCTTGAGCTTGGGGATCTTGCTGTACTGGAGATTTGACTTCCACAGGGAGTGCCAAAGGCTTCTCCGGGTCTTCCAGTTGGCTTCTAGAAGGTTCGATCTCGGGAGACTCAGAAGGCTGAGCAGGCTGCTCCTGATTGCTGGGGAATATTCAGTGGTCACAGGCAGGCCTGGAGGCTGAGCTGGGGCCCCCTGCTGGCCTACAGATGGGCTGACTTCCTCAGCATACTCTGAGGGCTGAGCTGCGGCATCGTTTTGGGTAGAGAAAGGTCCAGTCTCCTCAGGGAGATCTGAAGTCTGAGCTAGACCCTCTTGAGTCCAAGATTCCACCCTCCCAGGGAATTCCAGAGTCTGCAATGGGGCCTCTTGTTGGGCTGAGGGGAGTCCCACTCCCTCAGGATGCCCCAGAGGCTGAGCTGGAGCCTGCTCCGTGCTTGGAGTAGATTGAACTTCCTCACCTGCCCCTGAGGCTTCTGTCAGCTCCGTGTCTGCAGGTTTCAGTGTGACACTGGGGAAGTTTGCTTGGAGAGCTACAATCTGAGGTGAGGATAGAGTGTTAGGATCATGATACACTGATGCCTGACCTACTACTTCTGCAGTAGCAAATGGATTCTGAGCGGGGGCCTCCTGCTGCAATGGAGATGCTTCTTCCTCGGGCTGCTGTAGGTCTGCACCTGGGCCCTCTTGCTGGGGTGAAGAAGGTTCATCTGGTTCAATGGGCTGTGGAGGTGGAGCTTGTTCTTCTTGCTGTGGGGAGGAGGATTGGATGGGCTCCTGAGTCTCTGGATTTTGAGTCTGGCCCTCCAGCAGGAATTGAGATGGTTCAGCCTGCTCAGAGGGCTGTGCAGTTTCCCCTGGGTTCTCCTGGGATTCTGTATGAAAACCACCAGGATAGACCCCATAGTCAGCCAGCAAAACTTGATTTTGACCCTGAAGTTTGTCTGCTCTGTCTGGAGTTCCAACACCAACCTTAGGAAGCCATCGACGCCGAGCTAGATCTTTCTTGGGAGTCAGGGGTGAAACAATCAACTTGTTTCCTTGTGAACTCTGACTGTCTAGAGGCAGAACGAGTGCTTCCAGTGACTGGTGAGCATTTCCTTCCAGTCGAGGAGGCAGAGCCAGGGGCTGATCCTGATCCCCGTCTAGCACGGGAATCGCCTCTGGTAGCCTCTGTTGTCGAGTCAGCCTATTGAAATACTGGTACGGAACAGCAAGCTGTTCTGGCTCTGGGGGCAGTTCCAGAAAAGGAAGCAAACTCACAGTGGACTCTTGAGGCGAGGCCAGCATCTGGGAGAGAGCAGAAGACCTCAGGTCATCAAAGCTGCTGGGGTCTGCCGGGGGTCTGAGCGGGTCAGGTGATTCAGGTGGGAAGTTCGAGGAGTGGGAAGACCAGGGCTCAGAGAGCCAAGGGAGGCTGGAGGTCAGCTGGACCAGGTCCTGGGTCCACTCCAGAGGCTGAGTCGCCTGGACCAGCAGCCACAGCAGTTGCCACTTGAAGAGGAGCCATGGGACCCACAGGCACAGATGGGTCATTGACGGGGTTTTCAGGATACAGTGACTCAGGCTGCTGGGGCACATGCAGTATGCCCTGAGCAGGAGCTGATGGATTATGGCAACCCCTTGGAGCACGTGCCTTAGCAACTGTGCACCCCGCCCCACCCTTTATGACACCTGACCTTTATTTACACATTCTTTATTAGGCTCCGCCTCCAGGGCTCTTCAGCTTTGAGCCAGGGCAGCCTTTTTCTACAGCCACTGGGCCCCAGCCTCCGCTGCCCATGCAGAGGCGACAGCTGCCTCCCTGCCAGCCTCATCATCCCTCATCACAAGGCAGGATCTGGGTCACAGACCCAGGTGGTGAAGAACCAAAATTACTCCATTTTAAAACAATAAAAAAAGCAGCCTCCATTTCCCATAGCAGACCCAGGTCCTTGTAAAAGCAGGCATTCAGGCATTCCAGAGATATCAAACTTTACCAGGGACAGCTAGCTCGGTAGACCAAGGACAGCACAGTAGAGATTGCTAAACAAAGTAAATCCCTGCCCCCAAAGCTCCGGTGCTGTAAGCCCCCACTGCAACTCCCTGTACCCAAAGCTTCCATGCTGTATGAACTCTTTTTTCCTGATGATGTAGCCCATTTTTCCTTTAAAAACACTCCCAAACAAAGACTGGGGCCTCACTCCTTCCTCTGCTGCACAGGTTCGTTGGATGGGGTCCCTGTTGTGGCTTGTACTCCCGAAGAAACCTTGCTCTTGCAGTTTGGTGTGATCAACTCTCTGGGGGTCTCTGCGGGGATCTAATGATCTGGACACAACATATTTGGGGGCTTGTCTGGGATTGTGATCCCCAAAAAGCCCCTCAGCTACTTCGACCCCGAAGGTTTGCTCCAGTTGACTGGGTGAGTTTGTTTGTTTGTTCGTTAAACAATGAATCTGAAGCATCGGCCGTTGTATCTGTATTCTGAATCTGTGGAGGGTCACTGCCCAAGTGGACACGCTTGCAGGGCACACCCCGCAGGAAACGGGAGATGTCCCGATTCCTCATCTGGGACCTGGGTAGGTCCAATCTGTATCTGGGGACGAAGAGAACAAGGACTGCTGCAGAGTTCTCGTCCCATCTGTAAGGTCTTTGGTCTCCTTCAGACTCCCGGAGGTTTGCCCTTGGAGCAGTCGAGATCTTCTGTAATATGACCATCTGAATCTGTCCACAGAAATTCTATATGGGCCCTGTGTTTGTCTTTTCGTTAAGTGGTGTTTGTGTTATTTCTGTTGACAACTGACTTAACTGGACAGAACATGGGGTGACTCCACTGGATCTAACTCTTGCACAGTAAAAAAAAATGTAAAAAAAAAGGTGGCTCATAATAATGTAGGTTAAGGGCTGGGTCGGTCGGGCTGGAGTGCAAAGTGGAGTTGGGTGTGCGCCTCCCCCTGGCACCTGGGGAGCAGGCAGCGGGGACTCTGGATGAGAGCTGGGCCCTTCCCATGGATTGCCCCAGCTGCGATGGGAGTTGTGGCCGCCTTCGGGGAGCCTGGCAGGCTCTGCATGCGCGGTGCTCCTGGGGTCGGGGTGCGAGGAGGAGACCCCTCTCCTTTTCCCACAGTGCGTGCAGTGCGTGGCCCCTCCCCCCGCCAGGCCCACCCCTGTGGCTTCAGTTCCATGCAGCGGCTGGCCTTGGCCAGCACCTAACAGCCAACTTAGAAGTGGTGCAGACCAGGGGAATCCAATTGTTAAAGCATCCTGAGGGCCCGTGGCATGTGTTGACGCGATGTGATTTCTGCCCAGTGCTCTAAATGTCAAAGTAAAAAATTTCAATAAAGTGCGGAAAGCCAGCGGGAGCCCTGGGGGGCTGGCGGCATCCCTGAGCTCTTGCTGGCCCTTAAAAATCTGGGGGAGAGGGTATAAATCTCTCACGCCGGGCCATACCCATATCTGCAACAGGTCTCCAAGGTGAACAGCCTCTGGCATGTTAAAACAATGTAAATGTTAAAAAGGACAATAACAATTGGGTTAATTTCTGTAAAGGAGAGAGTCCATGTCTGTCGCTCCCCGTCTTCGTGGAGGAACGACACAGGACCCTGTGTTGTTCTTTCGTCTGCTCGGCCCTCCCCGGGTTTGCTGCTGGTTCTTCCCGGGTTGGCTACCGTCCCTTCCACCTCCGTGGAAGGGCGGTTCCCCCTGCCACATTCCCCACTTCCGCGGGGGAGCGGCACACCGCCGGTCGGCTCTCTCGGGGGCTGCACAGGTGTTCCTCAGGTGTTCCTGGTGCATGTTGTCTCTCTCCTCCTTTATAGTCCTCCTCCGCCAATCCCAACTCGGCTGCCCACACGCCGAGTACGCTGCTCTCCTCCAATCAGGAGCGGCTCTTGCAGCTTGTCAAGTTGGTGAGAGGCAGCTGGGTAGAAGCTGTACGCTCCTCTCCCAGTGCCACATTGTGGGAGAGCAGATGCATAGAATAAGTCTTAATTCCAGTAACTCAGTCCAGTCCGGGTTGCTCCCCACACATGTCTATTGCCAGGCTCTGTTGGCGGGTTTCAAAGCAGTGGCGCTGTGCGCAAGATTGGCACAAAATTTGATTTTGGCCTTAGAGATTGGCATGGACTGGGTAACTCTCCTCCCCCTTGCCTTATCTCAGAATTTGAACTCTATCTTAAAATCAGGTCTGGTCCAAAGTCTACTCTCCCTGTCTTATCAATGAAACAAATCGGGTATCCCACCCTTCTAATGGCTCTTCTGTTTTATCTCGTACAAGCCAGAAGATATTGCTTTGTAACTTGCTGAACTTATTTTGCAATTTGTTTTCAAAAATTTCTGGGTGGTCAGTACTCAATGAAACAGTAATAGGTAATTAGCACTTGTTTTAGATAAATACAATTTTAATTTTAATTAAATTCAGATAGAGATATATAATATCAGGATCTTAAGTCATTTAGGTGTAACTGCTAATTTAAATTGGGTAAAGACAAATGAGATAAGTGTCTAAATGTAAACTTTGGTACTTTCAACACCTTACACCTTATGTTCTATAGAAAAACTACTTAAATTTGCTAACGTGTTTTCATAGATTGTCTATATAAAAAGTAGTTCAACATCACTTAAAACTAATTAACACTGAAATTTAATGTGTTACCTTGTTTAAGAATGTTGTCTTTTTTTTTTTAAGAATGTTGTCTTAATTTAAAGATTTTAATAGGTTATTTCAAAATGTAAAGCAAGAAAATTGACAGATAAAAAACATCACAAGCATAAAAAATTTTTTGAAGTAAGAGGGTATGCAAAAGTCACAAAAAGTTACAAGAAAAAAGATTTTTGGACACGGAAGCTATTACTGATTCTCTGTTAAAGCAATAAGTTAAAGTAATCTATTATGTTCTCTTGATGTCTTTGTTAAATTCTACTTGTTTAAAAACAACTGAGTTTTTATTAAGAACTATGGGTTATTTAAATATGTGCTTATTTTCAAACCTTTAAATAATCACCCTGTAACAGTGTTCAAATTTGGTCTGTATTATGTCATAATATAAAATGGTATTAATACAAATGTCTGAAAATTATAAAGTCTGGTAATCTAGTGTTACTAAACATAATGGTCATCTTGGTGAAGGGGCCCCAGAGGCCTAAAAAAGTTAAGTGTGCCTTGTAAAATCCTACAGGTGCTTCCAAAAATGCTATGTAAAGCAAACAAGTGTCTCTTCTTGGTTAACAAGTTTGTAATTTTAAATATAACAACTTAAGGTCTTTTGTCATCCACAGTTTTGTATATCAGATTTACTACTCATAAAACTAAAGTGTTGTTGGTTCTGTGTTTAACTGTCCTCCTATTGGTTGCAATGGACTTTTTCCAGCTACATCTATTGTATTCAGTACCTTGGGATGACTTTGTGGACTGATAAAGCCAATAATGAATTACAGGTACCAACTAGGAAAAAGTATAGTTAACTGAGTTTACTAAGATCAGAAAGTAATTCAAATCAATTGGTAATTTATAAAAAAGGTTAAAGATTCTAACAACTATCACTGAAACTGCTTTATTGTTCTGATGTATGTGACCCTATAGTTTGCTGTGAAACTAAATGCATCTATCTAATCAACTCCTCTGTATCATTTATGTATGTTTTTCTAATGTCTCTGCTGGACTAAATGTTATGTATACAAGAAAGTTATCTCAAGTGTTCATATTGCTGTAGAGTTTGATTATATTGTAATCTGTAACAAAATGTTTCCTGTAAGTTTAAACAGCTAAAGTTAATTGAAAATTCGTGTAACCTAAATCTCTGTAAACTTGTTAAAAAAAAACAACTGAAAACATTTTATTACTTGTGCTTAAATTTGCTGGTTAAACAAGCTACACCATGTTGGGTATTTAAGAGATGTTTCCAAGTACATGTATTCTTTTTTTTTTTTTTTTTGACAGGCAGAGTGGACAGTGAGAGAGAGAGAGACAGAGAGAAAGGTCTTCCTTTGCCGTTGGTTCACCCTCCAATGGCTGCCGCGGCCGGAGTGCTGCGGCTGGCGCACTGCGCTGATCCAATGGCAGGAGCCAGGTGCTTCTCCTGGTCTCCCATGGGGTGCAGGGCCCAAGCACTTGGGCCATCCCCCACTGCACTCCCTGGCCACAGCAGAGAGCTGGCCTGGAAGAGGGGCAACCGGGACAGAATCCGGTGCCCTGACGGGGACTAGAACCCGGTGTGCCAGAGCCGCAAGGCAGAGGATTAGCCTAGTGAGCCGCGGCGCCAGCCCCAAGTACATGTATTCTTAACATTTGTAAAGGACTTTGGACCTTCTGGTAAGTGTTTTCCTAAGTTGTTTTCTAATAATTAAATCTACTTGCTAAGTTTTCATTTGATATTACTCTTAAAATGTTTGTGCATGGAAAAGCTGCCCTACCTTTTTGACCCTATTGCCATATATAATTATTCCTTGTAAGATTACTTAATTACTTGGATTAAAGACTAGCATAAAAAATTAAAGCTGTCTCCAGGCAACACCACACAGAGTAACGTATCTGTTTTGCCTCTGGTGGTGCAAGGTTTTTAAGCATGGCTGGTAACTGGTAAGATTTTGTAGTGATAATCTGGCAGTATCCTTGCATAGCTATTTGGGTAAGGATATAAGTCAGTTCTGTTAAAGGTCAACCATGTTCAGAAATCAGAATAACTCAGCCCAGCTAAATATTCATAAAAAACATGCCTATGACTATAGACTTCTAGTCTAGGCAATGAAAATTAGAGGTGGGACTGAGCACTCCCTTGACTTGCATTCTCTGGTCTGATTTAACAAGAACCAGGAGAAAAAGAGAGCTGGGCACCAGAAGCAATGTAAAGATGGGTGGCAGGCCTATTATAGGCAGCTCTGTACAGTAATCTGCCCTCAGGGAGACCCAACAGGCCAGTCCACTGCAGTGGCGTTCAATGTGGTAATCCTGGGCTTCAGCAGAAGTCAGCTTGTGAAGAGCCCTGGCAGCTCTGCCAGCCAAGAGTTGGATCACTGGAAATGGACCTGTCCTGGAGTCGAAGGACTTCAGGTCAGAGCCACGGATCTTATTGGCTCTAAGCTGAAAAGCCCTTCACTCAGCCCAGCCTCCAAAGTGACCACCACTGTTGAAAGAATGGCCAAGTAGGGTCAGTAACATTGCAGACAGAGCTGTAAATTTCCTATTGGAGATGCCACCTGCCTTTACCTGGCCAGCTCTCCTCCCAGGCCAGGTAAGTAATAAAAGTCAAAAGGGTGCCTTCCCCAAGGAGGTTCACACCTCCCTTAAAATGTACCCTATGTAAAAAGATAAATAGGTCTAGGTCCCTTAACTTACAAGGCCTAAAGCCCACCAGTTTATTATCAAGCCCCTTCTATCAGGTTCTCTTTGCATCTCAATCAGAAAACTTATTTGTAACTTGGACAACACCTTTCTTGACTCCTCTAATAGCAACTCTGGACCCTGCCTGGCCCACTCCTGGGCCTCATTCCTTTGTAATTTTGTTGCTTATTAAAATCAGTGGTATACAGACATTCTGTACATATCCTGTGGGGGCAGCTGTAGTATCTTTCAAACAGTATTACCATAAATAGTGTACTTCAAAATGTAAATTACCTTGTTTAAAACTGTGACTTTAACATCTGTATAATTAGTGCATATGGTATCTACTCTCCATTATCAGGATAATTCATTATTAGGTAAATTTGGCTAGTAGGAAATACAGTTCTGTGAGCAGTGTTTCCTATTAAATATCAACTACTATCTCAGTTACACATAATAGCAGCAGCTCCGCCTTGTTCAGAAAAAGTAAATGCACAAAGTTAAAAAGTTAAAAGGACATACTGCAAATAGCTAGTCATTATTCTGTGTATTAAAGTAGAGCAGAAATTAAACGCTGAGGATTTCTGTAAATTCTTTGTTCTCTGTAGTAGATCGCCGTTTATACTCCCAGCATGTGTGTACTGGTAATCCTCTCCCACACTAATGAGTGATTTTTCTCCCAGTTTTGGCTGGAATATGCTTTATTCTCACCCTGTCTCTATAGTACAGTGTCTGGTTAAGTGTTTACAGCTGGTGATAGAGCGAACCAAGGCCTTCGGCAACCAGGAGGTCAACCAAATGCTACTACAGGAATGTGCTCGGCTCCCCACCCAGGATACAGTGGCTTAAGACATCGCCCCATGGCAGCGCAGAGTGCCTCATTGCCCCATATCAACAGGGGTGGCTCTGAAGACGGATCGTCATCCCTCTGTACCTCTTGGACTTTTGGGACTGATGTGATGGGCTGTGCGCCACTCTGGGAAAAAATGCTGCTTTTACGCTGATCACTCGGGCCTAATAAAAGATAACATGGCTGGCTAAGGTCAGGGAGGGGCTGGCAAGATAAAAAAAAAAAGAACAGGAGGCCTCTCAGGGGTGGTTTGAGTCTTGGTTAAATTCTTCTCCGTGGCAAGCCACCCTACTATCAGGACTCATAGGGCCCTTGTTCTCCTGATTTTAATTTTAACCTTCAGACCTTGCATTGTTAACAAACTTGTACAGTTTATGAAACAGAGATTGGACACCATTCAATTAATGGTCCAACAGTCCCAATATAAACCCTTAAATGTTTGTAAAACCTATAAAATGTCAGTCCAAAACCCATGATTGGGTTTTTCAAACATGTACAAAAACAAGGGGGGAATGAAGAACCAAAGTGACTCCATTTTAAAACAAAAAAAAAGCAGCCTCCGTTTCCCATAGCAGACCCGGGTCCTTGTAAAAGCAGGCATTCAGGCATTCTGGAGATATCAAAGCTTACCAGGGACAGCTAGCTCGGTAGACCAAGGACAGCACAGTAGAGATTGCTAAACAAAGTAACTCCCTGAGCCCAAAGCTTCCATGCTGTATGAACTCCTTTTTTCCTGCTGATGTAGCCCCTTTTTCCTTTAAAAACTCTCCCAAACAAAGACCGGGGCCTCACTCCTTCCTCTGCTGTGCAGTTTGGTTGTATGGGGTCCCTGTCGTGGCTTGTACTCCTGAATAAACCTTGCTGTTGCAGTTTGGTGTGATCGACTCTCTGGGGGTCTCTGCGGGGATCTAACGATCTGGGCACAACAGTGGCTCCAGGACTCCAGCAGCCCACTGGTGTGGGGTGGGGTGGAGGAGGTGGAGTTTCCCAAGGAAGTAACGGGGCTGGCTTTTTTGGAGGGGGGTCTTCAGAGTTGTGGTCTGGTTCTGGTTGCTAGCTTGAATTTTCCTCTTCCAAGTTCAAATCCAAGAGCTGTCTTTCCTCCCATCAGGGCCAGTTAGGGCAGACGTAGGAGGACACATATTATGCTTATTTATTATGGAATGAGGCCATTTCCTCTAAAGTCCCAGTATCCTTTTTTTTTTCATATTTGACAATTCTGTTAGGTAGGGGCTACAGTGAAATCAGTTCTTGGAAGATTTCTGTAGGAGACGCGGGCAATTCAGTGTGGGTGTGATGATTAGAACACATATGAATAGCAGTTTACATTGCCATAGGAAAACTTCCCCCATTCTACCTTGGCTCGGTACAGCTACTAACCTAGAAGTAACAATGGCACTTTCTAGTGGTTTTACCCTGTGTGGCCATAGAGAAGATGTGTAAGATGTTAAAGTGCACGAAGCATACTGCTGTCACCAGAACCCAGCTGACTTCCTTCAGAGCCCTTTTCAGAATCTATTTTGTTATGCACTGTCTGACACAGCTTCTACTATGGAAACTCCAAGAGAGGTCTCTATCTTATTCCCAGTACCTAGCACATGGCTTGGCATATGGTAATGATTTTCATAGTTTTTAAATTTGAAATGATTATTTGAGAAGTAGAGAGACAGAGGGAGGGAGAGAGCGCTCTTATGTACTGGATTATTTCCCAAATACCTGCAATGGCTGAGATGGGGCCAGTCAAACCAGAAATCAAGAACTCAATCCAGCTTTGCCATATGGGTGGCAAGAACCCAACTACCCAAGCCGTTGCTGCTCTCGAAGTCTGCATTAGGAGGAAGCTGGAGTTAGAAGCCAGATCTGTGTGTTGAACCCCAGGTACTCTGAATGTGGGATATAAATGTCTTTATTGCCAAATATCCTGGTAATGGTGTTAAAAGTGGAAGTGAAAGGGCTGGCGCTGTGGCTTAGCAGGTAAAGCCGGTGCCTGCAGTGCTGGGATCCCATATGGTGCTGGCTCGAGTCCCGGCTGCTCCTCTTCTGATCCAGCTGTCTGCAATGGACTGGGAAAGCAGTAGAAGATGGTCCAAATCCGTGGACCCCTTCATCATGTGGGAGACCTGGAGGAAGCTCCTGACTCCTGGCTTCAGTTTGGCCCAGCTCTGGCTGTTGTGGCCATCTGGGGAGTAAACCAGTGGATGGAAGACCTCTCTCTGCCTCTGCCTCTCTGTAACTCTGCCTTCCAAATAAAGAAATAAATCTTTAAAAAATGGAAGTGAGCGCAAGATTTGGTTCATTTGAGGATCTGTTAACAAGTTTCTAAAATCAGTGCTGAATTCCTTTCTCTCATATTTCAAAGGAAGGTTTTTTTAAAAAAAAGATTTATTTATTTATTTGAAAGGCAGAGTTTACAGAGGAGCAGAGGCAGAGGGATCTTCTGTCTGCTGGTTCACTCCCCAAATGGATGCAATGGCCAGAGTTGTGCTGATCTGAGCCAGAAGCCAGAGCTGCTTCCGGGTCCCCCACGGGTGCAGGGGCCCAAGCACTTGGGGCATCCTCCACTGCTTTCCCAGGCTAGAGCAGAGAGCTGGATTGGAAGTGGAGCAGCTGGGACTCGAACCGGTGTCCATATGGGATGCTGGTGCTGCAGGTGGCGGCTTTACCTGCTATGCCACAGCACCGGCCCAGGAACTTCTTAAAGTTTGCAGTTTCATTGACTGGCTTTTATTTAAATTGGATTAAAGTGTTTTATATGGAAAAAAATTTGATATACTTTTCAGAATGCAACTGACAGGTACTAGCCTATGTTTATGGGAGGAAAAAAATCAATTACCTGAGACAAG